>NC_136746.1:27998785-28338785 GCF_936440315.1 Barbus barbus | reverse complement strand
GGAGAATCTTATCTGGTGGGTACATTAGCAGGGTTCTCTAAGGTAAGCACTATTGCAATTGCTCAAACTCCTATGTTAAGTGAAGTTTTTTCATCTGTAGAGAAATGCAGCATTGCATTTGCTCACCAATGGATGCTCTGCAGTGAATGGGTGCCGTCAGAATGAGAGTCCAAACAGCTGATAAAAACATCACAATAATCCACACCACTCCAGTCCATCAATTAATGTCTTGTGAAGTGTAAATATTTGTAAGAAACAAATCCATCAAGTCGTTTTAACCATTGCTTCCAGCTAAAAATATGAGACCTCTATCCATAATCAGGAGTGCAAACTTGTCAATTTGCAGTTTTCACCTTGAAATAGGCCATTCACGTGAATTGTGTAGATCTGTAAAAAAAACGTCACCTGGGGCACGTTCAGGCTCACACCGGTGCCCAACGTTTTGCTACGGTTTCCAGGTTGAACGACATGTTTCCTGCAAACGGTGTGCAACAGGGTTTGAGATACGTTTTCTCTTGTTTGGTGGGTGTGTCAAAAACGTCAGCCCAATCAGCAGCAACATGTATATAAACATGCGGTATTAAAGAGACAGATCGCACAATGGGTCCAAGTGAATTAGTTTACAAATGTGTCCGCTGCAGCTCGGTATACACAACAATTGAAGATATTAGATGACATGTTTGTCGTTAGAGTTTTATAGTAATATAGCATATCAACATGATGATGAATTTGCTAGTAAATGTAATTAACATCAAAATAAATTCACAAGAGCATGCATATTGTTTGCACGTTTATTTACATTAAAGGCAAAATAACTGAAATAATAAGAGCACAAGTATAGATCTGGAACTTCTTTAAGTCTAAATATCATGTAGTAATTGCAATGTATTCTGGTCCATATGCTTTCCTCATGAAGGTGTGCTAGACACTGAATAATGTAACATAAAAATACTATACATATTTATATATTTTGCTATTGTATTGTAGAGTGACACTTTCATAAACTTTTCTATGCTCCTCTGATTATATAATGGTAAATATTACAATATCATAGCACAACAACAGTGATCAGCAATAATGATAAGCCTAATACTCACAATAAAAATAATAAGGTCATATAGATCATAACACAGTCTCGGAGGTAAGAAGTGGATCATCTTTCACCTGAAATTTCTTTTCATCCTGAAATGCGAGGCAATCACAGGAACCACAGTTTCCACAAATCCTTTCACTCGATTGGGATGTTCTCTTTTATTCTGGACGGCAAGGGCAGGGACTGTAACATCGAGCATATTTTGCAAGTATTAAACACGTATTTATACCTGTTGTCTGATTTCATCAGGCTCTGAAAGAATGTCCTTCTCAGCTGCCATAGCTGCAACACTTGGGTGTTCAACGCATCACCGTTTCCGTTTAATAAACATTTTGCACCGTTTTTTCGGGGCTGAACGCAGCCCTGTAGTGTTTTTTTTCCCCTGTTGGCAAACGAATGGACCTGCCCTACTCTGCCTCTGATTGGCTTACCTTAATGTTTTTTCCCTCATCCAACCAATCTCACTCCTGAAGCCTAACTTTTAGACGCTGCAGGCAACTGTCCATATTTCAGATGGAATGCATTCGTATCTGCTGTAAATGATGGTGTCCCAGTTTAAATGGCGATTACTGCGTGAGGCTGCAGTGTGTAACATTTTCTCCCTATAAAGCAGTTTGACTTGCCACTTGGGGGGGGTTGGAGTTTAGTTTGTCACCTTTTTCACTCCTGACGAGTTTGCACCCCTGATAATATTGCTTCCTACAGTGAACTTGTTTGAATCAGGAGAGAAATATGCACAGATGTGAATTTGAGCACACAACTTGAAGGATTCCTCAAATCTTGTGTCTTGTTGAAGAGAGGTGTGCTGTTACTTCAGCACCCTAGCAACCATTTAACAACCTGCTATAAAAACACCTTAGCAACACCTTGGCAACTGCAAACAACACACTAACATTAAAGTGGTCAGATTTACAAGGCAAAACCACTCAAAAGGCTGTGTAGGAATAGCATTCTAGCATACTACTTGTAGTATTTCCATTATATTCCATTATAAATGTAGCTGACTTTGTGAAAGTGTTGCCTATTAAAAATGTGTCTGTATGACACATTCAGCCTGCCTTTGTAAGCAAACTATATTGATTAATCTTGTGGTATTTCAATTAAGGTTGTCCATCGATAGCGTGTGTAAAAACACAGGTATTAAATTGTGCTGCTTGTGTCATGTGTTATCGACTCTGAGCACATTTGCATCGATCCACTGAGTGACTCACCTTTAGATCAATGCATTTCATTAGACATGGTAGTGACAGTGTAGTGGGAAAGACCACTCTGACAAGCCAAACACCTCACTGTGAAGAACATTTTTGAAAACTTCCTTGACGCTCTTCAAGGAATAGTTCACCAAAAAATGAAAATGTCACCCTCAGGCCATCCAAGATGTAGATGAGATTGTTTCTTCATCAGATTTGGATAAATTTAGCTTTACATCATATGCTCACCAGTGGATCCTAAGCAGTGAATGGATGTCCAAACAGCTGATAAAAACATCACAGTAACCCACAAGTAATCCACACCACTCCAGTTAACATCTGGAGAAGACAAAAGCTGCGTGTTTGTAAGACTTCAAACTGTTGCTTCTGGCCAAAATACGAGTCCTCATATCCATAATAGTGCTTTCTGCATTGAAAAAGTAATCTGGTCTGAATCGTGAGAGAAATCTGCACAGATCAAGCCAAAACAGTTCAAAACGGCTCTAAACAAATATGTGAGTGGCTTTTGATGTGAGAGACAACAGGAGATGGACTTTTTCACTGGAGGAAGTGTTATTATGGATTATGGATTCCTATTTTAGCCAGATGCAACAGTTTAAAGTTAAATCTTAATGATGGATTTGTTTCTTACAAACACGCATCTTTTCACTTCTCAAGACAAATCGATGGACTGGAGTGGTGTGGATTATTGTGATGTTTTTATCAGCTGTTTGGGCTCTCATTCTGACGGCACCCATTCACTGCAGAGCATCCATTGCGATACAGTGATGCAATGCTACATTTCTCCAGATCTGATGAAGAAACAAATTTATCTACATCTTGGATGGCCTATCTTGGAGTACATTTTCAGCAAATTTGTATTTTTTTGAGCAAGTTATTCCTTTAATGGTTAACATAATGTAACAAATAACACTTTCTTTCAAATCAAAGCTTGTATTGACTGAAAAGACATTAAGATGCATGCAGTGAATTATGTTGAATGTGTTCTCTCATAGTTTGCAGAGTCACTTCAGTAATCCCAGGCAGATATTAGTGGATTATCACATCTTCGTGATAATCCTTCGCTGACGGACTGCTCATCTTCACTTGTTTCTTATTGACAGAATGAGCAAAATGTATTTAACATGAATTTAAAACCAGTAATAGATGTAAAATGCCATTTTAGAGAGACATTTTCACAGAACACGATTCCGGTTCCAGGAGAAGAGATCAAACACTTTTGTTTGTGACTCGAGTCGATAGAAATGGGGAGCTAAATAGACTGAGGTCAGTTTGCGTTAGTCAGCTGTTCTTTTACCGCATAAATTATTACTCATTAGGTAAATAAGAGAGTATGTGTGATCGCTTTAAGCCTGCCAATAGACTAATGAAGCCCCTTTTAGCATCAGAGAATTGTGAGAGTTGCACCATTGTAAATTGTAAAGAATCTTGTCATCTTTTTTTAATTAAACAAATATTTTTAAATATATATAAAATTTTATATATGTGACCCTGGACCACAAAACCAGTCATAATGGCCATTTTTTCAAGCTTTTATTAAGCTTTCCATTGATGTATGGTTTGTTAGGATCGGACAATATTTGGCCGAGATACGATTATTTAAAAATCTGGAATCTGAGGGTGCAAAAAAATCTAAATATTGAGAAAAACGCCTTTAAAGTTGTCCAAATGACGTTCTTAGCAATGCATATTACTAATCAAAAATTACATTTTGATATATTTACAGTAGGAGATTTACAAAATATCTTCATGGAACGTGATCTTTACTTAATATCCTAATGATTTTTGGCATAAAAGAAAAATCAATAATTTTGACCCATGCAGTGTATTTTTGGCTATTGCTACAAATATACCCCAGCGATTTAAGACTGGTTTTGTGCTCCAGGGTCACATATATGTGTGTGTGTGTGTGTGTGTGTGTGTGTGTGTGTGCACTTGCTTATGTGAACACACACAAAATCATGGACATGATTCGAATAGGTTAAATGTCCTGGGGAAAAAATGAGTCCCACTTGTATTGTTCGTGGTTAAAAACTGCATTGGAAATGAATGGGAAGTAAATTTCATCTCGTAGAAACATTCGGAATATTGCACCCAAACAAAATATTGAAAGCTAATTTTTTAAGATATCAAACTCAAATTTGGAGCACAACTTATGTAGATTTATGGCTTTGATGTTCTTGATTTTGTAGAGTAAAATATGTTTTGGAAATGTATATTCCATATGAAATTGTAAAATAGTTTTATGCATTTTTTGTAAAACTTTAACTTTTTTTTGGTTTTTATTTTTTAAACTTTTTTTTTTTTCGCTATATTTTCACAATAATCTGCTGAGTGTATTCTTTAAAATCAGATCAAACTTAAGTCTGTGCTCTAAAGTATTCAAGATTTATGACAGTTGGAAATTCCATTTTCGGTTCTATGCTCAAAAAGTGGTTAACAGCTAATTAATGTTCCATAAATATGATTTAGTACCATAAAATCCCCTAAAACATACAAAACATTAAACATAAAAACATTATCAAACTAAAACATACACTCTTAAAAATAAAGGTGCTTAAAAGGTTCTTCACAGCGATGCCATAGAAGAACCATTTTTTGGTTCTACAATGAACCATTCAGTTAAAGGTTCTTTAAAGAACCATCTCTTTCTTACCTTTATATATTATAAGATGTTAAAGGTTCTTTTTGGAACCATTTAGACAAAAAAGGTTCTTCTATGGCATCGTGAAGCCCCTTTATTTTTAAGAGTTTAGTACATTCATTTCATTTAAATAAATAGTTAATAGTTGAATGTTTAATTTTTTACTGGTACGCAAAAAGAAGCAGTATTTGTACTATATTTATTTATTTTCTCCACTCATCTACCACATTGAATGACTCCCCATACCCCCCTCCCCCCATAAGCATGCTGCATGAGTGTGTGTGTGTGTGTGTGTGTGTGTGAATATGTCCCATTTAAACCTTTTTCTGCACACCTTTTAAGGTGCTTATGTTCTTTAATCGTTTTTCATTAATGAAACAACTGCAATGGGGAAGGATTTGAAGACTTTAATGCCTTAATCTGTCTGTTTTGGCTTTCACCATTCTGATTTCCCTAAGAATTAGCTACAACATTTAAGTCAATGCACATTCCTGCTTAAAGCACTTAAGGACAATGATTTGATTTGTTCATGCTCTCAGCAGTCGTCTTTCGCTAACAGAGCTGTTGTTTTGCAATCTCAAATCAAGTCTTCATGACTTAAATATTCATAAATGGGAAATACACCAAAGAATAGCAGACCAATATTTCATTTTAATTGTTGCCACCTCTTTAGAAATCACCACTGTGGCCCCCAGACTTCATTTTCATTTCCACACTTGTTTGTGTATTTGTTGTGCAGGTTTCAAGAGGCCAATCCCTAATGGAAATGTATCAGAGTCACAGTGGCTGTAAAAGCGCTCTGTCCCGTCCCTTTCTAACCAATTTATGGGTCACTGAGATTCACAGACTGAAATATTTAGATGCAGTGTGCAAACAATGTTCCATCTGTTCTAGTTATACCTAATGAAACATTAAAATCAGCTCAAATCAGTCTTGAGCGTCGACGGTCCCACTTAAATCAGTGTGAAATGTCTTTTGCAATACATTTTGCTTCAGTAATGTGAATCAAGATTTTCAGTGTTTTGCTCCCATCATGCTTTGTTTCCTGTTGACTTGAAGCAGTATCTGTCTTAATTCGAGTCTGTACGGTCTGTACTTCCACAGAAAGTTGCGAAAGCTGGATTAACCACTCCAATTTACAGATAATATGGTGTCTCTTCTCACTAAATTGTCCTGGAATTACTTCAGTCAAATTCTAATTTGTGCTTGGAGAAAGTGCTTTGTGAAGCTTTTGTTTGCAGAGAAACATAAGTTCTGTTCCAAATGTGTTGCCTATCCATACAGCATTTTAAGGCATCATAGACAAACTGCTGATGCACAATCATGCTGCCTTAGATACTTTCTTTTGGCCAAATTTGAAGAAAGAAATTGCATGTGAAAAAATGCACCCGAGATGGGAGATGAGTTCTAAATATATATGAAAATACTGCTAAATATAAGTACATTTACAAAATGGTGTTGATTACCATGCTCATCTAATTAAAAAATATATAAATATATATATATATATATTTATTTATTAGAATTTATAATAAGATTTGTAAATAAAATTTGTGTTTTTATCCATATCAATAATATTAAGTGCATATGCTTAAATGTATTTTTAATATTATATTATATGCAATAATATGTATACTCTCTGTCTCTCTCTCTCTCTCTCTCTCTCTCTCTCTCTCTCTCTCTCTCTCTCTCTCTCTCTATATATATATATATATATATATATATATATATATATATATATATATATATATATATATAGAAGGAGTGGATTGCAGATCCACAATGGCCTTCATAATAATATTAATTATAATATTTCTTGAATAATTATTAATCAAAGTTATATTTATGCATGTTAGAGAATAAGTTGAATATGGCTTTAGTCTGCCTTTTTACTCTCTAAGAAGCTGCTCTCATTGTGTGTGTAACCATGCTTGATAAGGTTTAGGGCCGAGGCAACCTTGAAGTAAGATAAGTGTTTCTCTGCGTATGTGTGTTAGTATCTGTCTGTACAGGGAGAAGCTCAGACAGTCCAGGACAAGCGTTCCGCTGCCGATGTCCAGCGCATCAGATATACGTCTTTGGAGAGATGTGTTGCGTAGGACCTCTGATCACTCGTCACTAAAGATTTGCTTCAAGCTTGTGTCCATATGTGGAAATTGTCTAAGTTTATCTAGATTTTAGAACCAATTGTATAATTGCTGGTGTTTTTGAATTGTAAAGCAGGTCGGCCTACGAACTCCATCGCGAGTGTTGAAGCTGACTTCTTCTGTGTGTGTGTGTGTGTATATATATACAGTGCCCTCCATAAGTATTGGAACAGTAAAGACGAAATTTCTCTGTTGGCTGTGGAGTCAAGACATTTTCAAATATGATTAAACGATGAATATGAGACAAAACTTTTAATGCAGCCAATTCCAATTGTTTCTTGTTTTGGGGAGTTTCTGCCTTTACTCTCCTCTTCAGCTGCTGAAATTCATGTTCAATCAGATTTAAATCTGGAGATTGACTTGGGCAATCTAAGACTTTCCATTTATTTGCCCTTATAAATTCCTTGACTAAACTGACAGGGTGTTTTGGGTCATTGTCCTGATGCAATATGAAGCACTTCCCAATGAATCTGGAGGCATTTTCTTGAATATTGGTAGGCAAGATGGTTTTGTACCCTTCCAAATTCATTCTGCTACTGTCATCATACATTAAGTCATCAGTAAAGTTGAGAGGGCCTGTTCCAGAGGCAGCCATGCATGCCCGTGCCATGACACCACCTCCACCATGCTTTACAGATGAGGCTGGATGCTTGGGATCTTTGCAGTTCCCTTTTTTTCTCCACATTTTTGCTTTCCCATCACTTAGATAAAGGTTCATCTTTGTCTCATCGGTCCATAAACACAGTTCCAAAACTCTTCTGGCTCACCTTTGTGCTTTTTTGCAAACTCTAATCTTGCCTTTCTATTTTTGGTGCTGGTCAGAGGTTTGCATCTTGCTGTGTAGCATCTGTAATTCTGTGTTAAAGTCTCCTGAGGACAGTAGATTGTCAGAGCATCACCCCAGCTTTCTGGAAGTTGTTGGTGATTTTACAGACACGTCTTTTAGGGTTCATTTTCACAGCTTTTATGATTTGTCTGTCATCAACTACTGTTGTTTTCTCAGCCGATGAGGTAGTTGTTGGTGTCGCTGGTGGTTTCCAAACTCTTGATTTCTCCATGCCCTTTGTTTTTGCTAGAGCTCTTCCTCTTTTCTTTTAGCATCCAAATTGCTTGCTTTTCTCTCAAAGTCAGCTCCCTCATCTTCATCCTGGTTTGTGTGTTATCATCGATTGCAGGATTCAGAATACAGAAGTAATGGATATAACTGATACGACACATTCCCTGCTTTTAATATCTGAAGAATGAATGCAACAGGACACAGCTGATCACTTAGAAAGACCTGAGAGGCAACTGCTCCAATACTTATGCTCACATCAGATAGAGAGATGAAACTCTAAAAGTGCTGAACTTCTTAGCTGGTAAAACATCTATGCGTTGAATCACCCAATAATAAACGTGACATTCTGTAGTTTTGTCTCATATTCATTTTTTAAACATATTTGTAAATGTCTTGACTCCACAGCCAACAGAGCAATTTTGTCTTTACTGTATACATACATACATACATATATATATATATATATATATATATATATATATATATATATATATATATATTCCACTTCTGCAGGCTCATTGAGTCTGATTAACAACAGGCTTTTATAAACATAATGGCAATGCTGCTGTTTGTTTCATAAGTGTCTGATTATAAGCGGTTTATATTGTAGTTTTTATAGTGTTTACCTCACGTTTCAGCAAATGTTTTGGAGCACAGGTTTTATCATGTACTGTAGTCACTTTGACTCAGTGATGCATTTCATTTGCTTTAAAAGGGATTGTTTATCATTAAGTCTCACATTCAGCTGCAGTTTTCCAGTCGGAATGGAAATCAACATTAATATTATGAAGTATTGTAAAACAAAGAGTTTCCTAAGCTGTTGTAAAGTTGCCAATTTCTATTAAGAGAATCCCACACGAAAACCTTAGAAAGCCTATAGGCTAATCAACTATATTACTTGGCAGAGGAACTTTGATTCTCGTTCAAATTAATTATTGAACATTTCCAAAATCATAGCAGTCATCCATCTTTTAGATTCAGCTGCAATCATGAGAGACGCAGACCTACAATATTTGTATTGATTTATAAAATAGATTAATTTGTTGTATAAACAAGCAGGAACTTTTGCCAAACTCATTCATAACTTCAGAACCAGTTTTACAGACGTTTCATATGGGATACTATAGATTTCACCTCATTTTTAATCTTTTTCTCAGGAGAAACATCTGAGAACTTCAGCAAGGTCTCCATTTAATCAAACAATTGTGATATTACAGATATTTCCTTAGTTATTTTTCTTTCATGCAGACTATTGTCGAAATGCCTCCAAACCATGAGAGACCCAGTCTACAGTCTAAAGCTCCAATTTAAGTTAATGAGTGCAAATATGTTAATTTGAGAAGGTAATATGTTCTGATTGCTCAGTTGTGACACATTATTGTTCTTCAATCTAACAGTTACAATATAGTGAGTCATAAAAGCATATTTATATGGAAGCACCTTTCCACCACAAGATATAGCCTTAAAATCGCCATTGCAGTTTTTCTTACAATTTGTACTTTTTTTCTCCCTCACGATTCTGTTTATATATATATATATATGTACAGTGGTGTGAAAAAGTGTTGGCCCACTTCCTGATTTTTTATTTTTTTGCATGTTTGTCACACTTTAATGTTTCAGATCATCAAACTAATTTAAATATTAATGAAAGGTAACAAGTAAACACAACATACAGTTTTTGAATGAAGTTTTTTATTATGAAGGGAAAACAAAATCCAAACCCACATGGCCCTGTGTGAAAAAGTGCTTGCCCCCTAAACCTAATAACTGGTTGGGCCACACTTAGCAGCAACAACTGCAATCAAGCGTTTGAGATAACTTACAATGAGTCTGTTACAGCGCTGTGGAGGAATTTTGGCAGAATTGTTGTAATTCAGCCACATTGGAGGGTTTTCGAGCATGAACCGCCTTTTTAAGGTCATGCCACAGCATCGCAATAGGACTCAGGTCAGGACTTTGACTAGGCCACTCAAATCTTCATTTTGTTTTTCTTCAGCCATTCAGAGGTGGATTTGCTGGTGTGTTTTGGATCATTGTCCTGCTGCAGAACCCAAGTTCGCTTCAGCTTGAGGTCACGAACAGATGGCCGGACATTGTCCTTCAGGATTTTTTGGTAGACAGCTGAATTCATGGTTCCATTTATCACAGCAAGTCTTCCAGGTCCTGAAGCAGCAAAACAGCCCCAGACCATCACACTACCACCAACATATTTTACTGTTGGTATGATGTTCTTTTCTGAAATGCTGTGTTACTTTTATGCCAGATGTAATGGGACACACACCTTCCAAAAAGTTCAACTTTTGTCTCGTCAGTCCACAGAGTATTTTCCCAAAAGTCTTGGGGATCATCAAGATGTTTTCTGGCAAAACTGAGACGAGCCTTTATGTTCTTTTTGCTCAGCAGCGGTTTTCGTCTTGGAGCTCTGCCATGCAGGCCATTTTTGCCCAAGCACTAATATATACTAATATTTGTGTTTATTAGTGTAAATATATATATATATATATATATATATATATATTTGTGTTTATTAGTATGCATATTAAGAATTTAATACGTAAATGCTTATTAAAGATTAGAAAGGTGTTTTTGTTTTGTTTATATATATATATATATATATATATATATATATATATATAATATATATATATTTATAATATAATATAAAGTTCATTGTTTATTATTTACAGCTATGTATATATAATAATAATAATAATAATTATTTATTTATTATTTACAAATAATTTATTATTTATTTACAAATATATTTATTTTTATTTGATTTTTTAGCCAAATCTCTTGAGCTCTTGACAGTTGCTTGGATTAGTCTTAAAATAAACTAAGAATTGTGAGGGAAAAAGTGTGAGAATATGTCACAATAACCTCATTTTATTTTATTCCACGGTGAAAAAAAAATTGTCAGATTGTCCACAGGAAAAATTTTAAAGGGCAGGACTTTTTATTTAGTCTTTTTCTCAGAATTACAGAAAAGTCTGAATTGAGAGATTAAAAAGTAGCAACTACCTTTTTTATTTATTTTATGTATTTATTTTGTTTTCTGTGGACAGCAGACAATGAAAAATCATAATCCAATATCATATTATCCCCCATGCTGTGACTGGATAATCAATAATCATTATTTGTACCACCTGATCGATGATGTTTGTGTAACAGTCGAGTATTTACTGGTTTACTGGCAGATTAATTTAATAGAGACATCTGTTTTCTTCGTTTTGCTTCATTATATCAGTGTTAACTCTCAGTCTCATTCATTTACTTTGCTTTCTCTTTCTGGATGCTGTACTGAAATGTGTTGCGCAGACTGATTAATGATGCAGTTTTCATGCTGAGCATAATGTAGAAACAAGTAAATAATGGAGGACAGTAATGCATCAGTCCAGGGGTTATGAGAGAAGGACATGACGAGTGGTCTCTGAGGGGCTTTTGGCAGGGTCATTGCCATCTCTGGCGACATTAATAACCGACGCTGATCCTTTCATGACACTAGTGACCAATGAGATGCAGTTCAAATGCATTTATTTCCAGTAAGAGGCCTTTTATGAGGCATTACCGTAAAATGACAGTTCACTCAAGGCCACAGTTATAGTCTCAAAGCTTCCTCTGTTGTAGCTGGTTTCCCTGTGTTTAGGATTGCCATTATTTAAAATGTCAATTGATGTATAGTGCCTTGGCTTATTAACTTAAAATCACATTTATTATTCTTCTATTTCCCTGCTGGTTCCTGAAATTAATATACTTAGGTTGTACCTTGTGTTCTTTGACATGACGTTGTGAAATAGTTTGTACAGTTAGTACAGTGAGGGCGTTACAACAGTAAATCACGCTAAAGCTCATTATGTGTCTGAAGACAGTTATGATGCATTGAGTCACCATAATTATTATGATGATTACAGCATCTTTAATATTGGCATACTGCATAATGTGTTTGTGAATATTATAAAAACCAAATGTGCAGGTCACATTTGAGCTCAATACCAAAATAAATAAATGTATTACATTATGCATTACATTGTATTACATTATGTAAATATAAATATATCAACAAAATAATATTGATTTAATTCAAACTGAGGTAGATATATAGATCAATTTATTTTTAGATTTTATAAAATAATACAAATAATAGTTTTAGATTTTATAATAATAATAATAATAATTAATATTAATATATTGATAAAATTATTATTACAATGAGATATTATTATTAGCTTATTTTGTATATCTTCTTTTTATTTTATATATATATATATATATGCATTATTATTATTATTTAGTATTTACATGTTGACAGTATTAAAAACTAACCATATTAAACGTGTATGCTTATCAAAGATTGAAACTATTTCTTTCTTTCTTCCTTTCTTTTTTGTAGAATATTTAGTGTGTGTAATTTTTTAATGTAACGCGATAGCTACATGCTAAACTGTAAGTCAAGTCTCTTGTGCTCTTTTAATCTACTTTTTTGCATTCAGTAATAAAGCACTCTAATGAGGAGGTAATGAGAATTACAAAAGACTCATTTATGGTAATGAGATATTCTTCATGATTCTTAATTGTCACCATGGAATCAGTACCAAATAGGCTTAATTTTCTTTACTTAAAATGTTTTAGGATGAAATGTGACCTGCATATGTTTTCATGAGATTCACTCAGTGAACTTTCGTGTGAAGAGATGCAGGCGTAAGATCGTCCTGCTAATATGCTTTCATTTAAAGCGTTAGTCACTGCAAGAAAAAGGGCAGATTCTGTGCGTTCGCAGGCATTGGATGTGCCTGAAGTGTCACCGGCAGTGAGGAAGAGGGCTGCTAGCATGCCTCGGGCTGAGGGCGTCAGGTGCCAACAGAGCCAGACATTATGGAATAAATCAGTCCACTGCGGCCCAACTGGCTTCAGCAGAGCTGATGACCTTCCAAGATCTGATCAGCCTCCAGTTACCACAGCAGATCTCAGATCAGCAGTCCTCACTGCCGCTGGTTTAGCTGGTTAGCTGAGGTGGTTAGTCCCTGCTGGCACATACTGTAACATTATGACACATGGCATAACATTTTTGCAAGCATGCACACAGAAGTCACAAATATTTCATTATATATGGTGGATAGTAATCTTAGCTCATACTGTCATTTTATATATATATATATATATATATACACACACACACACACACACATATATATATTATGAGAGATACTTTGTCAAATTTTTTATTTACTGACAAATTGACAAATACAACTGAGTTGTATTAAAAAGATCATGGCAGCAATAATTAATCAAATGCACATTAAATGAGGAAAGTTCATTAAATTATATCCAGCATACACTGAAAATGTTTGGTTAAATTTGTTACAGCCAAATGTATTAGTTTTTCTCAAATTATATTTAGGGTTTCAATTTTAATTGAGCCTTCATCCAAAATAAATAAATAATACAAAGTAAAAAAAAAAAAAACATTGTAAAGAATTACATGTGTTGTATTTAATCATGTACATTAGATCCAAATTAATCGATTAAGTATCAAAAACATAATTTGTTCATGTAACAAATCAAAGATAGATTAGCTAATATGAATGTAGAATTTCAATTAAAAATAAAAAAAAATCAGTTAATGTTTAATTTTACTTACTATAAAGACAACTCCAAAACGTATTTTTGAAATGTATCATATTTTCTGTTATATGCAAAATAATAACACTACTACTACGCCTACTACTACTACTAATAAAACTCTCAATATTGCCTGCAGTTCTTTTATTTATTATTTGTATGGGGAGGTTTTTTTGCTTTTAGACTGAACACAATGGGTTTAACCCAGAAACCATGATTTTCAAATAGATCTATCTATATATGATATTATGGTGTTATATTAACATGAATATATTAAAAACATGAATATAAATGGATTGTACAGTATCATGTAGTTCATCTTATTTTATCATCTCCCACAGCCGCACAACTTTATCCCAACAGATACTGACATTGCTTTACTTTTCAGGCATATAGAAGCCTTGTGGCCTCTGCTGAAAAGTTTACTCTTGCAGGAGCCCTGGGGCCGAGAGGAGATCGGGGAAGGAAGCTATCATCAAATATTGTCTATATATATATATAATCTGCTAATGTGTTATGCATAACTCACCAGTGCATCTGTCTGAGAGATGGATGGCTTGTTTGTGTTCGTGTGATTTTCACAAACTGACAGAACTTCTAATGCATCTACTACAGTTCTGTCAGCGATTGTTGCCAAATATATTTAATTACTGATGATGAATCTCCTGTAAATGATGGAGCTGTCAGAGAGAGGTGTTTGTAATTCTATAAAACAGATTCATTAGTGCTGTTTCCATCACTGTTGCTCAGTGATTTGTCCTACAGACGTCAGTGATGTCTCAAACCATGTGACTTGTTGCAGGTGACGAGAAGATCATTTTTTAAGAGATCAGATGCTTCCACTTAGTAGGGGATAAAACTGTTGCACAAATCCATATTTAAGCTTTAACCTGACATTATGGTGATGAGTTTTGCACATGTATTTTCTTCAGATAAACCAGCATTGAAGTACATGATTTATGTTTTTTTAATGATATTCTTGATGTTACTCGACTTCACATGTGTTTCCTGTCCTGGCATTAATCTAAGAGTATCTGTAAGCACACAGCTCACTATAATCATAGTGCTTTCCTCCCAACTGTCCTCTTAGAGAGGAAATGATATCCAGTGAGACTCTCTGTACAGATATCTGAGAGAAAGTATATACATTTATGCATATTTTCATGCATTATTTATGTATTACAGCAGGGAGTGAAGACAGGTACAGTGTGAAGGTGACACATGATGGAGGGGCTCTATATGTATCTATGTATGTATGTATCGATCTATCGTTCTATCTATCATTAGTTCTTTCAAGCATTCATTCTATTGTTCTACGTATATATAATTCTGTCAACTTTTCTTTTCACCTATCATTCGTTCTTTCTGTTGATTGTTATATATCCATTCTGTCATTTTCTCTATTATTCTGTTGACTGTTGTTTCTATATATTGTTCCCTTGTTTCTATCTATCTATTGTTTGTTTGTTCTATCGATCATTCCTTCTGTTAGTCTTTCTATTGATCGTTCTATCTATTTTTCTTTCTTTCTGTCATTCATTCTATGTATTATGTTGTTCTTTCTATCAGTTTTATCATTTGTTATATTGTTCGTTCTTTCTATTGTCGTTCTTTCAATCGATTTCTCTTTCTATCTGTAATTCTTTCTATTTAGCTTTCTATATATCATTCTATCTGTCATTCTTTCTATCAGTTGTTCTTTCCATCATTCATTCTTTCTATCGTTCGTTCTGTCTGTTCTTTTTTCATATGTCGTTCTTTCTCTTGTTCTATCTTTCTTTCTATCATTTGTTCTTTCTATCGATCATTCTTTTTTCCAATCAATCTTTCTTTCTGTTTACCTTTCTATCATTTGTTCTGTCTGTTGTTGTTGCTTTATCAGTCTTTCTTTTTCTCTGTCTGTGTCTTTCTATCATTCATTTGTTTCTTGTTTCTGTGTACTGTTTGTTTGTTCGTTCATTCATTCTATCTATCTTCCTATCTTTCTATCTATCAGTTATTCGAGCGCAGATGCTGGTGCAAACCCGGAGCCGGTAGTCAGAGATCTTTGAAAGCATCTCATCTCTACTCTTTACTCCAGTCCAGTGTTTCAAAGGAACCTGAAGAGCTATTGAACTGAATCTCAGACTTCTTTGTTCTTCTTCTACCCTTTTTGCACCTCAACACACATGCTTTCATTTCCAGCTCCTCCACGTCTTTTCTTTTTTCACCCAAATAATGGATAAAATAAGTAAATATGTGTTGTCGAACATTACCATGACTGTGGCACGAAAGCATCAAATCTTCAATCGTCACATGACTTTATACTCATGAATAATCCATCAGACATTTTGCCATATGATGGACTCTGCATTCATTTATATTACACGGCATTAATATATAAGCTCAAATATTGCTGATGCCCACTGTCCTCTGCTTATATTTCTCCAGTCTTTCTCAGTTCTGTCTTTCTACTTCCTCTACAGCTGAACATCACAATTTTCTCCAAAAGATGTGTGCTGTAAGTCAGTGATTTGTTGGTCTCTAGATGAGCTTTTTAGGCTGTTTTATTGTCTTAAAGTCAAATATTATAAGTGTGTCTGTGTAAACAACTAAGGGCACACCTCTCCTCATGATTTGAAGCATTTGTATTTTTAAGCTTATTCAAATAATCCCCATCCTTAAGGATAAGCACCAGTAATAGTGATGTTTGACTTAGAAAGCACCACTAATTATGGATCAGACCCTCAAAGGTAATTTGCATTGCTGCAACACAACTTCCTGATTTATTAATAGACTCCAGTTACTTTGCCCTATTTTTTTCTTGAGCTGTAAACTTTTGTGTGCCATTTCCAATCTGAGATGTCAGTTTTGCTTTGAGGTCGGTGATGTTTTGCGGTTTGAGGGATGAAGACAGATCAATTGAGGTATATTGTAGTGCTACAGAACACAGAGCCAAATGCTATAGTGTTAATACAGTATACATTTAATCTTACATTATGATATGCATTTTACATTTATACATTTGGCAGATGCTTTTAATCAAAACGACTTGCATTGCATTTAAAGTAGACGCTTTATCAGTTCATGCATTAGTTGGGAATCAAACTCATGGTTGTTTGAAAAGATTTTGCCATTAAATATTTGTCTGTGTCTTTGTGCAGCCTTTGGTGAAGGTCATAGAGGATGAGAAATCAGCAAAGCAGTAAAGAACACAGTGTGGATGACAGTAATTGTGTACAAGCTAGAAGAGCAGAGGTGAATTTGTTTGAGCAGTGAAGGTTGTCTATATCAGTAAAACATCCATTCCTACCACTGCATCTCTGCAATGCTTCTGTAATATTTTGCTAGTAGCTGGTTATTTTGGACAGACTTGTTTTGAACAGACTGTATCATGATATCCACTCTAAAACATAACTCTGTTATTCTCTGGATGTGCTTTTATGTGAGGAGATGTGAGACTATAATCAGCTAGCACCTCAATGATCTTGTTTTCTCTCTTTCCCTTGTTTAATTCCTTCCATGACGGAAGCAGATGGTTATACCATGGCTTTCTGATTTATAGCATACTGAATGATGTTTATGTTTACATATACACGTTATTTACATGATCCAAAATGCACTCGGAGGTGTCCATCACCAGAAACTTTCCTTACCCAAATGCACAATTTACAGGTGTAAACGTGTATAATTTCACCTACACTTTCACCAAGTATGTATGTATGCATTTATTTATTTATTTTTACATACACTTATTTTATATTATTTACTTATTTATATAAATAATATTATTTATTTATTGTTTTTGTTTATTTGTCTACTCATTTATTATCTACACTTATTTTACAAAATATTTATATATTTTCGCCTGTACTTTTTATATTATTTTTTTATTTATACACTATAATTTATTTATTTATTAGAACTACACTTATTTTATACACTATTTTTGTAATTATTTTTCACCTACACTTATTTTTTTATTTATTATTTTCTAAAGTGTGATTGTTGTCCTTTGTGATATATATTCAATTTTTTTTTTTGAAGAAGAAGAAGAAGAAGACATAAAGTGGATATCTAAGATCTGTCCAAAACCTAGTGAGCTGCCTGTGTAGACAACACCTAGCTAGGCAACCTCCAAAAATGTAGGCTGCATAATTATTCTGCCTTCTAAGATACTTTCTTTTGGCTAAATCTATGGCAGCATGTCATGTTGCTTTGAAGAGAAAGCAATCCCATAATGCATTGCACTATGGCCATAGTATTTTTTATTTATTTTATTTTGTTATCGTTGTATTTACTTGTTGTTTCGTTTTAAATCAATATGAGATAATACATTTTCTCTGCTTTTCACATCTGTCTTGTTCCAAATCACACATGATCTGCAGGGGAAATCTGCGTAATGTATTTAAGCATGTTAAAAGAATGAACGTATTCCAGATCTGTGGGAATCTGACAAGTTTTTTGAGGGTATCTTAGAAGGCCGTTGCCTACTTAGGCAATAGATAGCAAGGCAGTTCACTCAATTTGGAACGGTGCAATAAAGTTGTCGTTTATAGTCAAACCACATTTACCCTGTCAGGAAGTAATGTGTTTGTTCTGCAGGTCTTGTTTGAGCTCCCCGTGGGCTGATGGGATTGTTGCTGAACAGATTGTGGAGGTGTAAGAGGAGCGCTCCTCAACGACGTGGCACCTGTCCAAAGCACTCAGCAGCGTTGCACGGGCCTCCGAGACACGACTGAACGCAAAGAGAACTGCTGCTGCTACAAAACACCATCACATCTGAAGTGAGACACATGCCTGGGGTGGAGAAATATTTTTCACTGACCCTTGAGAGTTGCTGTTACCATTATACCGGTGACAGAGCGATTACTGCAGGAGCCAACAAGCTAATCAGTGTTGATTTCATGCCTAAAATCATTTCTGAAGATGTCTCCTGTTTTAGGAATATATATGTGTCCACAGCATGTTTTCAAGGAATACTATACAATGGAATACACACAATGTTAAATATAAACAATATTAAAAGCTTATTTATGACTTTATACAGTTGTGCTCATAAGTTTACATACCCCTTGCAGAATATGCAAATATGTTAATAATTTTAATTGTTAACATTAATTGTTAATAAAAAATAAGAGAGCTCATGAAAATTGCATGTTATTTTTTTATTTAGTACTGTCCTGAGTAAGCTATTTCACATAAAAGATGTTTATATATACTCCACAAGAAAAAATAATAACTGAATTAATAAAAATGACCCCGTTCAAAAGTTTACATACCCTTGATTCGTAATACTTTGTGTCGTTTCCTGGATGATCCATGACTGTTTTTCTGTTTTGTTACAGTTGTTCATGAGTCCTGCTTTGGTCCTGAGCAGTTCAGCTGCCTGCTGTTCTTCAGAAAAATCCCCCAGCTCCTGCACATTCTTTGGTTTTCCAGCATCTTCTGCATATATTAACCTTTTTCAAAAGTGACTGTATGATTTTGAGATCCATCTTTTCACACTGAGGACAACTGAGGGACTCATATGGTTTTGAACAATGTATCTCCTTTCTGTTCAAAGGTTTGTGTGTGTGTGTGTGTGTGTGTGTATATATATATATAATATAATAAATAAACTCATCTTTACTCAGTGCAATCTTTCATAAGCATAGACTTGTCTAATATTGTAATCTCATTTAAATAAAAAGCATTTATTAATTATATTATTATAAATATATTATTATTAACTGATGTATTATTATGTTTTGCTGTGAATTTTGATTTCCTGTCACACTGCTTGTTTACCTCTACATAACAGAGCATTTTGTCATATGTCATATTCATCCTGTCATACTGTCACAGATCAGCCAGGCTCTGTCACCAGCCAATCACAGCGCACTCCCTCACCTGAGTTCTAATCACACGCACCTGCACATCATTGTGCCACTCATTACCCACGCCATGTATACACACACCTCACAGCACTCCAGTGTCCGGTCTCGTTTGTACAAAGAGGACTGCCATAGCGCCCACATGCTTGCTACTTACCTCCTTGTATGCTTACCTGCTGTGTTTTCTCCCGAGTGTGTTCTCCAGCGATCCCCAGTCTGTCAGCTCCTGTGTTCGTTCCAAATCTGCCGCCTTGGTGAGGTGTGTGTCCTGTTCCTGATTCTAGTTTCCTGTGAAAAGAAGATAATCAAGTTAACGTCCCTCCAGAATTCCACTGACCTTCAGAATTATCACTCACCTAATTCACTCCCTGCCCCTTTGTCTTTTCACTCATCCCTCTGTCTGAGTCCTGCTTCCGTAACATATAAAATAAATTAAATATAAACATACTAAATAAATTACAAAAATAAATTTTTCTCTGTTTGATGAAAGCAATGTTATTGAATGCTATGATTGAAGGAGGAAGAGCAGCAGCGTTCTAGTTCAGAATTTATCAGCATGTTAATTTTTATTAATTTTCTTTGATTTGGCAAAATGCAATTTATAAATGCATAAAGTGATTACGGTAAATGACTTACAAAGCCAATTTTCATAATGGAAAATGCACATGTTTTATAGATCACAATAATTTTTTACTATTATTTTTCTTTTTCATTTTTAGGCTCTTAAATGATTTTAAACTTCACTTTAATATGCCTTTTTCTCTCTTTCCTCTCCACTTCTCTTTATATGAAGCGCCTTGAATTACAGTGAAATGTGCTATATCATTAAACTGGCCTCGCCATGCTACCTGAAATGAAAGTCTGATGTAAGATTTTCTTTGTTTCCATCTTTTTTTTATTGCTTTCCCAATATGACTATTTTATGAAAGATATGATATGATTTATGCAGTGTTGATTTATTACAGAGGACCCACCCGAAGGACGCTCTATGTTCACAGCTCTGTGTTTTCCTCAGTTGTTCCTTCTGCAATGAGTATCATTTACAAAGAGACATTCGCTACAATAAGAGACCTCTGCTTATTACCTGATAATGATGATTATTGCTCTTTTGTGGTTATATGCAGCCAGCGGAGCATCCATTTCTACAGGGCCACATGGTTATGGCTGATACAAGCAAACTCATGGCAATTTTTCCCTGTGGTACAAAAGAACACTTCAGGTAACCACTGCTCAATTTCACTAACTGAGGTAAAGCAATGTGCGGCTATAGGTAAATGAGGTAAATGTGCAGCTACTTCTTTATAGAATTAAAGGTTATTTTGCCCCATGATGTAGAGACCAAGGGACGATGAAGCTTAAATCTGTTTTGTATGGTGGTAATGTCACGTATTACACTGTCTATAGCCTTGCTTTTATATCCATATCATTTTAAAACATCTCTGAGTAAGCAGAATCACATTTTTGAGTCTAACCCAGTTTTCTACTGATACTGATGGGGCTCTTTTCCTCAAATTTAGCTTAGGGCACTTAAAATGCCTCAGTTTCATATGCCTAAAGTTTCATATCTGATTGAATTGTGTTTCTCATTTGGAGGAGGGTTGTTTCTGCTGCTTTACATTTTTGCACAAGTTTTTGAGATAGCTAAGATATTGGTAAAAGAAGTCTCTTCAGCTCACCAGGGCTGCATTTGTTTGATTAAAAATACAGTAAAATTGTGAAATATTATTACAGTTTAAAATAAGTGTTTTCTTTGTGAATATATTTTAAAATCTAATTTATTCCTGTGATTAAAGCGGACTTTTCAGCTTCATTACTCCAGTCTTCAGTGATCCTTCAGAAATCCTTCTAATATGCTGATTTGCTGCTCAAGAAACATTTCTGATTATTATCAATGTTGAAAACTGCTTAATATTTTTGTGAATTTTTTTCAGGATTCTTTGATGAATAGAAAGGTCAAAAGAACAGCATTCATTTGAAATATATATATATATATATATATATATATATTTTTTTTTTTTTTTTTTTTTTTTTGTAAGAAATGAAATGTCTTTACTCTCACTTTTGATGAGTTTAATGCATCCTTGCTGAATACAAATATCAATTTCATTAAAAAAAATCACACATCTCAAACTTTTGAATGACATTTCTTAATATGTTAAATAAAATAATACTTTTACAGTTTTTAAAGCTGGAAATCAGTCTGCAATTAAATGAACACATGGGTGATTTTTTAAATAATATCACTAGTTTTAAAGTTTTTGGGTGTAATATTGCTTTAATCGATGATAAAGTTACAATTATAGGTTTATCTGATGTTCTCGAATAAACAAGCAGATATTAAAATCTGTCTAATCAGACACCTTATCTCATCCACTAAATCCCAATTCTTGGATCATTTTCAAATTTCAATTTCAAACGCCTTGATTCAGATTAGAGGAAACAAACTGTTCATCATCTCGAGGAATGTTGTGATGCTTTTTGTCTCCTCTTTATCTGTTATTGATGTTGAGATGGTCAGTGGTGAGTTTAATTGGCTCCTCAGAGACCGTCTTTCTCTCCCACAGCTACTGTATAAAATGAACACCCATGAAAAGGACACAATCAATGGATTTCTGCCAAGCCAATTAAATTACAGTCATAAAATAATGAGTTGCGTTCCCCATCCCATCGATGATTTCGTAGGCGTTTGCTGGCGTAAAGAAACTCTGTGAACCACAACTACAAGATATCTATCCCTGGAGGGAAGTAAATGGTTATCAACATATGTTTCAGCCAATATAATGGATTGATCATCTGATAACACACTGTACCATTTAAGTGAAATGTTTTACTGTGAAAATGCCTAATTAATCCCTTAATGAGAGACACTGTCAAGTGATTCCCAACTGCTTCGCTCATGTTATAATTAGCTCAATATTGTGTTCATTTTATACTGTAGAAAAGCAATTACATTTTATACAGAATATGGGACCTTTTGAGTCACCAAGAAATGTGAAGTACTTTATTTTTTAGTTATTCTTCATGTGAGTCTTCATTAAAAGACATGTTAGACCCACATGTTGTCCTTTCAACTATTGCCCCAGAGCTGTATGAAAAATGTTGCTGATTTAGCATGCATTGCAGCATGAATAAATTATTCAGTTGCTATTATAGGATATTATTTAGCTGACTTTATGCTGCTGTTGTTGTTTTTGCCGTCACTGTTAGTATTTGTTGTGTGGTGCTGTTCACAGATCAACTTTTTATTGATTGTCAATGTTATTGAGGTTTATATGTTCATTTGTAGGTCTATGTGCGACTACTGTTCTTAAAGTCTTAATTCGTACAAAAATAAGGCCTTAAAAAGGTCTTCAATCAGAGCAGAAAGTCTTAAATTTATAATTATGGCATTAAATGTTGCATGCACTGCCATCCATGCAACCGGTACAAAGAGCTACACATACTTAAATCAAGTTGCATTTACTTGAGGTGCATAATGAAGATATTTTAAATCTTGTTTTCTGAGAAATTGAACAAAATGGAGTTTATCCTTAAAGCGTGTGAATACAGAACATAAGTTTACATGCATTTCCTGTAATCATAAAATACAGTACAACACAATGCAATGAATTCAAAATACAGGTAAAACACCTGACTTCATATCTTGTCATTCTGCTTAATAATGTATCTTGATTATTTAGATAAATTGCACATTGAAAACAAGACAAAAATACTCAGGAGGAGCATTAATAGTTCTTAATAGTAGAGCATTAATAGCATTAATAGTTCTTTTTTTTTGTAGCTTGGTGTGTGAAATGAAGTAGAAAAGTATCAAACACGCTAAATGCTTAAGCAATTCTATCCTCCCATCTGCAGATGTGCAGCAGGTTTGCTCAGTCAGATAGATGCATGTGTGTGTGTGTGTGTGTGCTGATGATGATAGGTGAACATACTGTACCTCTAGATCAGAGCTGACGCTGCTGCTTGTTCTTTACAGAATGACACTGGATCAATAGTCTTCCCCAATGCCAACCCCTCCACAGATCTAACTCCGCTCTCCACTGCTGTCGGCCCCCAGAGAGGCACTGTCATTTAATCGCTCAGGTAATTATAAACAGCAACTTTCAGGGTGAATCTTGACAAGTTTGTGATAAATGCAACCATATGTTCTCTGCCAGTGCTGCCTAAGCAGCGTCAGTAGAGAGAGATTTTGTCATTAGCTAGACTCCTCTTGTCTCATCAGCAATTCTCTTTTTGTTCCCGGCCAAGTTGAAGTATATATGCATGAGGATATTGCAGCATGCAGCGAGCAAATTAGTACCAAATGAAATTAAAATTAGCTTTAGTGAGTGAAATGGAGCATGAATTCAACATTTCATTTCTTAATACATGATTATTGTCTTATTACGAATTATTAAAGTTGTACCCAAAAATGAAAATTTGCTAAAACTGTACTCACCCTCACGCCATCCAAGATGTAGATGAGTTTGTTTCTTCATCAGATTTGGAGAAATGTAGCATTACATCACTTGCTCACCAATGGATGTTCTGGAGTAAATGGGTGCCGTCAGAATGAGAGTCCAAACAGCTGATAAAAACATCACAATAATAATCCACACCACTCCAGTCCATCAAACACACATAAAAAATGTTTGTAAGATATAAATCTATAATTTCAGCAATTTTAACATCAAACTGTTGTTTCCAGCTAAAATGCGAGTCCTCTATCCATGATATTTCTACAGTAAAAAAAGTCAACCATTTAAATGTCTTAATGGATTTGTTTCTTACAAACATACAGCTTTTCTCTTCTCCAGATGTTAACTGATGGACTGGAGTGGTGTGGATTATTGTGATGTTTTTATCAGCTGTGTGGACTCTCATTCTGACGGCACCCATTCACTACAGAGGATGGTAAATACTAGTACTCACTGAGGGTCAGTAAATTTTCATTTTTGGGTGAACCATTCCTTTAAAATGTTGCCTATTTTGTCTAATTGAATGCTGTTAACTGGTAAGTCAGATTACGCAAGTACAATGGGTTGTGAATGCTGTTTTGTGTTTGTTTTTAGGAACTGCAGCGTAATACATTTAAATTGCAGAGTAAGAACTCCAAGTGGTGACACATTTCTGCTGTTGAGACACCAAAAGGAACAACATAATGAGTCTGTGTTTTTGTGACAAAGCCATTTCAGCAGTTAAACAGCTATAAATAATTAATTTAAATGTGCATTAATGCATTTAGCATCTATCATAGGAACATATTGATGGCCAATTAAGCCATGATATATACTGAATGCTATGCATTATAGATAATAAACATAAAATGTTTGCTTTATATTAAAACAGAGACCTTGTTTATCCCTGTTGTTACTTTCATCAACGTCATCGCCATGGTCTTGATCTACATTATTAGCAGTAGAGTGTGTGTGAAAAGAGAGGGTTGATTGATTTTGCCATTTTTAGGGTTAATAACCCAGGAAATTGGGCTCTTGTTGAATAATGACATTTTCAAAACAAGTAAATATTGCATTTTGGACACACTTTTCAAGTCAACTGGCTTGAGAACTCATCAATGAAAAGGCTGTTTACAGCCAGTTTGATCCGGGAACAACTGCATGGTGGCATTGAGGCTGAAAGTAAATCTGATTTTTATGAGCATGTTAAGTCCCACAAATGTTCTTATATGCAGATAGGTTGATATTCCTTTGTTACACTAAAGAAAGAAAGTCATATAAATTTGGAATGGCCTGATTTTGCATGGACTATCCCTTTAAGTTTAGGCATTTAATTGCATAATGAAGCATATGCATGTTGTGTGTCGACCAGCCGGACTGAAATATTGCGTTCATGTTACCTGATTGAATAACATTATTTAATATTGTGATTAACTCTAATTTAATGTGTTGGAAAGGGCCTTCTATATCAGAAGTGAACCTTTGAATTGGACTCCAGAGAAGAAAAGAAATCAGTCTGGGTAAGCTGATGAATCAAGTATCATGTCTCCCCTAAAGCAAAATTGGGTTAAGTGATTTTTTTTCAAGGGCACAGTGGTGATAGAACAGATCTGTAATCTCCATCACTCTCCTGTTTCAGGGAAAATCCTTCTTGCAAGTGGATTTTTAACCTTTGTCTAACCATCTCTGAACTATTACACTGCTACATCTGTACATAGGAGTGGTTTACTAAAGATGTACAATGATGTTATTATTCATTCATTGAGCAGACGTTTTTAGGAAAAGTAACATATTATGCATTCAGTCCACCTTAACTATCAAATTTCATTCTTATTGCTGCCTCAAAATGGGACAAGCCACTTTTGACTTGAAATGACATTGGGTCTTGCATGTCTTTTAATCACCCGGTTTGAATATGCACAAACATCAATGATTTGTGGCAGAAGGGCATATTTTCAGTGCATAACAATTGTAAATTCACACATTTGCAAGCCCTCAAGCCATATATGAACTACTTTTATGGTGTTTTTGACAGTCACTGGTAATTGAGATTATGTATATTTACTGTACACTTGGGCTCACAAACTTTTGTATGCTGACTTTGCTCAGTTTGGGAGATTTTGGAAGACATTTATGCATGTGGCCTCAACAACTATGTACTTTAATATTCCATCTTATGTGCCTGTCATCACACCTTATTTACATTGCTTTCCATCAAAAATGCATCTACCGTTTTTCTCCCCAAGATCAGACAGCTGTGCAATCAATAAAAGGGAGTGAAAACACCCCTATTGTAGGAAAAAGGCAACTTTGGCGTTCTGCTAAACACCTCATTATGTTTTTCACAGAAGAAAAAGTCATTAGCGTTTGTAATGGACATGAGTAAATGATAAAGTGATTCTCTCATGAGTGCACTATTCCTTTAAGTAGATGTTGTTCATTTGGATTAATCAGTACTTGGTTATCTATCTATGCTGTAGCATGAAAACTGTAATCTACAGTATGACCTGACAGTTAAAGAAAGGAGGTATTTTATTTTTTTATTCATTTTTTTTTTCAAACGACCATTAGCTGTAGATTTCATATTTTAAATCTAACTTTGATTAACGACCAGTGAGGTAAAAATATAAAGCATTGAAGATATGCGCCGTATTACTGTAGTGTAAATCATAGTATTACTGTAGTGCGCACAGATTTGATCTGAACCAGATCAGCCTCATTAGGACTGCGGGCATCAAACATCCCACAGCGGGAAGACTGGAGATCTGCCTCAGATAAAAAGTGCAAAAATCTCCCTCATATGGTCGCTAAATATCTTTATTTGCATGTAGCCCGCTGTATCTTTCACTGAAGCATAAATTAATGTGATTCACGGGACGAGAGATTTGGCGCAGCGACCCAAAGGATGAGCTGGATGCTTCACGCGCAACATGGAAAAACAGGAGGACACACTGCTGCATCCCTGCAATAAAACACAACCAGGAGTCTTGGAAATTCAAAGGATTTTAGCTTGCAACTGAACACTTTAGAGGTGGATTCATGTGCATGAACAATCAATGGGATGGAGACGGAAATGGACGGAGAACTACTTTATTGAGCAGTATTTAACTAACCAAATCTACTAAAGCGGATCCACAAGTGGTGTTTTAAAGGACATTTGCTTTAAAGAATTCAGCATTTGGGCAGGTTTAGAAAGTAACAGTTCATAAGTAAAATGCATAATTGATATAGCAGTCGAGTTTTTCAAAAAGGAGTAAAAAGTAGAAATGTATTCAAGCCTTAAATCAGTTCTTTCTCTTTTTCCAAAACGCATCTTGCCTGTTTGGTCTAAATGCTGTCGTATGTTAACGTGCAATAGGATCCTAGAAGATCAGCAGCTCTAAAGGTTCCGTGCCTTTGGTCCTAATGAGAAATGGATAAATTAAGCTGGTAAGTGTCTTAAATGAAGTAGCCTGTTTCTCTTATTTAAAACTTCTCTGCCGTGTTTGATGCATACTATCCCATTATTAACACGATCTCAGGAGGTCTTGGCTTGTCCTGAAGGCGCAGCTCTAGAGGATCCATGTCATTGCATTGGTCGCTGTCCACTGCGCCCGTGGTGCTGAGATCTGGATGATGCAGGGCTGCCGCTCCCTTCACATTAACGAAGACAATGGGCGCTTTCTGCTGCTCGCCGTGCTCATCATCGTGTACCTGCTGTGCGGCGCTGCGGTGTTTTCCGCCATCGAGAGGCCGTCCGAGCTGCGAGCACACGGGCGCTGGAACCGGACCCTCTTGAACTTTAGCGATACGTTCAATATCAGCTTGCAGGATCTGAGCTCCTTCCTGAAAGAGTACGAGGCTGCGATTGCTGCTGGAGCTCGGGTCGATGCTCTTCGACCCAGATGGGATTTTACAGGAGCGTTTTATTTTGTTGGGACAGTGGTGTCTACTATAGGTAAGTTACCAAATGCATGATTTTCTCGTATGGGAACGATTACTTTTGATAATTAATATTCTTGGGCTACTAGGATTTCAGTGCTTTTCTTAAAAGATGGTTCACTCAAAAATGGACATTTTTGCTCATGTTTGATTAGTCATTAATGCCTTGCAGACATAAAATGCTCTTAAAACTTTCTGTTCTAGTAACATTAATAGAACGTTGGTCTTTAATCATGTTCTCAGAACGTTAGCACAACAATATATATATTTATAAGTTACTTGTTTTAGAACATTCAAAACTAACATTCCCAGTGTTTGCAAATTGGTTAAATGGAAATTAATTTTTTTTTAAATATTTAAAATACTGGAAGTTTTGAATAGTCAGAGAACATTCAGGAATAATGTTTTCATAACCTAATAGGAACGTTAGTAAAATGTTCTTGGAACATATTTTTAGCTGGTTATGGCTGTGTTTGTTCAACCTACTGCAAAAGTACAGGGGCTGTTGAGACTGTTAATTGACGAAAATCATCTCTATTACCATAAATATCAAATCTCATTTGTGCTTGCACATATTCAAACTTGTGTCGCAATCAGCTGACAGTCGCGATGGACCAAATTGAAATATGCAAGTATGCGCATATAAGTTATATGTGAGAACTGTGGCAGACGGTAATGTTTTCAATATGATTTTCAGTCTTTAACTCATTCAAAGCTATATCGTGACTTCAGAAGGCTTGGAATGTAGGACACAAATTATATGGACTACTTTTATGGTCCTTTTGTTTTTCCTTCAGAGCTTGGTAGTATAAATCACTGTCCACTTTCATTGTATGGAAAATATTTTTTTTTAGAGTGAACTATTCCTTTAAGACCTGCAATTTTGGGTTTTGTTTATGAGTGCAGTCCACTCAAATTTCACCGATTTACTATGTTTAAAAGCCTGCACATAAAAGGTTTTCCCAAAGATTGATATAAAATGCGGTCTGTAGTTATGTGTGTATTATTATGGGTTTGTCTTGTCCAGTTTGCTTTTGTAACACTGTATACCCAGAATAGAACTACAGGGCTCATAAATGCAAAGTAGTACAGCAGCAAGTGCTGTTTTTTTATTTTTGTCAGCAACAGCCTCTGGCACCTTGCTTGACCCCATGACCTTTCATGGAAACTCTCAGCGCACTTTTGCTTTGTCGAGACAACATTTCCTTGGAGACTTCACTTTTCTATTGGCATTTCCCCAGCATAAGTCCTCTGAATA
This sequence comes from Barbus barbus, assembly GCF_936440315.1. NCBI lineage: Eukaryota > Metazoa > Chordata > Actinopteri > Cypriniformes > Cyprinidae > Barbus > Barbus barbus. The sequence continues at coordinate 28,309,544 of NC_136746.1, read as the reverse complement.
AACACCCTCTAGTGTTGATGCTCTCATGGGTACCAGGCTGAGGCCAAGCCAACTCCCTGCTGAACTTCTGCATTCATGACCAAGCCTCAGGCTTGCAGTTTGCTGTGGGGCTCATGTCCCAAAAACCAAATGTGCTGATGCCCACATGTCCTGGATAACATTTACCCTGTTATAGGTCACTAAAGTGCAAGTATCCCTCTGAGGCGGCCCTCTGGTTATTGTGTGTATTTGCTTCCTACGGACCTTGGCTCCTGTTTTAGACTTTCCATCTGCAGTGAATAATCAATAGCCGTGCACTTTGTACTTCTGAGTAATGTATTCAGCAGTACTGTCACTGAAGCGGCTTCACGCAACCTCACATGCTCTGTGGATAGCCAGTGACCGCCTTCGCAAATGAAGAATAGGGTGTAGACTGACGGCAAGGCCGTCTCTGTCGAGTTTAAATGCTATCCTCCTCCGCTTGCTCAAAAGCTTCAGGATTGGGTGTGGAGATGTGTGCATGCTTTTATTTCATATTCAGAGAAAGTTTCTGAATGCTGGGCTGCAAATAATGTAATGTTCTTTGCTTTATTTGCAAACAGCACACAAAATTTAGTCTCAACTTCAGATATCATTTACTGACCATTTCATGCATATTTTACACAAAAAGGCCAGAGAGGGCTGAAAATGGGCAGTTTTTCAGTCTGGTTGACCGGCTTTATGCTATTTCCGGGAGTCAGAGTGCACTAGTATGCCAGGAAATGAAGTTGTGTGCCATGCAGTATTATTTTAGATACACTATTATAGTTTTGAATTAGATTTTTGTTTTGTTTTTACTTCAAATTTAGTTAAAGTTTTAGTAATTTTGTTTTATGTTTTTGTCATTTTTAAAAGTTTGTATAGTTTATATATATAATGTATGCATACATTATATATATATATATATATATATATATATATATATATATATATATATATATATATATATATAATACACCCACTGTATATATAATTTTTATTAATTAGTTTGTTATTTTAGTACTTCAAGTTAAACTGAAAATAAAATAATTTGTATATTATTTTTCATGTATATTTTATTTCAGTTAATTTTAAATATTTCAAGCAGGGAACATATTTTATGGTTTTAGTTAATGTTAACTAAAATGTTAATAAAATGATAAAATCCCCGGATTTGCCAAAGTTTGCCATGTTGGCAGTATCAAAGAGACACTTAAAGTTTTAGCTAAAAGTAATTATAATAAACTATTCTGATGTGTTTATGAAAAACAGCACTTACTTTTTATTCTTATCACAGTTTATACATGTTTGTGGTAATTTATTTTCTTTCCTTTTTTTTCAGATAAACTTGTTTCTAAATGCTCTAAAAACGAATGTGGCCGATTCACATGCTCGCAGTCAAAAATCTGTCTCTGTGGGGCTACTAAAAGACAGTTCAGTCTAGCAAGTACAATCCTACTTTATTTAGCAGCTAAGCTTAAATGAATGTGTGTTTTGTGCATTGTACTTCCATCTCAGTCTCCATCTTCCTTTCATCTCAGTGTGAAGTCTCTATATACCTCCCGCCTCCGGAAGAGCTTCAAAGCCAGTGAATGTGAGGTGCTCAGGCTTTGTCATGATGGGGGTTTTCTAGGGACGACGCAGGCACTTCCTCCTCATCTAAGTGAAACCCCCTGCCATTTCTCACACAGTGAGTCACAATCTCACTCAGACATTATTATGGGGAAAAATCGATTTGCAGTCAATCAATTAACAATAATGATAAACAGAATTTTAAATGAATTATTAATAATTTTATTTGCTGGTAAACATTCTCAGGACCAAATATTACACGTACTGTATAGATTAATGTCATGCAGTGGAAAGGAAGACATACAGTATATAGCGCATAAAAAAGTGTTTGTGCAAACAAACATACAGAGTGTCTTCAGATAAGTTTATTAGCCAAGGTACAACATTTTAAAGGAATTTAATAAATACATTATGTATTACTTGTATTATATGTACTGCCATTCAAAAGTTTTGGCTCAGGTAAGATTTTTATTTTTTTATGTTTTTGAACATCAAAACTACATTTGTTTGATGTAAAATACAGTAATATTCTGAAATATTATTACAATTTAAAATAACTGTTTTCTATTTGAATATATTTTAAAATATAATTTATTTCTGTGATACAAAGCTACATTTTCAGCATTATTACTTTAGTCTTCAGTGTCACATGATCCTTCAGAAATCATTCTAATACGTTTATTTGAAACATTTCTTATTATCATCAATGTTGAAAACAGTCTTGCTGCTTCATATTCTTCTGGAAACCATGATGCCAAATTGTTTTCATGATTCTTTGATGAATAGAAAGTTCAAAATATAAATCTTTTATGACATTATAAATATCTTTACTGTCACTTTTGATCAATTTAATGGATCCTTGCTGAATAAAAGTCTTCATTTCTTATAAAAAATAATCATACAGACCCCAAACGTTTAAACGGTAGTACATGGAACCATAAAGCAGACTTTAAAATGTGCTCAGGCAGTATAAATGTACTTAACATGAGACACATTGTGCCCAAATGTTGATAACATTTGTACACCAAAAAAGAAAACTAAATGCATGTTGATTGACTGCAGCCAAATTTAAGACAAATCATTTAAATTAGACAGAATAACCAGGTTAAATAAAACACTTTGTTCCTTCTTTTTCTGATTGTCTGTTAGCAGAAGAAGTATTTGAGTAATTCAGGTATTTTTAGTCATGTTGGATCTGAAGAGCAGAACAGGCTCAGCTCAGGGTGAGAGGAAACTTTGTGTAAGACAGGCGGTTAGTAACATGCTCTCAGAACTTGTCTGATGCAGAGCTTTGGAGACATTTCTGCAGGCTACAACCATCACTCATCACTCACATCAGCAAGACAGGAGAGCTTCATTAGTGGCCAGACGCTAACAACTGAGAATCCTGAGCAATGCATGAACAGGTCTACTATTAATAGAACCACTTTATGAATCACAAACCTTACTTTGGCTGTTTATGTTAACTTTTTCATTTATTTCATTAAGGAAGCAGCCTTTATAGCTTTATGCAGAGTTGGATAATTAGAGATTATGTGTATTCTAGTGCAAGGGTTTTATATGATAATGATGGACCCCCAAATATGATACGAAATTTTTTACCGTTTTATATAGTGAAAAATTAATATTATGAATGTGCATTCATGAATATTTTGGAAAATATTTAGATTCTATTACATTACATCGTTGCATTTTTCTACTGCTAGATGTATTGTGCAATTATTTGTTTATTTAAAGTAAACGGATATTGCAATCGACTTTTCTTCCCTGATGTGATGTATTACTTGAAATGGCTTCTCAAATGAGAAAAAAAATGTAGGACAGGACTCAATTTTGTCCTTTAGGAATTGATTGGATTGTTGGATCAGTTTTGTTGGTTAATTGCTGCAATATCACGTGATTGACGGGTTGTTGGATAGGAAGGATTATTGTCTTTGCACTAATACATACGTCAAGTGTTTTTTTTTTTATTTCACACACACACACACACACACACACACACACACACACACACACACACACACACACACACACACACGCACACACACACACACACACACACATGTTGGGTTTCCATGTTTTATGGGGACATCCCATAGGCGTAATGGTTTTTATACTGTACAATCTGTATTTGCTATTGCCCTACACCAACCCTACACCTAAACTTAGCCCTCACAGGAAACATGCTGCATTTTTAGATTTTCAAAAAACTTTATGCTGTATGATTTATAAGCTTGTTTCCTCATGGGGACCAAAAAATGTCCCCACAAGATTAAGATTTACTGGTATTACTATCCTTGTGGGGACATTTGGTCCCCAGGACGTGATGAATACCAGGTGCACACACACACACACACACACACACACACACACACACACACACACGTCACTGTTTTTCTAGAAATATTTCTATAGCACTCTCTTGTGCAGATTGAAACCACTAGTTTTGTAAGATGTTTATTGTGTTTCATTTTAAGAACAGCATGAGAATGAAAGGCTTGAAAGTCATATTTCATAAAAGTATCAAAATCTCAGATGTTCCTCCTAAAATTCCTTAGGAGAAATAAAAATAGGCACTGCTGAGTCAAATGATTTGCATTGTTGTTTATAGCAAAGGAATATTACACAGTTCTGTGTTTAATAATGTTTTAGAATAGATGACTGTCTGAATGATGAATTCTCATTGGGACTGCAGTGTGCAGTGTATACTTGTGCCGGTCTTGGCTTTGCAAGCTTCTGGAGGAGAACTGTATTGCTCAGGAGACATAATAGAGTTCTTCACATACAGTACATACCAACTTCATCTTTGATGTGCTTCCTAAAATCCCACAGGAGAGATAAAACAGAAGTGAGTCAATTGTTAGCATAAAAGTAAGAGAATAGAGCTATAAAATGAATGTATATAGAAGTTCATATCATTGTCTTGGAAGAATTTGATAATAAATGTTGAGTTCATAGTGAGATTTTTGATATTTGATTGCAGACTTTGTCAAATGAGCAACGCTTGAGACATTGCTGAGATCTAGGAGAAACATGAGTCTTTTTCTCAGTAGAAACATCGCAGCCTGCACTTTTGCTGAAGCTCTTCACTAAATCTTACTAGGTAGATCTCAATTAGGATTTTTATTCCCAATTGGAACAAAAGGAAGATTTTTGGCTTGATTTAAAATTGGCGTCAGTGTTGAACTGTTGAAACATTTTCTCAGACTCTAACAGTAGTGTAAAAGTCAAAAGGCATGTGGGCAAAAAGCTGAAAATGAGTTGACGAAGCAGTTTTAAATGAGTCTATATCTGGCCATCTCCTTCTTTTGACCTGTGTGGTGACGGAGCGGATCTGTTGGGTTTGGTTGGAGGACGCTGACAGAACAGAAGTGCATACAGTAGTTGTGCGAGCCTGTCTGAACAGAAAGTGATTTCTGGAGAGACGAGCCTGGACGTCCCACAGCCCAGCTCTGAATCCCACTGCCGTCGACTCCACAAGCAGAGGCGTGTTCCAGATCCTCACGCTTTCTTCTTCCTCTGTTACTTGAGGGTTTAGAATGGCTGTCATCCAGACCTTCTTGTCCGGCTTTACTCTGTGTTGTTGCCCTGCAAGAATTTAACAGTTATAATATGTTGTTTTTTCTTTTGCATACACTTCACAATCCCCAGTGTTAATAGTGGGAATTTCTCTTTTTGTGTTCTATAGAAAAAGATCATGCAAAAAAGCATGCACTCCAAAAATTAGGCCTAAATTGAAGATTTATGTATTTGAATTGCATATAAAAATTTCCATGGATTACAGTTTTAACAAACTAATAAACTTAATGTGATGCATATTTGTCAGTCAGACATAAATGAGTTGACTAAACATTTAACATTTTTGTAATAGTACTAATAAACTGAATGTGTTTTAAATACACAATGAGCAGGTTTACTGAATAACTGAATAAATGTATTTTTTTTTACCATTAACAGATTTATACTGATAATCTAATCAGTTTAAATGAATGTTTTTATATTATTATAATATTAAATATTATTATAATATATATATTGCATATAATATTTTTGCCTGTTTCATGTATGACTGTCAAATATGCATCGCATGAAGTTTAGTAGGTTGGTGGAACAAGCAATATTCAAATAGTTAAAGATTTGACACATTTTTAAACATTGACGATAAATATACAGTACTGTATAAACCTGGTTTATGTATTTAAAAATTAACTTTATTAGCACTGTTACAGAAATCTGGCCTGTTTCATTTATGTATGATGGACATATATGCATTGTCCAAATGGATGGAAATTGTATATGCAATTCAAATACATAAATCATCAAATTTAGGCCCAAATATTTTGTTATGGTAACTGTATGTTGTTTTTTTGGGTGAGCTGTAAAGTTGGTTGACGTAGGTCAAATAGACAGTAGTGTGAGTAAACCTCAGGGATTCCCGTTGCAGCACTCGTCTTTCTCTCATCGCTCTCTCCCGTGTTGTAGTAATCAGTGCAGTTGGCTCCGGTTACTCTACAGTGAGCCGCACGTTTGATTGGATCATGCATCATTGTCTCCTCAGTGATACTCTCTTCCTCCTCAGACTCATCTATCAATATAACCTGCTCGGCTAATGCAGAGGAATGGATTCCCTCTCTTCCCCGTCCCTCTTATCTCACTCTCACTCCTTTAATTTCATTGTGTTCCATCACACGCTGTTTGCACTGATGGTCTTGACTTATGAAAAACACTTCACATTGCAGGTCAGGGAATTATGATACATTGATTCGCCATCGTTATGCATTAAAACATCATCTGGGTCAATGAAATGCAGTGTTTCATTCTGAAGGGCCAATGTGGTTACCAAACTATCAGATTCACGGCGGCTGTTTTGAGAATGGAATAGTATTGTACTGTATTCACTTTAAAGTGCAATGTGGAAGTAAGCTATTTTTTGCGAATGCACAAGACTTCTGTTTCATTAGCTGCTATAGAACTGGAAAAATAACAAAATGCAACGATAAAACTATTTGCACTACAAACCAGTGTGCTTAAGTTTATGACAATGAATTCAAATAATATGATAACAAATACCGCTAACTAGAAGTGAATGACACTGGAAGCCTCGCACATTCAAGTTACAAATGGCCAAACCTTCTCTTACGTCAAAAATAAGGTGGATAAAGTGCAGATGAAGAACGTGGAACATGTCTGTGTTGTGTTTCATCCCAAACTCAAAAAGAAGATATCATTTATTTTTGCATGAAGAAAATTAAGCCTGAGCACCCCTACTCTTATGCATAAAAAACACGTTATCTGATTTTAATGAATATCATTGTTTTACAGTACTGAGAATCAAATATGAATCATCTGAGAGTAATGCAGTTACAGAAAAACTCATTTAAATTAAGTTTCCACATATATTACAATAATGAAAGTTTGGGGGAAATGAGCCTAATTGTCATTTTAAAAAAGTAATGCCAGATTTGAAAATCATATTCTGTCCCAAAATAGGCTTCATTTTCTTTTATGCATAGTATTTATCATTCTACTAATAATTTCTAATTTTGTTCTTTTGATTTTGAGGTGAATGTGACGTGATCATGTTTTAAGAGATTCACTCATATGTATGCGTGAATACTGCAAGAAATACAAACTAAAATATAAAAAATATAAGAAATATAAAACTGTATTTTGCTACATGACTTTGTTGTTTACATGACTGTTGTTTACATGATGTCTTATCATCTCAAAAGAATTTATATTTTGTCATTTTTATTCCAATTTTGTATAAAAACGTCTTCACATTTGGCAGTGCTGCAGGAACTTCAGTTGAATTGTCCTTACTCCATTGGGTAATTTTGAATGGATTTTTGGTCTAAAATAAGGTCTGTGTTAACACAAGCTTAAGATATTTTCACATCTTACTGTACAACATAAAATACATTTGCAATACAAGTAGCTATATGGGACTACAGAGGTTGACAGTGACATTAAACGTCATTATGCTGAAAAGGTGACCTCATCTACTTATAGCCTCATCGTTTTCTTAATTGCTCTTTTGCAGACTAATTTTCCAATATCAGCATTCAAATATCATCCAGGTATTCCATGCATAGAAAATGTGCATATTGTGCATAATAAACATGCTGCATGCTGTAAAAATAGTATGAGTAGGATGATAGCATGCTATTCTGAGACTGCTGATAGACATTTATAGCAGTGCTTATCGTCAGATTTCCTGGAGCAGAGAGCATCACCTTGTCCCTCATTGTGTTTTCGGTGTCTCACTCTGTCTCTCTCTCAGTCCCTCATTCACTCTCTCTCTCTCTCTGTCTCTCTCCCTCTCCCTCTGATCTCCTGGGTCGCTCTGTAAAAACAGAGGGCTGGAAAATGTCAAAGTTAAAAATGGAAGAGGGTGTGTAGCCACATAAAAGGCGTGTATGCTGTTTTCACCAGTGTGTACTCAAGCACAGATACTGAATGAGATGGGACTGGACAGAATGTGATTAAAGACGTGTCAAAAGTTGATTTTTTTTTTTATTGTTATCATTATTTATTTATTTTTTTTATTATTTAGGTCCATTCTGGTTGGGTGGATCTCATGCCTGGGCCATATATTATACGCCAAAATTAATAAAAAATAAAAAAAAAGGCTGAATGATCAAGATTTTCATTCATTCTTTGTAATATTATTTTTTACATTGTGACATATTTTTCTTTGCAATTACCATAATGTAGAGAATCATCTCACCTTTTTAATGTGAATAAACTACATGGGCATTCTTATCATGCTATTTTCTGGAAATACTGAAGATTGTCTTAATGGTGTTTTATTAAAGTTCAGGAGGAGCACGTTCAGATAATTAACCTAATTAACACGAGAGGAGCACAATCAGTAATCAACCCAATTAAAAAGATAAGAGGTGTGTATATATAAACAGCAGACTTACCTCTGCTCCTTGACAGTTTTCCAGCATCCCTTCAGCACCCCATCTCCTCACTTACAACTAAGGGGGGGGGTTACTCTGGGTTGGGGCCAAAATTTAGAGCTCGGAGCCTTCTTCTCGGACAGCATGCCAAATACGCATAACCTTTACTCTGTTTATTATATGTAACTGTGAACTTGTGAACCGTATTTTAGTCATTCTGAACACTAATATCATTTTGCTCATTAATTCTGCATAAAAAGGACAAAAACACCATAAGTTTAGATAATGAGACTGTTATAATGTTTTCACTCCTCTGTATCTTGTTTTACATTCATTTACATGAATGTTTTGTAGACTTAAAAATTAAGGTTCTTTATTGGCACTGATGGTTCCATGAAGAAATTTTAACATCCATGGAACCTTTCCGTTCCACAAAAGGTTGTTTATAGTGGAAAGTTTATTTAGATTTCTTTAGCTTTCCCTAGAAGCCAAAAAAATATTCTTCTATGCGAATTATTCTTCTACTCTTTCTCACTGCGAAAAGCAAACGTTTATTTACAAAAAGCCCCCTTTGGAACACTTAATTGTGAAAAAGAAATTTTTGGAACATTTAATTGTGAGGTGAGCTTTTTTGGAATGCTTTGGAATGCTTATTTGCCAAAAGCCCTTTTTGGAACATTTAATTGTGAGGTGAGCTTTTTTGGAATGCTGATTTGCAAAAAGCCCTTTTTGGAACCTTCATTTGCAAAAAGAATTTTTTTTTGGAACGTTTAATTGTGAAAAGCCCCCTTTGGAATGCTTATTTGCCAAAAGCCCTTTTTGGAATGTTTATTTGCAAAAAGTCCCCTTTGGAACACTTATTTGCAAAAAGACCTTTTTGGAACATTTAGTTGTGAGGTGACCTTTTTTGGAATGTTTATTTATGAAAAGCCCTTTTTTGGAACCTTTATTTGCAAAAAGCTTTTTTTAAATAAACGTTTAACTGAAAACTTTTTTTTGGAATGTTCAATTGCAAAAAGCCCTTTTTGGCGTGTTCTTGCAGATATATTCCATTACAGTGGCTGAGGAACTGAGTATAGGGATTCAAATCTGACTGTTCAAATAAGAGGATTTTACATGGCACAGTGGGCAAGACTGATTGTAAAACAGTTGTTTTTGCATCTTTTATCCTGTAAATGATTAATACAAAAGAGGAGCTGACTGACTGCTCATCAGTGAACTATTAAGATTAACTGGATTTTAACATTTTTAAATAAATGTGATTGGTTTCAAAACCTGCCACAACAATGCTCAGATGTTCTGGGTGCTTGCAATGCAGATGCTGAGTTGGTTTTTAGTTATTTAGGCATTAATATATGGTTGCTAGGGTGTATCGGCTGTTGCTGGGGTGTTGTCACAAATATTGCTAATAAGTAGCACTACAAAACATGTATTCTTCATAGTGATCTTTGCATTTATAGCTACACAGCAGCTGAGACGGACAGATACACCCACGCAGTGACAAATCAGTGTCAGGAAAAACTGCCTGTCCCATTTGTACATTTATCTCTGGCCTGCATCCTCTCTGTCACCGCTGCACTCGCCCTTGATCCATGTACGTGATCTGCCCCGGCAAACACACAAAGACTGTAAATAAATGTCAATGCAGAGCATTCTCATCTGAGGATGGCGTCTGCATACACAGAGGATCAATCACACACAGCACAGCATACACACTCTGGAGCAGACAGCTATTATTTCAAGTAAAACCACAGATTTGTTGCTGTCACGGCCTTATTTACAGACCACAATAACCTCATAAACGTCCCTCACTGAATGTACATACATACTCCTCAAGCTTTTTCATTTCAGAAACTGAAGTGAATCACAAATCTCATCAGTATCCAAGATGTTGGTTTGATCGGAAAGGTCAGATGCGTTTTTACACAAAACTAATATTCTGAGTGGCAAGCCAACAATTCATCATTAAAGGGACAGTTCACCCAGAAAAGTAATTCCTGCCATCATTCACTCACCCTCATGTCATTCCAAACCTGTTTAACTTTCTTTCGTAGAGCACAAAGGTGAAACTCTGAATAATGTATAAGAAAGAGCAGCACGATCAATGACAGCGTAAAGTAAAAAATAACAAAAAAAGTCGCTGACCTCCAAAAAAGGACAAGAAAGCACTATAAAAGGAGTTCATATGACTAGACAGTTTAAAAACAGACTAAAATAAAGTGCAAAAATATGGAATTTTTATTTCATTTTGAATCAAGAATATATTGAACCAATTTCACTTGAAAAAAATGACATGGAATGGGATGAATGTGCTGTATGAAGTCAATGCTATTATTAATGAAAGATTCTTTGCTTTTTTACTTTTGAAACTAGAAATGTGTGTACAAGATATCATTTCGGTCATTCAAGCACAGTTTTTATTTAAAGGTGAAGAGTCACTAGCATGTGATTTTTCTGTTTGATACGTTTGATTAAGTAGTTGTTTGTTTGATTCAGTTTGTTTTTTGATTCAAAATTGTTTGTTTGTGAGTCTTTCTGCCTGTAGTTTTGTCTTCATCGAGATAAATGCTGCTCAATTGGGTTTAGATCAGGAGATTGACTCGGCTATTGCAGAATTTTCCACTTTTTTACCTTCAAAAACTCCTGGGTTTCTGCTGTATGTTTAGAGTCATCATCCATTTGTACTATGAAGCGCCGCCTGATCAACTTTGCTGCATTTGACTGAATCTGGGCAGAGAGTATATCTCTAAACACTTCAGAATTCTTCTGGCTGCTTCTGTCTTCAGTCTCATCATCACTAAACAGCAGTAACCCAGAGCCACTGGAAGCAATGCTCATGCATCACACTGCTCCATGTTTCACAGATGATGCTATGCTTTGGATCTGAGCTGTTCCAAGCCTTTTCCATGCTTTTTTCTTCTCGTCATTCTGGTACAGGTTGATCTTAATTTCAGCCGTCCAAAGAATGCTTTTCGGCTTTTTAGATGTTTTTTGGCAAAGTCTAATATGGTGATGAAGCCTCTGTATTTGCTCTGGTGAAGTCTTCTCTTGATTGTAGACTTTGACAGTTATACGCCTACCTCCTGGAGAGTGTTCTTCTCTTGGCTGGATGCTGTGAAAGGGTTTTTCTTTATCATGGAGAGGATTCTCCGATCATCCATCATTGTTGTCCTCCGTGGACATCCAGTCCTTGATTCTATGATTCTGAGCTCACAGTGTGTTCTTTTTTTCTCAGAATGTACCAAACTGTTGATTTGGCCGCTCCTAATGTTCCTGCTATCTCTCTGATGGATTAGTTTTGTTTTTGAAGCCTAACAATCATCTGTTTCTCTTGTATGGAGAGCTCCTTTAACTGCATGATGTGGTTAACAGCAACAGCTTCCAAATGCAAATGACACACTTAGAATCAACTCAGACCTTTTACCCGCTTAATTGATGTAGAAATAACGAAAGAATAGCCCACATCTGTCCATGAAACAGCTTTTGAGTCAACTGTCCAATTACTTATGCTCCCTTGAAAAGGGGACGGGGGGTACATATTAAAGAGCTGTAATTTCTTACCCTTTCCCTCCAATTGTGATGGGAATATCCTCAAATTAGGCCACGGTCACACAGCAGCAGAATACGGTTGTCAATCCTGTATTTGAGTCCTTATACGGTTATGTTTACACACTGTTCGGTTATTTACGCACGTGACAACCGCATTCTATAATTTAATAATCGTACATTTTCAGGAATCACAACCGCATTCTCGGAACACACGCGCTGTGTGAACGGAACAGGACTGGACAACTGTCATGTCATACAGCGCGAGAGAGAGCTGCTCTGCTGCACAAATGCACGTCAACAGTGTGTTGCGTGTGTTCATGTGTGGTTTCGTAACTTACGGTGACGAAGAAATGAGCTGTGTGTCAAGTTTTAGATCAAATCTCCACCGGAGTGAACTCCTGTCAATTTTGTGCTCTGCGCATGACTCAGATGCTCTACTCTCCACCCAAATATTACTGCTGTCGGTTAATGAAGATTTGATGGATGAACTCGCGGCTCGATTAGACTGTTGTCATGTCAGAAAGTTATAAGACATTCAGTTTTATGGACGTCATCATCGTTGATATTACTTTGGTCACTCTCGCTGTGGTTACTGGTAAGGAATATGGGCTTGACTCCCGTTGCACATTCATACAGACAGCATTCGAGACGCTGCTGTGTAAACAGGACATTTCGAGACTCTCACCTATAAATAAATGCAGTTGTCAATCCCAAAAACTGACAGTGTGAACATCGCCTTAAAGCTCAGAGTGTGCACTTTAAGCCCATTTTCATTATATAACTGTAACTTGAATATGTTTTGGTCAACAGCTAAAATAATGATAAAAAAAATGTGCCTGTGTATTTTATTAGATTTCCAAGAAAGCTAGCACTCCTTGTTATGTTTTTGAAGAACTTAAAATTGTGGCTCAGTAATGAAACATTTACCTTTTCGTTTAGAAGAAACTCAGCCTAAACTAAATGAGGGGACAATTATACTGAGGTGTAGTGCTTTGATTAACCTGTACGACCTTGCCTTTGTAGTCTATCATTACTAAAAGTGGTTAAAGCTTTTCGGTGTGAGTGTGTGTGTGTGTGTGGCTTGTTTTTGCAATATTCACTTAAGTGGATTTTCCTGTTAAAACTGGATCCTTGATTGAATTGGTGGTAAGAGTGCAGTATTGCCGGGCTGCACCTGCCCTCGTTCTGTAATATGGTATGGGGTCATTACTAAAGCGGTCATGAGCTTTGCAGATCCTGCACTTCTGAGCATTATTGAAACTTTTTACTCTTTATCTTTTCATCAAATTTAAAACTGTCAGGAGATCCAGCCTGAGAACTCTGCAGTGCATCAGCATTATTCTTCAGATTTTGGGCATGGCGGTCCCTCCCACGTGCCGGTGTAAATTTAGATGCCTGTTCTACACGGCATCAAAGAGCTTTTGTATCTCATCTGTGCAAAGTTAGTCTCAGCTGGCAGACATACAAACTCGTCACGAAGCGCTCACTGACCGTCTGATATGTATTGCACACAAAACTAGCAAAATCACAAGCTTCAGCTTTACTTCAAGCTTTACCTGACTGCAAAGTAACATTAAGCAACACAGGTTTTTGTCCAAAGAAATGAAATTGTATGTTAGTGGGTGCATATTACACTCTGTAGGATTTACTTTCAACCTTCATCCTTCCCTTGGGTCATTTTGACCCAGAATTTTATTTTATTTAAATTTTTTTGTAAATTGAGTGTTAATATGTGTGATACAAGACTTTGTAACTTTTGTTCCACTTGAATTTGGAACACACACAAAAAAAAATTGAGTGGATTCGAGGATTTATGTGGCTGTAATTAAATTTCTTTTACAAATCCTTCCCTCATGGGTCATTTTGGCCCTACCATAGGAATGAATGGAATGTCGAAAAAACATTTTTATTTGATTTTTTTTTAAATACAAAATTTGACACAATCCAGACAAAATTTCTATCCAAACAAAGAGCTGAAACTGCAGAATATTGACAAGGCAAAAACACTCACATAACCCCCTACACGCGCACACACATGCACACAAACACATACATGGTACACGCACACACATAAAGACACATTATAACACGCATGATTAAGGTAAACAAGGTAAATAAAAACAAAATCAATTAAAAATCACCAAAAAATCTGTAAAAAACCTACTTAAATATTAAAACAAAATTATAAAAAGGGATCAATATAAGATTTCTGGACCAAAAAGAAGTTTAATTTTAGGCCTTCAGGTCATTTTGACCCACAAGGGAAAGATTTGTTACAAAACGCAAGGGAAGGATGTTAAACAAATTTTAAATTGCTAGTAATTTTGAAAATAAGTCAAGTCACCTTTATTTATATAGCGTTTTTAACAATTCAGATTGTGTCAAAGCAGCTTTGCAGTATCAAATAGTAAAATAGGGTGTCAATAATGCAAAAGGACAACAGTAAACACTCGATTTTCAGTTGAAGGCAGTTTATCATTGAATTCAGTGATGTCATCGTCCAGCTCAGTTCAGTTTAAACCATATCTGTGCAATGAAGTCGACAATATCGCTGGAAATTAAGTGTCCCCAACTAAAGGCCCCGATATACTTCAAACGACATTGAAGAACGAACTGATATGACATCATTTCGAACAAAATCAGGCCGAAACAAAGTTTGTTTTGAGTTTGTTTCTTCAGTTCGATACAGCTCACCAAAGCAAACTTTCTGGAGGAGTTCGTTTTGGCTCCTAAACATCTTTGAGCTACCATTGGTCCGTGGCGATTACACAATCGCTGGGTATGTTCGGGAATTCCACCGCCTTTGACGCGCAATGTTTTTTTTTTTTTTACCCGGTTCGTTCCATGGAGCTCAGGCAGGAGAACAACATCTCCAGGTCACTAGCAACATAAATACACTGTGTCGAATAGCTGAGCTGCCACAAATATATCCGCATCCATACAATCGCTTGCAGAGAGACTTTAAAGATTCAGAGAAAGCATTTCATTCCTAGAAAGAAATTGCAACTAAACTTGGTGTCGACGACCCGGAGTTATGCAAAAAGCAACGTAGAGAAACATCAGATGCAAGTTTTCCAAAGCCATGAAAAGAATGAAAGGAAAGAGTTAAGATATAATGTAGCAAATACCAAATACATGCGTTTCAAATAAATGTTACACCATACTGCTGTTGTTCTTTCAATAAGCGAATTTAAAGGTATACAATAAATGAAATGCCAAAAGAACATACAACAATAAACCTTTGTTTGTACCAAAAAGTTTGCCAGGCTGATAACATTAATTTTTTTTTTTAGATATTTTATTTATTAAATATTTTAGATATTACTAAAAAATATATTGTCTTGTAAAACATACTCCAATATGTTTTATTTACAACTTTTTTGGGGGGGGGGGGGGTCACTTTATGTATCTCATCTTCTCTTAGTAGATGATTCTTGGTCAGGATCAGCTTAAGATGCCCTGAGAACAATTCTGAAAGTCAAATGCACCACCATGACATCAGCTGAAAGGGTCAGTGCTTAATATGAATTAACTAGTGATGGATATACACATTTTTCTAAAATGCAAGAATTATATCTGTGGTTTTAGCCATAAGCTTTGACCTTTTCTGGACTCTCCCTCTCTCTGTTTCACTTTCACGTGAACTCAGGCATGTCTCTGTGCTAATATCTCCAGCTCTTCTTCATTTACAGACAGCGTCGTAGATCGAGTGCTCTTCAGAGTATGAATGACTGTAATTGGCTCTCGAACGCATGATGTGTTTTGTATGCTGTGCTCATTGAATCATATAACAGATTTTATGCAGATATAAGTGGTTTTGTTCAGCCTTTAGAAAATGCCCAGGGGGACAGGTGTGTTTGCTCGGGGAAAGCGCTGCGCTTTGTGCAGTTTTGCTGAGCCTTTGTTTAAACAGATTTTTGTATATAAAATGCCAAGCAGACAAGAATGGACAGCACAGACTACTATCACAAAATACAGTTGTGCTGTGTACCAGGTTTTTAACAGGCTCTGCATCCTTCTTATAGTGATGAAAAGAGACATGCAGACAATACTGTAATGTACTGAGAAACTTTCTCATAGTAAAAACCAGCATGTTTTCAACATAATGTGTAAACTGTGTTGTAATGCTATGCCAAGCCACTGGGGATGAGTTTACATTTTTCTTAGAGTTGCATGCTGAGAAATAATGCAGTGTACTTAGTCATAGTCTCTCTTAATGAGTATTTTTTTGTCTTGTTTTCTAACTAAAATATCAAAAACTCTATTAAATATTATAGAAGCAATGCTGCATAAATTTGTTTTCATAGATTGTGTCTTTAATAAGTATATTTTGACAATTTTTCCACTTGTTTTAAGTAGTTGATACACAAACTGTTTAAAGGTTTGTGGTTGATTTTTTTATTGTTTTTGAAAGTTGTCTCTTCTGCTCACCAAAGCTGCATTTATTTAATCAAAAACACAGTAAAAACAGTAATATTGCGAAATATCATTACTATTTAAAATAGCTCTTTTCTGTTTTAAAATGTAATTTTACATTTGTGATGCAAAGTTGAATTTTCAACAAGTGCATAGATTTTATTTTGACATTAGTGGGGAAAAATGTTATCGTTTATTTTTATCTGCCGTCAGATTATCGGAGAAGTCGCTATTATAATGCATTGCAATGGGTTGAATCTTGCTTTGGATTTGATTGACAGACTAGCATTCTGACAGTGCGAGCTTCATGCTTTCTAGCCATATCTCCACTTTTTTACCCTTATGTTGCAATCAGTCTGCTTCTTGTACATTGTTACGGCCCGTAACCATTTTAAGGCTCGTTAATTCAAAATAAATAAATACACTACCCACTGATAAGTAAAAAGAATATCACATATCAAAACACAAATTTACAAGTTAAACCTAAGCATACTGAAAAGCAAAAATATAGCCTCAAAGAGGGGATGAGAGAGACGCTTGCGAGAACAATGTGAAGCGGAGCCACAGAAAGAGAGAGAGACCGTCATTGTCGACTTGCAGCCTATTTATCTGGAATCCTTGATGACATCACGCAACTCTTGCAGAATGGGAATCCCCCGCAACACCACCTATAGGCTTACAATATAAATGTCACACAGAGACACGTAACATACATATAAAATATAAGAAGTTTACATCAGTAGTCTCATATTCTGTATTCCAATATTCCATACTGGGTGTCTTTATACAGTATGTTCAGATTTATACATAGAGAGTGTATCATATATATGTACACATATTACTTTTACTCTCTGCACAGATTGGTATACTTTGGATTGATTTTAATAACTTTAATATACTTAAATTGTACATAAAACACTAGGAATATGCAAATATCGGATCGGGCCTTGGTATCGGCATATATTCAGTATTCAGTGAAAGTGACATGTGGCCCAGTATGGTTACCCATACTCGGAATTTGTGCTGTGCCTTTAACCCATCCTAAGTGCACACACACACACACAGCAGTGAACACACACACCGTGAACACCCGGAGCAGTGGGCAGCCATTTATGCTGCAGCGGCCAGGGAGCAGTTGGGGGTTCAGTGCCTTGCTCAAGGGCACCTCAGTCGTGGTATTGAAGGTGGAAGAGAGCGGTGGATATTCACTCCCCCCACAACAATTCCTGCCGGACCTGAGACTCGAACGTGCAACCTTTGGGTTAGGAGTTCGACTCTCTAACTATTAGGCCACGACTTCCCCTTGTATGAATCGAATCAGATCAGGGGCACAAAAAACCTGATCGGGATATTTCTAATGTTAGTAAAAACTAGAAGTTTTTAAAAGGCGAACAAAGCAGTTATTTTTCGTGGTGTAGTACTCATACTATTTCTGTAGTGCAAAGTTTGCTCATTTTCTGTATGCATACATGCATGACCTACCACATTTCCCAATTTGTGCACTGCAGGACAATACAAGACAGTCTGGAGCTTTGTGTCATAAACATAAATCAAGAAAAGGCAATGAGTTTCTTTTGTAGTAAGCACTATGCTTTAAAAGACAAGAACCTTTGCAGTAACATGGGCTTCATAACTTCACTTCTACAGCTGAGATTAATGCTGTCTCAGCCAGCCGTTCTTTCATGATGTATAAAAATCTGTCATACACCTGAGTAATCTTTTCACAGCATACTGCACAAACAACTGTAAGTGTCTCTGGCAGACTGTGAAAACAAGTCCGAGTCGATAAGGAAATAAATGCAGAGGGAGAGGCAGCGCTGCTCGGTTTCTCGACAATAAATCAGTGAAGGAACAGACGGGTTGTTGAGCTCTCTTCTGTACTGCTGTGTGTAAAATTAAATACTGACGGACACTCGAACAAACCAGACTGTGTTCAGGCCTTATGACCACTGACTTTATTAATTTGGCAACAATAAGTAACAGGAAGCAAACAGTGCTGTGTTAGTGCTTCGTTGTAATGTCATGTTAAAGTTAGTAGCCATTTATTAACCATTTGTTCCCAGAGAATGATGGGAATTTTTGAAAATGTACTCGGCCTCAGGCCATCCAAGATGTAGATGAGTTTGTTTCTTCATCAGATTTGGAGAAATGTAGCATTACATCACTTGCTCACCGATAGATCCTCAGCAGTGAATGGGTGCCGTCAGAATGAAAGTCTAAACAGCTGATAAAACATCGCAATAATCCACAAGTAATCCACACCACTCCAGTCCATTAGTTAACATTTCGTGAAGCCAAAAGCTACATTTGTAGGAAACAAATCCATCATTAAGATGTTTTTAAATTTAAACCGTTGCTTCAGGCAGAAATGTGAGTCCATGATCCATAATTACTCAAGTGAAAAAGTCCATCCGCTTTTGTCATCTCATTAAAATCCACTCACATATTTGTTTTGGCTTGTAAACGGTGATTGATCTGTGCATATTTCTCTCCTGATTCAGAAGAGACGACGTTTTTCACTGGAGAAAGCAATATTATTGATAGAGGACTCGTATTTTAGCCAGAAGTTTTAATGATGGATTTGTTTCTTACAAACACGCAGCTTTTCACTCCTCAAGACATTAACTGATGGACTGGAGTGGTGTGGATTATTGTGATGTTTTATCAGCTATTTGGACTCTCATTCTGACGGCACCCATTCACTGCAGAGCATCCATTGCTGAGCAAGTGATGCAATGCTACATTTCTCCAAATCTGATGAAGAAACAAACTCATCTACATCTTGGATGGCCTGTGGGTGAGTACATTTTCAGCAATGCACATTCGATTCAATGCCGATCCATTGAACTCCACTCTTTTAAATTGCACAGTGAGCTTTAGTTCAAATGCAGTGTGAACCTCCTTTCTAATGCATTCTGGGATTTTCCATTCGTCCAGCAAATGCACATCTACTGTTGGAGCGCTGTGTGACTTCCTCAGTTCAAAAACAGCTTCACTGTACGCTCTCGTCCGGGTGCAGGTGAGCTTTTCCATTCAAACGCTGTGTGAAAGCCCATGTTTGAACACAGTGTGAGCTCTTCCATTCAAACGCAGTACAAAGAACCATTTTACAGAAAGGAAATCCAGAAATTATTTTTTTTTTAAATAATTTGTATATACTTAACACAGTGTGACTCTTACAGAGATCTCATGACAGTCTGAGGGAACTTATAACTCTCTTACTGGGTAATATTTCTACTCGCTTATTAAAAATGATTCAAAAGGATAGTCTATGTCAGGCTTGTTTTAGTATTATTTATATACTATTATAGTATTTATTTTGAATTAGCTTTTATTTTTATATTTTTAATGTAGAATAAATATACCTTCAGTGATTATAGTTGAAGTCATTTTAGTACTTCTACACAATTTCTTATTAAAATTGATGCATAAAAGTATTCATCATTTTTTGTCAGGCTTATTTAATTATTATTTATATACTATTATGGTAATTATTTTGAATTAGCTTTTATTTTTATATTTTTAGTATAAAATGATGTACTTTGTGTATTATTGTATTTTATAGTTTTATTTCAGTTTAAGTTATTTTGTTATATTCTTTTGTCATTTTCGTTATCTTTTGTTTTTTAATATTTCTATTTAGCTTTATCTTTTAGTAATTTTAGTACCTCAGTTTATATTTTAGTTTGAAGTGTATTACTTTGAGTGTATTATTTTATATAATATTGTATATTTTAATTGTACTTTAAGTTGTAGTATTTTTTCATCATTAAGATAAATATTACACATTAACTGTGTAATATTTATAGTTTATTTCAGCTTCATTTCAATGAAGAAAACATTTGAATAGTTTTAGTTAACAATAAAACCCCCAGTGGTCTCTGTTAGGCTTTTGACCTCTAATACTTTATAGAGAAATATTTAGTTGAATGCTTGAGGGAAAAAATGCTAGAATGCTTGTTGTTTTTAGTTTTTGTTGTTTTTAATGTAAATTTATATGCAGTGTGATTTTTATTTTATTTTTTTAAACCAATGAGGGTCAGGGTCACCCTAAAAGAGATATTATTTGTGGGCGATAAATACTTCTTTGATTGCAAACATGCTTTGTTTGAGAAGATTTTGCCCCCTTCAGTGAAGCGTGCTGTGCACTACAAGCTCCAAGCTTGTCGGTCTTTCATGTTTTCTAACTGCGACAAGGAGCCCCAGATCAGAGTAAACTCACAGCGTGAGCCCGTCAGCGACGCACTAGAAAGACACCATGCAACTGGTTGCAGATGCTGTGATACATTTCAAAATCTGTCCGACCGTCTCTTACAAACAAAAGCCGCAACCAATGAAATTGCTACAGAGTGAAAGAGCACAAGACGAGGATGAAGCATTGAGCCAAACATATGCAACCCACATCTCCCAAAGCACTCCCTCATCCAGACCTTTGCTCTCCTTTTCTTCTTTTCCCTGTTCTGTGTAAATCAATGAAAGAATAACTGCAAGTCCATGTTGTTTGTTTATGTTGTCAGCTCTTGCATTGCTGTGGATGGGATTCTGCTATGCTCGGTTATGATTCATTTTTTTTCTTGTTATTGCAGTCCATTTACATGCTGTTGTGTATGAAGTGACGGGCTGAATTCACTGCTGCGAGTTTTGATATCATGGCATACAGTACATATGGCAAGTCACCATATCAACTCTGTTGTACAAAATTAATAAATAATAAATATGCTTCCTTGCTCAGTTGCAGGGTATTTTCCGATCTGCTTCCACAGCAAAAAAAATAAATTGAAATGAATGTAAATCAATATTTTGGAATATTTTTGAGATGGCAAAATATTTCTTATCGCACATCTGCATAACTGTTGATAAATTAGTGTTTAATTATATAAATTAAGACAAGACACCCAGGTGAATAAAGTAAAATTTTAACAAATATAATAACCATACTAGCCCAGTTGATTGGTTACATTAAGCATTGCATTTTTTTATTACAAGCTTTTTGAAATTGTATGTTTAAATATGCAAATAAGTCACTAAACTAATATCATTTAGAGTCAAATGTTTTTTACTAAAGGGATTTTGGATTTTTCTTTTTATCACTCAATCAGAAAATACTGTCAACAACCACAAGTGAAAACAAACCCCTCTGTAAAAACCTTCAGAAAATAGATAGGAATAAAACTGTACAGTTTGGTGTATGTAAGTGCTGCTGAAGTACATGAGAAAAAACATATTTTGCAAATGATATGCACTATAATTGAAATTTATAGGTGCAGACAGATAAAGTGCAATAAAATGCACAATTAAATGTGTATTTTGCATGCTTTCTTTCCACTAGTCTGAAAAATTGACCAGTGCACAAACAGCAATGTAGTGTCTTGCCTTAAGTTTGTTAAATTTAGTTTTTTGGAGGTGACTGTTTAAATGATTGAGGACTGGTTTTGTATGGGGAAATACTGTGCACTAGTTTTAGAATAAATCTAGTTCATATCTACTTGAGGAAACGTTTATGTTGGGGTTAAAAGTTTGCTGCTCTTTCTATTTATGCAATCTGAAACGCAGGTTTCTGTTCAACACCAAAACAAACGGGTGTCCATCACGTGTATGTGTAACCGTAAGTAATCAGGCACATGAGGTGTAACAGGACGAGTGATGGGCAGATGGTGGTAGGTAAAGCGCCAGATACTTCTTACTCAGCTCCTCCTTCCCATCACACCCTGAACCCGTTCTCCACAGACCCCCTGCACTCCAGTCGGTGACTAATGATTTCCTCTTCGTCACAGGAAAATAAAAACACCATCCCTCCTCATCATCTCTGTATTTTCTGTATCTGGCCTGTGATCCCAGAAGACAGCAGGACAACTGAAATGGCCTCTGTCCAGGGCAGGAAAAAAGCCAGATTGGTGAATTTACTGTCAGTGCGAACAGTGATGTTTTTATGTGCTTGCAGGGTGTTTGTTTTTTCGGAGGTGCTAAATAGCTAGACTGTGCCGGCATATTGTGAGGCAAAGATTGCTGTGTGCTGAATTGTGTTTGAAAACGAGCTGAAACCATCTGTCGCAGTGAAGCGCTCATATGCTATTAATTTCTTAAGGACACACTGACTTGCTGCATGACATACTAGCACAAAAACTGCAACATGCCGTAGGCCGGGCAAAATGACGCTTAGCAGATTTTCTGGAATATAAATAGCTTTTTTTGTCATCTGAATCATGCTGCGACTTATATTACAAATTGATTTATATAATGCAATTAAAGGAATAGTTCACTCAAAAATGAAAAAATTTTTCTACATCAGATTTGGAGTCAGAATGAGAGTCCAAAGAGCTGATAAAAATGTCACAATAATTCACAAGTAATCTACACCACTCGTGTACATCAATTAATGTGTTGTGAAGCTAAAAATGTATATTTAATGTGTTTTTTACTACAAACCGTTGCTTTTTGACTTCCTCTTGTGATCTGGTCTTAATCAGGATAGAAATCTGCATCAAGCAGCGTTTACAAGCGCAAAACAGTTTTAAACAAGTATGTGGGAGGATTTTGATGTGAGAGACAACAGGGAATTGACTTTTTCGCTGGTGGAAGCATTATCATGGATTATGCACTCATATTTTGGCCAGAAGCAACAGTGTAATGATGGGTTTGTTTCTTACAAACATGGAGCTTTTGGCTTCACAAGACTTTAACTGATGGACTGGAGTGGTGTGGATTATTGTGTGATGTTTTTATCAGCTGTTTGGACTCTCATTCTGACGGCACCCATTCGCTGCAGAGCATCCATCGCTGAGCAGATGATGGAATGCTACATTTCTCCAAATCTGATGAAGA
This sequence comes from Barbus barbus, assembly GCF_936440315.1. Classification (NCBI taxonomy): domain Eukaryota; kingdom Metazoa; phylum Chordata; class Actinopteri; order Cypriniformes; family Cyprinidae; genus Barbus; species Barbus barbus. The sequence continues at coordinate 28,286,280 of NC_136746.1, read as the reverse complement.
AACAAACCCATTTCGATGGCCTTGTAAATGTTCAGCGAATTTTCATTTTTGGGTGAACTATTTTGTGTGACACACATACTCCACACCATTGAGATGCAATGATAACTTTCTGCAGGTATTATAGACCTCCTCCTGTTACTTTACAGAAATGAATGGGCTGTGAATTCTGATTAATGTTGACATTATTCGTTTGCTAATTCTTAATTGTTTCTGAAAAGAGGTATTTATTGTCATGCAGACTTCAAAACTGATGGCATATCTGGAGTGTATATGCTGGGGTGTATTGTTTCCAGATTGGCACATTGTTTTCTACCGAATGGCAAATATAAGATCTTAAAACAATGGTTGGCAATGATCATTTGCACACACTCGAGCAGAATGAGTGCTGAGTTGTAATTCTCCACAAAGGCGATCTGTCAGACTGTTGTCTGAAGTCCTGCAGGTTATTTTGGGTGTTTTTGCCTCTCTCTCCCTCTGTCCCTAAAGTCTCCAGAGATCCAGTCTGAAGTGTCGGCTCTGAAACAGCACAGAATCGATGGTTCAGGGCTTGAGGTAACTGAGATTTTAATGAGAGAGCTGGGTGGCCCTTGGCAGACGAAACCTCAGTGCCCTCTTAACAAGAGCATCTCAGCAGCAGGCCAGTGGAAAAACGAGCAGGGTTAATTAATTAGAGATGAACGGCTGAGAGGTTAGATTTGATCCTGTTCTCTTTTTGTTTTATAAAGAGCACTGCTTGATTGTGCCATGTGGTTTTATGCCAGAGCGAATGGGCTGTTTTCTGCTCGGTGTTATCATAATTTTTTGTTGTGTAGTGTAGTATGTGCAGTTGTGTTTCCCAGGCAGTGAATGCTGCTCGTGTTTATTGAATATGTTTCAGCTCAGTCTGTGGCATTGCTGTCTGTGTGTCTCCTGAGACTGAAGTGTTATCTAACAGTCCAGAGCGCAACATGGGCATTTGTGCTTCTGCAGACTTTTATTTTATTTGTTTAACAGTATAAATGCATTACAGGTGAATTCTGTCATTTTGTGGGAAGTCATGAATTTTTCTATCACTCCTCAAAAGATGTGTGTTTAGCACGCTGGGCTTGTCATTTTAAACATTTTTTTTTAAACATCATAAATACAAACAATTAAGTAATATTTTCACATTATTAAATAATCTGACAAAATTACAGCTTGATTAAAAATGACACATAACAATAAATATTCTGTCAAAAGTTATATTTAACTTGATTTTTTGTGGTTTAGTGATAAAGTATTTATCTTGTTGTCTCATATTTAATAATATAAAACTAAATATACATATCAAAATAATATAAGTAATTTTCTCACTATTACTAAATGGTTAATAGTTATTTCACTACTTGTTTAGATCACAATGGTTTTAAAGTATGAATTCATATTTTTATGCTGGATTTTTATAGTTAATAGTGAATCAAGACAGCAGTGCTCTGATATTCTTCAAACTATTTATTTGTCTTCTACTTAAGTTCAAGTTCAGGTTTATTTGTATAGCGCTTTTTACGATACAGGAAATTAAGTTTCCACAATATATTTATATATTGCAGAACATTAATATATTTAACTTATGGCAAAATTAGGTAATTCTGTATGTTGTCTGAGCGTTGGCATCCTCTGAGGTCCTCTGAGGGGTTGGCATTATCTTTTCTCAGGTGTTCGGTCATCTCCGATCATTTAAGGGTTGGATCCAGACTGAAGCTTCTGTAATTCCTAGTTACCACGGGATGTTAATCAACAGAGAAACAAATAGAGACATAATTAGCGTAGCTGCTGTTCCATCTAAGCAAAAATGATTTGTTCAACCCAAGCTAAAGAATAATAATAATGTACATTTGATCAGATATAACTGCAGTACAAGATTATAAGATGCATTATGTGAATGCTTGGCTAAAGAGTTGTGTCTTTAATCTAGATTTAAACAGAGAGAGTGTATCTGAACACCGAACGTTATCAGGAAGGCTATTCCAGAGTTTGGGAGCCAAATGTGAAAAAGCTCTACCTCCTTTAGTGGACTTTGCTATCCTAGGTACTACCAAAAGTCCAGAGTTTTGTGACCTTAGAGAGCGGGTTGGATTGTAGTGTGGTAGAAGACAAGTTAGGTACGCAGGTGCTAAACCATTTAGGGCCTTATAGGCAAGTAATAATATTTTGTAAATGAGACAGAACTTAATAGGTAGCCAGTGCAGAGACATAAAATTGGGGTAATATGATTATATTTTCTTGACCTGGTAAGAACTGTAGCCGCTGCATTTTGGACTATCTGTAGCTTGTTTATTGAAGATGCAGGACAACCAGCTAGCAGTGCATTACAATAGTCCAGTCTAGAGGTCATGAATGCATGAAATAGCTTTTCTGCATCAGAAACAGGTAGCATGTTTCGAAGCTTGGCAATGTTTCTAAGATGGAAGAATGCTGTTTTTGTAACATGGGAAATATGATTTTCAAAGGACAAGTTGCTGTCTAATATAACACCCAGATTTTTGACTTTAGAGGACGTAACAGTACATCCGTCTAGTTGCAAATTGTAATCCAAGAGATTACTGTGTACTGTTTTTTGGTCCAATAAGTAATATCTCTGTGTTATCTGAATTTAATAGGAGGAAATAATTGGTCATCCAATCTTTTATATTTTTTACACAATCTATTATCTTAGATAGTTGAGAAGTTTCATCTGGTCTTGTTGAGATATATAGTTGAGTATCATCAGCATAACAATGAAAACTAATCCCGTATTTTCTAATAATATTACCAAGAGGCAACATGTATATTGAAAATAGCAGAGGACGTAGGACAGATCCTTGTGGTACTCCATACTTTACTGGTGATAATTGAGATGACTCCCCATTTAAATGAACAAAGTGGTAGCGATCGGACGGGTAGGATCTAAACCATCTTAAAGCCTGCCCTTGAATACCAGTATAGTTTTGTAATCGATCTATGAGTGTGTCATGGTCTATAGTGTCGAACGCAGCACTAAGATCAAGTAATACTAGCAATGAGATGCAGCCTTGGTCTGAAGCAAGAAGCAAGTCATTTGTAATTTTAACAAGTGCAGTTTCTGTGCTATGGTGAGGCCTGAAACCTGACTGAAATTCTTCATAGAGATAATGTTTTTGCAAGTAGGAACACAATTGAGCAGACACAACTTTTTCTGAAATTTTAGACATAAATGGAAGATTTGAAATGGGTCTGTAATTTGCCAGTTCATTAGAATCTAGTTGTGGTTTCTTAATAAGAGGCTTAACCGCCAGCTTGAATGGTTTTGGGACGTGACCTAAAGATAACGATGAGTAGTTTCTGCAATTAATTCAGTTTTGTAGATAACTTCAATGCTGCTTTATGTATGTTTAAGATGTTTATATTACATGTGACCCTGGAGCACAAAACCAGTCTTAAGTCGCTGGGGTATATTTGTAGCAATAGCCAAAAATACACTGTATGGGTCAAAATTATCGATTTTTCTTTTATGCCAAAAATCATTAGGGCAGTAAGTAAAGATCATGTTACATGAAGATATTTTGTAAATTTCCTACTGTAAATATATCAAAATTTATTTTTTGATATGTAAAATGCATAGCTAAGAACTTAATTTGGACAACTTTAAAGGTGATTTTCTCAATATTTAGATTTTTTTTTGCACCCTCAGATTCCAGATTTTCAAATAGTTGTATCTCAGCCAAATATTGTCCTATCCTAATATTGTCCTATCAAGGTTATTATAGTTTTGAATTTTTAAATTCGTTTTATTTTAATATCGTTTTCAAATTAGCTATGAAATTCAGTTTTTATTAGTTTCATTAATATTTTTGTTAGTTTTAGTTTAGTTTTTATTTTGTGAACACATTTTTATTTAGTTTTTATATTTCGTTTCCGTTTTAGTTTCAGTTTTAATTAAAGTTTAGCAGAATCAACAGATCACTTCCAGAGCGAAGGCCAAAGAAAGACTTGGCATAATTTAACCTTAGTGAGGCAAACATTTAGCTACAAAATGAACCCATGCTGAGATTGATAGATGGTAAAAGTATACAAATATACACCAAAGGAAGCAAGCCTTTTTATTAAATAAATCTACACAAGTTGCGCTTAATGTCATATCTAATGGTGTGTTGAGATATTTAATATGAAACTAAACCTAGCCTAATTTGGTTATGTATTTTTTCTTATTTAACCATAATCATGATATTGTAACTGTCTTGTCTTGCGCACTTTTCCGTGAACATCTGCGCATAAATCATTACTGGCAGTAATGAAATTCAATAGTAACGGCAATCGTAGGCCTATTTAAAGGCTCATATGTTATTTTCTTTATTATGAAGAATTATAAGCGTGTGTATGATGTGATTTAGCCTATGCATATTTATTTGTTCGAAAGCAAGATGCTAGGGCAAGTTTTGTATTGTTTACAGAAAGGTGCATTCTCATATTTATTTTTCTGTTAATTATCATGTTGCTTGTCTGTTTTCCTTCAAAGCACCAACTTGCCTAATGTTGATTTGATTGCTTGTGTTACATGAGAAAATGAATACGTTTGCCTACCTGATGTTGTAGATTAATGCGTGTCCGGTTCGGGTCGCGACTTTTGGTCTTTATGTCAAACGGTTCTGGTCTGGTAGTCTACAGAAATAAATGAGTGCTCCTGTCGGATAACGGGTCGGGGTTTCTGTTAAGTACTGCTGGTGCACGTTTACCAAACAGAACCCGTGCAGGACTCTGCTTTAAACTGCTTTACATCTCTCCGTCAGAGATGCGCCATTTACAGGTATTTCCCTAAACCACCACACAGCTCATATATCTTTCAACCAAGGGGTGAGAACGTAATGATTACGAAAACGATGATTTATTTTTGTTAATTATTATTTTATTTCAGTTAGTTTTTCAATAACTGTTGTTAGTTTCGTTTCATTTTAGTTTTTCAAATATTTTGACTTTTATTTCAGTTTACGAAATAGTTTTTTCATCAATCGTTTTCGTCTTAGTTTTAGTTTTCGTTTACGAAAATAACCTTGTGTCCTATCAGCTTTCAGATAATGTATAAATCTCAATTTTGAAAAATTGACCCTTATGACTGGTTTTGTGCTCCATTGTCACAATAAGTGTATAATTAGTAATTCAAGTCAATGGGAGATTTACAACAAAATTCCTATTGACTTGCTTTAATAGAATTATACACTAATGTGTTATAAAAAAATACTTATTATGCAATAAATGGTGACACTTTGACATGAAACACATGAAATCAAGCTTGTATAACTATAAACATTTGTGTTCACCAAAACTTACCTGAAATCTGTTCTTTTGCTGCCTTTCTAGCACTGCTGTTTCCTTCAGGAAATGCAGATAGAGTTCATTGTGCTTTTTCGCTTTCACTTCCTCTCACTATAATTAGTTAAAATGACAAAAGTGTAAGGGCTTTATCTTTTTCTCCCAGGAATCCTTTAATTATTGAGAAGACTCTCTATACTGATGTGTTCCAAAGGATGCAATCCTCGAGAAAACATCCCCCTTTAACATATAACTCTCTAAATCAATTCCAGCTAACTGTCAAAGACAAGCTAGTTTAATCACCGGGATGTGAATGCTGCAGCATTGCTGAAGGTCAGTCATTATTGGAATAATCAAATTTTGAGGATATCAGCTATTTTTTTGTGATCCAGCAGTCGCAGTCAAGTCTAGTTACAGTGCTGATGAAATAGCAAAATAATGTTGGGGTATGCTACTTTTAAAAGTACAATATTGTACAATATATGCATTGCAATATTGCGTTACTCCATAAAAAGTAATGCATTACGGTACTTTTTCATTACTTTTACGTTTTTGAATAAAAGTGTCTGCCAAATGCATAAATGTACATGTACAAACAGGCCTCATATTCTTTATGCAAAATATAATTTCTTACTCATTTGTTTCTTTTTATTTTGGTGTGAAATGTGACAACTTGCTAGTACTCACGTCAGTGTTATTGTTTGACATACTATTATTCGTTTTTGTTAATATTTTGAATTAGATTTTATTTCAAATTTTCTGTTTTCACTTTTAGTTAAAGTTTTAGTAGCTTTGTTACTTTTATTAGGGTTAATATATCTAGTTTTGTGTTTATTACTTTAGTACTGTAATTCAAATTAACTGAAAATGAGAAAAATTTCCTTTGCAACCAGCTGAAAATAAGTTTGATTTTGTTTCAAGAAACACATTTTTTTTAAGGCTTTAGTTTTAGTTAACAATAATAACGCTGAATCAAATTTGCCACAGTAGCCTTGTATTGTTTCCTCCCTTTGATTTAAATGCTTGTCTCATTCGTCGATTTTAAATAGATACATGATGCATCTACCAAATAAATAAATGTAAGCACAAAGGTTTTTGACACCAAATGAATGATCTTCATATTGTAAATAAAGAACACGGTGTTCTAACGAGCTCTTTTTGTTTTCTTCTCTGCAGGATTTGGGATGACCACCCCTGTGACAGTAGCTGGAAAGATTTTCTTGATCTTCTACGGTCTTTTGGGTTGTGCGGCCACCATCCTGTTCTTCAACCTCTTTCTGGAGCGCATCATTACGCTGCTGGCCGTGGTGATGAAGGCCGTGCGTCTGCGGCGTCTGCGGACCAGCGGCCTCCTCCCGCCGGGGATCTGCCAGGACTTTGCGGCGAGTACGTTGCCTGGTTGGAAACCCTCGGTGTACCACGTGATGCTCATTCTGGGTTTATCGTCCATCGTGATCTCCTGCTGCGCGTCGGCCATGTACACTCCGGTCGAAGGTTGGGCGTATCTGGACTCTCTGTATTTTTGCTTCGTCACCTTCAGCACCATTGGTTTCGGAGATTTGGTGAGCAGCCAAAGCGCTGCGTACGGCTACCAAGGACTTTACCGGTTGGCCAACTTCATCTTCATCTTGACTGGAGTATGTTGCATCTACTCACTCTTCAACGTCATCTCCATCGTCATCAAGCAGGTCCTCAATTGGATGTTGGGGAAAATGAGTTGCTTGTGCTGCCAGCGCTGCAGCAAAGCCAACGCTTTCTTGGGACGCCGCAATGCCATCAGGCCCGGCTCGCGCCTCAGACGCGGACGCTTCGGCCGGACGCCGGACTCGGACAGGCCTTGCGATAGCGACACTGAAGGACGCAGACTCTCAGGTGAGATGATCTCCATGCGGGACTTGACGGGATCCAATAAAATCTCGCTGGCCATCATGCAGAAACAGCTGTCGGAGTCGGCGAACGGATATCCCAGAACGGTGTGCGGAAGCTCACGGCAGAATGGCTTTTCCGGCGGCGTCGGTGCTTTGGGCATCATGAACAACCGATTAGCAGAAACCAGTGACTCTAGGTAGAGGTAACCTTTGTAAGCATCTCAGAAAGGATTGTTTTTAGCAGTAACACCTCTCCAACTCTCTCTGGACATCGAGCGGTTTGGGTTTGCGATTTCAGTTTTTGAGCTTGTGTAGAACAGCATGGCATGCATGAACCGTATAGGATATCCTGTAGGATTTTTGGATCGTGACTTGCTACGGTGTATGCTACGAATGCGTGCTAGGAAGTAACGGTGCACTCAAATCATGTTGGAAAGATCGTATTTATGAGCTGAATGCACATGAGCGTCAGAAAGTCACAATTACGAGTGGGAAATGAGAAAAGTCCCGAGTTGGGATCCAGTCGTGTCATTGAGTCAGAGTTTCTGTATCAATGGTAAATTGTCTCAAATTAATTAAATTATATTTTTTAGTCTAAATTGCATGCATAAAATACCATAGTACTGTGCAATTACATTAAAATATATAATCATTCAATTTACAACACTAAAATTTTAATAAAAGCATGATGCACTTTTGGTCATTTTTATAGTAAAAAATCATTAATGTTTTACTTGAAGCATTTATGTATAATGCATTATTAAAAAGTTATTTGAACGTGCCTGATGTCATAATTATGACTCACCAACTCATAAATACGAACTTCCCAGGAGGATTTGAACGCACCATAAGTGACTTTGCATATTCTAGTAATCAACTGCAACAAACCCTAATTAGCCGAATCATATTCTCTAGAATTTGTAGACAATACTGTACAACATGAACTAACCCTAAACGCTCTGAAGTTAGATTTGACTACCAGTGGCTATTCATAGGAGCTGAGTAGAGTTTGTCAAATCTCAAATAAGTAAAAGTAGCATCCTATTTACTTACAGCACACTTAATTTACAACTATGCATCATCTCCATGTCGCAAACATATTCGTTTTTACTTAGTCTTGAGCTGCATCCCGGATTGCATACTTATGCTGTGCACTAAAAGTATGTACTTCACTGCTCAGTGGAAAGTCCATACTCATTATTTGGACATACTACAATGTCTCAAAATGCAAGGCCCCCTTTATTATGTACAGTTTGCGTCTTAACATCCAGCTGAATTCGCTACCTGCATTATGATGTGACTTTTAGGTTCATGCAATTAACAAAATGTTTCAATCTATCATTCTTTGGCACTTCTTTTCTGCAAACAGTCAAAAGAGTATTGTTAAAAACTCTCCTCTTCCATACTGCAACGGTACAAAAAATAATACGTTTTGACCTGTTTTATGGTTAAAACATCTAAAGATCCTTAAAACAGCATACGTTTATTTAACAACACTGCATAACATATCAGAACTCACTGTACTGGCAGATTTTTCAGTTGTTTTAAATATAAGTAAGTTGGAAAAAACTGGGAGTGGGGTAGTATAAACATGAATAAAGTCTCAGTATCTCATGCAATGTTGCTCTCAAGTAAATTTATTATGTTTTAAACATTATTGGAAAATAAAACTACTAATTCAGTATTAAGGCTTTTTTTTTTTTTTTTTCCAACACCACTTTTGATCTTGAACACTATCGAGGACGGATACTATGTGAGCTAGTATGCAGCACTAATTAAAGACAAATGTAGAATAAGGCTTATTTCTATAGCTGCAAATGATGACTTTACAGCATGCAGATTAGAGGGCTGGGAGGTTGTGAGTTTGTATAAGCGAGTGCGTTTACTGTACCCTTTCAGATCTGTGTTGCTGTCAGTAGGGATCTACTGACAAACAGTGAAATGCCACTGTTTGAAAAATTCAGCGGAGGGTTTTACACCCTCGTAGTAATATGATGAGATGCACCAATGAGCTGAGCAGAGCAACTTCAAAGCCAAACTCTGTTGTTCCCCATAGAGGAGAGAGGAGGAGCTGAAGAGATGGAGTGAGACAGAGTGAAGGAGAATAAAGTGAAGAAGCCCTGAGAGAGAGAATATGAGCCATCTATCAGTACAGAACTAGTCTTCCAGCGGAGCTCGTGTTCATCTGCCAGACCTCTGCAGACCGAACATTAGTGCCCTCGGCCCCTCCTCTATTATCTTATTAACACGGTCTACATAAAACCCTCTCAAATGGTGTTTGCTACACCTGCCCTTGCATAATATCAACAGAGGAGGCTCTGTTCAAATAGAATAGCCTTAGTTGTTGAATAACCATTTAGGGAATTATGCATGCATATTCAGTATTTCTGCAGGTATTAAAAAGTCCCCTGAAATCCACAAATGAAGGCCTTTAATCAGAGCAGAAAGTCTTAAATTCATAAAGGCATTACATTAAATGTTGCAGGCATTGCAAAAAATGAATATCTTGGAAATATATTCTGAATCGATATGAATGTAAATCAAGTTACATTTACTTGAGATGAAATGTAAAATGCAAAAGTCTTGAAAAACTGAACAAAATTGACTTTATGCTTAAAAAATGAACAAATGTGGTATGAAAACTTATTTTCTCTTGGAATTAAGTTGATTTTTCTGAGCCCTTTGGCAGATATTTGTTCTTGTTTTAATCATGAACTCACTTCATTTTGATTAATTTCTCATAAAACATTAAGAAAATCACTTTTTAGATCAGGCGGTAAAGTAAGTTATTACAAAAAGTACATTTAGAGAACATAACGATGTATTGCATTCCCTTTTATTTATTTCTTAAATTTTCTATACTTGGTCTTAAAAAGGTCTTAAACATATATTAAGTATAAAACCTGCAGAAAGCCAGTTTATTGTTTGGCACAATGAATGTGTTTACATGCACAATCCTACACAGACAACCTTGAGATTTATAAGATTGGCATGAAATTTACAGATTTTGAAATGGATTGGCATCAAAATGTAAACAAGACTTGCGCAAACGGAGTAAAGTAAAACAAAATTGTGTTTACTTCTAAAGTAAAATGAGAGTCAAGTGTAAAAATCAGTTTGCAGAATGTGTCGTTTAAAACATTAATCATGTATGTAAATACACTCATTAACATACTTAGATTTTTCCCTAATATTTTGAATTTGCTTTGCATTAGCAGCAGCATAATCAACATTCTGCCAGCTTATTTAGTGTGTACATCACTGAAACCTAAAACATATCACTATTTATTTGTGCATGTAAACAAACTCCTAATGACGCTCATTTGCTACCATAATGTGCATTTTTGAGTCGTTCTGCACTCCCATTGGTAAATGCCACAATGCATCGCTGCTCATTTGCATCAAGTTGAACTCTAATGCACTTTTTTGCGTTGCAAACAAACTGGCTCATGTTGCCTCGATTCACCAACCCTCATTGAAAATGAATGACTTCCAGTTGCTTTCTTGCTGCAAAACCCTGCCAATGCAAACTCCCCTTTTCCCCAAATAATAAATCAAACTGCTTTAATAAAACAAGGAATATTGGTTGAAGAATTGCAATAGATGCTAAATGAGCTGTCACGCAACATTTGTGTATGTAGCAGACAGAAACAGATGCTAGTGTGCTGAAAACCCTTAAATCCTGACATGATAAGAGTAGAAGAGAGAGAAAGACAGGAGAAGAGAGGGAATCCAGTCCCTCAGGTGTGATAAGGCATCAGCAAAGATGTAGTTTCCATTAGCTCTCTGCTGGTGATCTATACCATCTCTGCTCAGCTCTCTTCTGCTCCAGAGAGCAACAGCTTGCGTCTGCATTCACAACACAAACACAGCACAAACACACACACGTACACACTCTCTCCCTCCCTTAGCACAGCACAGTTCACACTCTCTACCTACTCTTATAGCGAATCTGCCTGTATGTAACTTACTGTAAATAGTCAAGCGGAACAATTTCTGATTCTTTTTGCATATTGCAAAGGGAAACTGTGAGGAATGACCGAAGATCGCGGCTCTTGCTTATAATATACAACCTCAGGTAGTTCAATCTTCTGATGTAGTTTTTTGCATGCTACTATGGTAAAGCCATACGAGAGGCACTTGTATCTCTTATAGGTCTATTTTTATATACAAATATATTAACGTATTATCTGACAGTGATGGTGAACTTGGAAAGAAAAAATGACTTGATTAAATGAGCTTGAACTGAAACGAAAACTAGGGGTTGGCAGTGTGAACAAAATAGAACTTATTACAAGTTAGCTGAGGTATGATATTCAACTCAAAGATGTTTATATATTAAATTACCATGAGAATTAGAAGCTTTTGATCATCTGATTGTGTTCTCTGATGGCTGGTTTCTAGCTCATCTAACTTGGTTATTAGCTGGTCCAAGACCACCTTTTTCAACAATAAACCAGTTACCAGCTGCTCATGCTAGTTTAAGGTGGTCAAACTGTTTTTTTGGACATGCCATATACCTTACAGTGCTATTTTAATATTAATTATATACTAGTGAAGATTTTATTAAAATTATATTTTATTTTTTATTTAGCATTTTATGTGCTTTTGACATTTTTTATGAATAATTTGTTAATTTTTTTGCTAGTTTTTTGTTTTTATTTACAGGTTGTTATTTTAGTGCTTAAACATGAACTTCTAATATTTGTTTAAATGTTGAAAAGTTTTGAATCTAATATTTAGATTTTATTTCAGATTAGTTTCACATGTTTTTATTAGTTTGTTTAAATTAATGATACAGCCATACTGCCGACCCCTAATGAAGCCCTACGAATTTCACATAAAACTTGTAGAAAACTGCTTGTTACATCATGAACATATCATTGCACATGAGTGATGCACATGAAGAGAGAGTTTGAGATGTAAAGCAGAGCTGTGCAAACCATGCAACGGACATGCAACTCGAAAACGAATCTCGGTATGAGCTTATGAAGGAGCGTGTTTCCACAAGCCTGAAGATGCATTGAAATATATCAAATAAGCGTATTTAAGACTAAGTTTGTTCTCTTAAAATGCATGCATGGATCAATATCAACTGCCTTATTTTGTCCCTCAACCATGTAACTATAATGTAGATCTGACTTACTCTGTACAGTAAATCTTTTGCATTTTGCAAAATGTATCTCCATTGATTGCAATGGATCTAACTGAACTGAAGTCCTGGAAATTTCACCTTGTATTTATTTATCTTTCTGTCTTTTTTCTTAGCCCCTGAAATGGACTCAGTTAACTCATCCATCATGTTTCACCTTTGTGTTTTTAACAGCAATATAAAGCCAAACAAGTCCAAGTATCTTTAGTGTGTGAGGAGGAAACCAGGTTTAGATTACGGCTAATTTTTGGTAAATTCGTGAAAAAGACATGACTCACTTTAGAGAATGGTGTCTATAAAGGTTACAATAAAGGTGGAACAAGTATTTCTATCACTTGTTTTGTGTTTTTGTCATTAGGGTGAAAAGCTCATGTTTCAAAAGCAGTACAAAGGTTGAAATAAAAAGAGACATAAGGGGTTTCTAGGTCTTTTTGTACTGAATTGTTGTATGGGAGGCCAGGGACAATTATAACTATTTCACAATAAAGGCAAAATTATAGTTATTCAGCCCTTTTTTGCTGAGCTTTTTTCTTTGTGATCTCAAGATAAGAAGTCTCTAGTTTAACTGAAAGACTGAATATTTAACATTTAATGTGCATGATATAATCTAGTTGATGGCTATTTTTATTACATTATCAAAATCATTGCAGATAATTATAATGATGGCTCTTTTACATTATTTTTGACAGCTTAGTTACAGAAAATACTTAGAATTCTGTAATGTTTTAAACAATATGCTGACAGAAACATATGATCCTCCTTATGTTCAGTCTTTCTCAATGTATTTATTTCATGCCACTCTTACTATTAAAGCATATGAATGTTTCTTATACTAGAAGATGGCAGGTACAATAGTTGTTGTGCATGAGTTATGAAGGAAAAGGCACAAAATTTGCAATTATTCCTGGTCTCCCCTCTAGAAACACAGAGATTGCATGTTCAGACAGTATTTTGCATTGTTCAATGAAAAGACGTGCTTGACGTGCATATCAGATTTTATAATTGTGATGAGTGTGACTCAGACTGTTTAACTGTTGACATGACTTTTCATCATCATTATATTTTAAGAAAGATTCCTTATCAGTATGCAAGAAGAGCAGAACAGAATAGGTGTTCGCCTACTCAATCTATCTCTCCTGCTCTCTTTATTTCTCTCTGTTTTTGCAGAAACATGCATGCAAGGTAACCGTCAGATTAGGGTCATGTAATTAAATTTTTTTTTTTGTTAATATATAACATGACGTTTCTGATTGAAACACGAAACATAATCTTGATTTTATCTATTGGGAATTCGTTGGATGCTGAAAAATGTCTTTGCATGACAGGTAGGACAATAAGACAATTATGAATTATGATATTTTGATGAAGTCAAACATATTTTCCACAGGACTAACATTAATGAATTGTTCACAGCAGGGGTATTATGGTTAAATAAAGCTAAAATTAAATAAAAACAAATATTTTTTATTTCAATTAACAGTTAAAATAAAAATCAGTTCAATTAAATAATTAAAATTTATATGGACAAAACACAGCAAAATTACTAAAACTTTAAATAAATTGAAAACAAAAAATAAACAATATAAAATATTACAAAACTATAAAAATATATCACTACTAAAATAACACTCAGGAAAATGTGTTAAGAGTAAATAGTGTAAATATTTAAAAAAAAAATTACTAATGAAAATGACACAAATACAGTTATTTGAAATATATAAATATAAATATTTGAAAAAAATTATATTAACTTTTTTTTTTTTATGGAAATAGGATTGATCTTTGATTTCATGTAAATCAAATTACAGTAGCAGTTCAAGAAATGGTTGAGACAATTCTTTCTTTCTTTCTTTCACCCTGCAGGATGACCCCTCATTAGGCCACTACTTTAGTCATCTGTGTGGTGTGAAGAGCTGGTCAGTAATCTAGACCTGGTTACCTGGTTATCAGTCCTCATAAGTCTTCATGTCAGACTTATGCCCATCCCATGTTGCCTGCATCGTGACATACCATTGATTTACTGTATGCAAATTACTTCTGGTTGCAAGTTGCACATTTATAACGATGATTGTACTTTTATATTTATTTTAAAAAGATGATATCTAATGAGTCACGCATAAGAAATTAAAATCTATTCTAAGAATCTCTCTCTTTTTTCCTTTCATACCTGGCGAATAATTGCACATATTGCCATCTGTTGTTTGTATTGTTGAAGTTGATCCGTGACATTTTTTCAGCTTTTCAGCAACAAAATTGTGCAAGACAACATAACAGCTGAGCTGCCTACCTGGACAGCATTTCATCCGAATAGTCCACCTATAGGTGACCATACAGTAAGCCATCTTTTTCCCAGCTGAGATTTCTAAATTGCCAAAAATTTCAGGGTTTTGGCTTTGTTTTCATACGTGCTGAAGGTAATAACTGAAAAGTACTTTTACCAGTAGCATAGGCATTGTACGTAATCGACCAATCGAGGCTTGCGAGAAGGCGGGACCTACAGATAAGGAGCAATTTCTGGATAGGACATGCTTGGGGAAAATAGTATGCATGGTAAACCTAAGTTATCCAAATATTAAAATAATGTTATGTTATTTTTGCTGATGAACTTGTAATGGTTCACATATTTGTACTGAAAATTTTCGGGATGCATGTGTGCCGAAATACAATATTTTGGGGTTTTTTTAACCAGTATTGGCGGAGCTTAATTAAAAACTCAATGTTTTAGTCAAGATCAATATTTTAGTCCACGCTGTTTCAGTTGAAGTGTGAACAGACTTCACTAAACATTATTTGTAGCACACTTCCCTGATAATAATAATAAGCTTGAGATGAGAAATAAAAACTCATCTTTGAAATACTGTATATTTTATAAGGAGATTCAAACAATAAATGCTGTTTTTTTTTGACGCTCTTTGATGTGGTGTGACAGATCTATCTATCTATCTATCTATCTATCTATCTATCTATCTATCTATCTATCTATCTATCTATCTATCTATCTATCTATCTACCTGCCTACCTGCCTACCTGCCTGTCTGCCTGTCTGTCTGTCTGTCTGTCTGTCTGTCGTATCTGTCTGTCTGTCTGTCGTATCTGTCTGTCTGTCTGTCGTATCTGTCTGTCTGTCTGTCTGTCGTGTCTGTCTGTCTGTCTGTCGTGTCTGTCTGTCGTATCTGTCTGTCTGTCGTATCTGTCTGTCTCTCTGTCTGTCTGTCGTATCTGTCTGTCTGTCGTATCTGTCTGTCTGTCGGTCGTATCTGTCTGTCTGTCTGTCTGTCTGTCTGTCGTATCTGTCTGTCTGTCGTATCTGTCTGTCTGTCTGTCTGTCTGTCTGTCTGTCGTATCTGTCTGTCTGTCTGTCTGTCTGTCTGTCGTATCTGTCTGTCTGTCTGTCTGTCGTATCTGTCTGTCTGTCGTATCTGTCTGTCTGTCTGTCTGTCTGTCTGTCGTATCTGTCTGTCTGTCTGTCGTATCTGTCTGTCTGTCTGTCGTATCTGTCTGTCTGTCTGTCTGTCTGTCTGTCGTGTCTGTCTGTCTGTCGTATCTGTCTGTCTGTCTGTCGTGTCTGTCTGTCGTATCTGTCTGTCTGTCGTATCTGTCTGTCTGTCGTATCTGTCTGTCTGTCTGTCGTATCTGTCTGTCTGTCGGTCGTATCTGTCTGTCTGTCTGTCTGTCTGTCTGTCTGTCTGTCTGTCGTATCTGTCTGTCTGTCTGTCTGTCGTATCTGTCTGTCTGTCGTATCTGTCTGTCTGTCTGTCGTATCTGTCTGTCTGTCTGTCTGTCGTATCTGTCTGTCTGTCTGTCTGTCTGTCGTATCTGTCTGTCTGTCGTATCTGTCTGTCTGTCTGTCTGTCTGTCTGTCGTATCTGTCTGTCTGTCTGTCTGTCTGTCGTATCTGTCTGTCTGTCTGTCTGTCTGTCTGTCGTGTCTGTCTGTCTGTCTGTCTGTCTGTCTGTCGTATCTGTCTGTCTGTCGTATCTGTCTGTCTGTCTGTCTGTCGTATCTGTCTTTTAAACTACTTAAACTTTTAACTACTTAAAACTTAAAAACCTCTGACTTAAAGTAAATAAATCTACTTCAAACTTTCTGGTCAGGCTTCCTCAAGCCAACAGTTATATCTAAAAATAAACATTAACTGAATGTGCTTTGTAACCTATAATATGTTAGTAAAGGACTATCTATAGTTTACAGCATTAGCTGAAAATTTGAATTATAATTACATTTATTTAAAGACAGAGCCACGATTTGTTCAGTACTGTTTGAAGCAGTTTTCTGTTTGTTTGTTTTTCCCCGCTGTATGAAAAAATGCACTGAACTGTCGTTTTTGAGCACTGTTACGCCCCATGTTCAACCATGTTACCTGTTCAGCAGTTCTCATGGAGAAAAACTGCAACTGTACGCTTTTCCCAAGGTCTATGTCTCGTAACAGTCTAGTGTGCGATGGCGTGTCACAACGCATTTGTGTGTGTTCGCTAGTGTATGTCTGCTCGACTGCATCTTCCCAGTGATGCTCATTCAAACTGAAGCAGCGTTTTCACTCCAACCTCCCGTCACCACTGAACAAATTGTTTTTCTACACTAGCTGAGGCCATGATCCTCGCGCACAGAAACAAGCTGTGAAGCAGAACCGCGCTGACTAGCCCTGAGCAAATTACAATCAGTCCTACACAACCGGAATAATCACGGCCTGCTAGTCAATAGGTCTTTTGTGGGCTTGCATTATGCATTGGAGATGCATAACAGCTGCTTACATCAGGCTAATGCTCATCATCACTGTAATGCAATGCAAATCTCTGTGTTGTCACAGAACTGTAATTAGAACAAAACCAGCAAGAAAAATGCATGGTTGAATGGAATGATTGGCAGGCACCTAGTACAGCTGATTGTTGCACACTCAAAAAGTATTAATGAACATTTACTTCCAAAGATGTCTGAAATAGTGCATAGTGCCAAATGATCAGAAAATGAAAACACTTTGCTACATTATGGGCTCATATCATTTATGTGATTATTCCCCTAGAGGAGACTTATAATGTTAGTCACGATGTCTTGCACAGAAATAGTCGTAATTTATTTTTATGACCATTTTCCAGCCTTTCTCTGAGCCTCAGAATAAATGGGCCATAACCATTTTAAATTGTTGAAATGGGTCAATTATAAATGGCATCCTTCAATAAAAGCTTGTTTTGCCATAGCACATATCACAACACAATGTTTTAAGTATATTTACATATATTTTGTGTGTGTTTGTGTGTATATATATATATATATATATATATATTGTATATATGTAAAATAAAAAAATGCAAATAAATTATATACGCTACCAGTCAAAAGTTTTTTTTAAAGAATTCTCTTCTACTCACCAAGCCTGCATTTATTTGATCCAAAATACAGCAAAAGCAGTAGTTTTTTTTTTTTTTTACAATTTCAAATAACTGCTTTCTATGTGAATATATTTTAAACTGTAATTTATTTCTGTGATCAAAGCTGAATTTTCAGCATCATTACTCCAGTCTTCAGTGTCACATGATCCTTCAGAAATCATTCTAATATACTGATTTACTGCTCAAGAAACATTTCTGATTATTATTAATATTTAAAACAGCTGAGTAATTTTTCAGGATTCTTTGATGAATAGAACGAGCCAAAGATCAGCATTTATCTGAAATAATAAAAAAAACTTTTGTAACATTATACACTATGCCATTCAAAAGCTTGGAGTCAGTATAACTTTTTTTTTTTGGGAGGAGGGGGGGGGGCTGATAGAAATGAAAGCTTTTATTTAGCAAGGATACTATAAACTGATCAAAAATGATAAAAGACATTTATAATGTTACAAAAGATTTCTATTTCAGATAAATGCTGTTCTTCTGAACTTTCTATTCATCAAAGCAACTTGAAAAAATTCTACTCAGCTGTTTTCAACAAATGTTTTTGAGCAGCAAATCAGAATATTAGAATGATTTCTGAAGGATCATGTGACTGGAGTAATGATGCTGAAAATTCTGCTGTGAAATCATAGGAATAAATTACATTTTATAATGTATTCAAGTAGAAAACCTTTATTTTAAATAGTAAAAATGTCATTTACATTTACATTTTTGCTGTACTTTGGATCAAATAAATACAGGCTTGGTGACCAGAAGAGACTTCTTTTGAACTTTCTATTCAAAGATAGAAACATGTAACATTTTTTGTACATTTTTGGTGCTTGACAAATTTTTTTGTGTCTCATTAAATTCACAGTCAAGGTATGCATTCACCTTGAGAACTTCATCTTTGTTTATGCAATGACTTCTGTTTTCTCCTTGTTTAACTGAAGAAAGTTTTGGCACATCCAACTGTTAATTTCATCAATTCATTGGCAGAGGGAGTCAAATTAAGCAAATTAAGACACTCTTTTGAAATCTTACACAAATTTACTTGGATATTTCTCCAAAATAGAAAAGGCAGGCATTCCATAAAATGACTATATAGTGCTCATTGAGGATAAGTTTTGTTAAAACTATCTGTTTGCTGTATCGATTCTGCCTTAGTGGCTAATTAGTTCCTGACTGGCACACGCTCAGGAGAGGAGAAGTGAAAGAGGTCTAAAAATGGAGAAACTTCAGAGTCGTCCACATTACATGTTTCCTTTGCAAACGCTGCACACGTCGCAGCACAGACCCATCAGCTCGTTCTCATCAGGTATTCCACGTGTCAGCTGCTTTACATATCAAATAAAACCTCCACACGTGAAGTGAGTTTATGTATTCGACAGGCTGAGCCCCGACAGATAATGTATGTCCCTTACCAACACCCACAGAAGAGCTAATGGGAAAGTCAATTCAGGGACAGGGCAAAAGAACGCTGCTAAATACTCTGATTGATGAAGCCGTTTCCTCAACAGCTGTTTGCCAAATTACCACAGAACTGGAGGAAGCAGAGAAGGGCAGGAGGCACCTGATCGCTGATTATTGCTGATGAAGCAAGAGAAGATGGAAAATGGAAACCGGGTCCATCATTTAAGGGTTTGACCTTAAATATCCCATAAAGACATAATGCATTTTGTTTTCTTATGATTATGTATTTCTTATTGAAATAACATATCAAAAGAGTTCTGTTTGTTGATTTTACATTTTTTACATTACGTTGTTTTTTTAATTTAGATTTTTTTACCTTTCCTTTAATATTATGTATTTATTTAAATATTTGAATATATATTTTTGTTTAACAAAATATTTGACTTATTTATTTACATTCATTTTTTCCTTCCTTTAATTTGTGACCTTTCCTTTATTTATTTATTTGACTAAATATGTATGACTTTTTACTATTATTTTATTAAAAAAGTTTTATTTTCCCTTTTATTTATTTACTTACAGTAGTCTTCAGCACAGACAGTGTAATTGACTCTTCTCTGGATCATTATTTCATAACACAGAATTTAAAAGGCATTAGTTTAGGGTTAAGCACAGTGTGAAAAGCTTAATCAACCATTGCACTACATCAGAAATGAGCCTGTCGTGAGATTCAAGCAAAAGTATAGTCAGATTATGCTATGTCAGCATTTCTGTTTCGATGGAAGCGTAGCATCTCATGCTGAACTGAAAAGTCTGCAACGAATGCTATCGTGCAATGCACAAACAGACGATAAATGAGATTAGTGTGGCTGGTGGAAATGACTTAAATGAAATGTCATGAATGCAAACTCATGATATCAAAGTAATTGCATATTCAACATGCTTTACTCCACCTGTTTTGTGGATTTAACATCTTTGTCATTTAATGTATATTTGGCATTTGTTTCCTTTCACAGCTGAACCTTCCATGATAATGAACCCTCAGCACATAATGGAACACTGAAAGAGCCAATCTGTATGGTAATTCCTTACACACACACACACACACACACACACTCGTCTTCATGCTTTCCTTGTCCCTTCGGACAGCCGGTTTCTCTGCTCACGTGTAAAATCTGTTGAGTGGAGTTAATAGTCGCTATCAGACAGCAGCGCTTCTTTAATTCCCTGAGAAGCAGCTGCATTACAGGCTGCTATTGAACACTTGTGCATTAACATGCTTTCAGTAAGAGCTTCAGCTCTGTGAAATCAGCTATTAAGTCATTTTGAATGACAATAGGTTATTGCAGTTCTACATTTTCTGATGTGTTTTTAATTTAGTACCTTTTTCACATTACATTTGGGTTTAGTTTTAGTTACTTTCAGCAATGGCTTTGATGTTTACATTTGTTTTATATACTCATTTATATATTAACGGATTCGGAGAAATGCAGCATTCCATCACTTGCTCAGCAATGGATGCTCTGCAGTGAATGGGTGCCGTCAGAATGAGAGTCCACACAGCTGATAAAAACATCACAATAATCCACACCACTCCAGTCCATCAGTTCACATCTTGTGAAGTGAAAATCTACGTGTTTGTAAGAAACCAATCCATCATTAACTTCAAACTGTTGCTTCTGGCTAAAATACGATTCTCTCTATTAAAAAAGTTGTTTCATCTGAATCACGAGAGAAATCTGCTCAGATCAAGCACTGTCTACAAGCTAGATCAGTACTAAACTAAAATATGTGGGTGGATTTTTATGTGAGAGACCACAGGAGATGGACTTTATTACTGGAGGAAGCGTTATTATGAATTATGGACTCATTTTTGACCAGAACCAATAGTTTAAAGATAAAGCCTTAATGGTGGATTGGTTTCTTACAAACACACAACTTTTGGCTTCACAAGACAATTACTGATGGACTGGAGTGGTGTGGATTACTTGTGGGTTATTGTGATGTTTTTATCAGATGTTTGGACTCTCATTCTGACGGCACCCATTCACTGCAGAGCATCCATTGGTGAGACAGTGATGCAATGCTACATTTCTCCAAATCTGATGAAGAAACAAACTCATCTACATCTTGGATGGCCTGAGGGTGAGTACATTTTCTATTCCTTAAATCTTCTGAGCTTTGATTGTAGGTGCTTTGTTGTAAACATGTTTTCTAAAGGACACATTGAATTTTTTTTTGGTAATGAACATTTCTTTAAATATAATTAATTTTTTTAGCATGTTGGATTTTTCCATCCTTCAGAACCTCAAAGGTTCAACCTTTGACAAATCAACTTACATGAGTTTCGGTCACTTAAATTCTACATTCCTCATCTCGGTATTTTTCCCCCTGAAGAGAGCCCAACATGCCTCACCAGAAAGATTTGCATTTCTTTGATGGATGGCCTGTGTTTCAGCAAAGCGATGTTCTTCTGTGCACACCAGCCTCGGGAGCAGCACATTAGGACGGAGCGCGAGTTGATGAACTGTGTATGAATATGCATGCGCAGTCAGGATGCCACAGCAGCTGCACATAAACAATATTTGCCAGGCGTTGAAGATAGCAGATATTCCTCTTGATGTCCTGCACCGTGAGGTGAGCTGGAGTCATGTATGTACGGTGAGAGATAAGAGAAGGACAGTGAGCAACATGTTTTGATGCTGGAATTGGTTTTCCATTGACTATGAATTTGTTTGCGTGATAAATTCATACAGCATCTCTTTATTACAAAACCACAAGCCTTATGCAGCTAAATCAGCAAACAGTTTCAGGGTTGTACTCAGAAAACAAAGCCATTAATGATCAAGCACCACATAATTTCAACCCCATAACAACAGATTTGAAATGCCTAATTTAAATAGATAACTGAGACAGTTCTGGTAGCATCAATAACATTAACATTAATAATAACAAGACATTTCTCTTTCAAAAGATGTATGTTGAAAGGGGAACCACACTAGAAAATGTACAATCAATATTCTTGTTCTTTGCCAATCACAACATTTTTTCTGTAAAAAAATTATTTGTGTTAAATGATACATTTTTTAATTAAACAAACATTCAGATAACGTTCTGATAAGGATGAAATTCTAATAGAAGTCCCTATCTGAATCAAAAGATTCATGAAACCGCTCTGAAGTCCTGATCTGAATCAAATGATTTGCAAACCCGCTGTGAAGTCCAGATCTGAATCAAATTATTATTATATTATCTGAATCAGATACACACTCTGAAGTTCTGATTTGAATCAAATGTTTCTAAATACGTGCTCCAAATTCCCGATATGAATCAAAGGATTCATGAATTCGTGATACACACTCAAGTCCCAATCTGAATAATGATACATGCGCCGATACAAGTCCTGATCTAAATCAAATGATTCGTGACACACGCTTCAAAGTCCCAATCTGAATCAAATAATTTGTGATGCATGATCCAATTGGAGCGATTCGAAACAGCGAATCATTTTGCCACGCAATGGAATAGCTGACAGTGTTGGGGGTAACACATTATAAGTAACGCGAGTTACGTAATAATATTACTTTTTTAAAGTAACTAGTAAAGTAATGCATTACTTTTTAATTTACAAGAATTTTAATTTTACGCCAGTTACTTTTTTCCCATTTATTGACTGACAGTGCACTGTGAACATGATGTTACTGTAGTTCTAGACTAAATGTGAATGTGCATTAATTCATCCCACTTGCAAAAAACTGATTTAGTATTCATCAAAATGAATTAAAACTCAGAATATGACGCAAACCTTCAATAATTAAATATGTTAAACAACACAAATGTATCTAATCCCATTTTATTAACCTTTTCTGCTGACCTTTGATGATCCAGTTCAACCATACTAATAAGCTAAAATGACTTTAGATAAACTAACAATTGTGCTTCAGTGTTTTTTTTATTGCTGAAGGGTGTTGAACCTTCTTCTCCTGCATTCTACTATACAGACGTGAATGTACTTTTCCTTCAGTCTGAGGTTTATTCATTACACTTTTTGGTGTGAAAGGGCTTTTACATTTGTTATAATTAGAACTTGTATTAAAAAAAATCAAGCCCTGCTCATATTTAAAAAGTAACGCAAAAGTAACGTGTAACATTACTTTCATAAAAAGTAGCTAAGTAACGTAATTAGTTACTTTTTTAGGGAGTTTAGGGATTTTTTTAAATAAAATAGTTTTACTCTGAAATATGTTTGTATTACACACACTGAACTAAATTACATTTACATTTATGCATTTAGCAGACGCTTCTTACATTACATTCAAGTTACAGTTTTTACATTTTATCAGCTCTTGCTTTCCCTGGGAATCGAACCCGTGACCTTGGCGTTGCTAGCGCCATGCTCTACTATTTGAGCTACAGGAAAGTGTCGAATTAAATTGAAGAATTAAAAGTTAGTTTTAAAAATGTGTATGACTTTCTTTTCTTTCTTCAGCAGAAAACAATACAAAATGTTGGGAAACATCACTGGAGCCTGTTGAGTTCTATTGCATGGACAAAAAACAAACAAAACACTGAGACATTTAAATAATGACAGAATATTCATTTTTGGGTGTATTGTCACTTTAAATAATGTCGCTATGTCCACTATCCTGGTAATAACAGTAGGAAGTCACGAGGACACACACAGGCCTGAATTTGGAATGTTTCAGAGGATGATCCGTCCAATTACACAGTCTAACTGCTGGTCCTGGTCAGTGGGAAAAATCACCTGATCTGATTGGCTGATGAGCTATTCTGGGTCAGTGCCTGGAGAGATAGCAGGATGTGATGTGTGTAATGATGGTGTATGATTTTGGGGGTCTGTCGGCTGATTGGCGTCCCGCTGTCAGCACACATGACAGGCTGTGCTTCCCGTTCACGTGTCCCCTTAACACCCTCAACACCAGCCACACGCTGACCGAGTTATTTCTGCAGAATAATGACTGCTAGCAAGAAAGTTTAGAGACTTACCATCTGTCAATTTTGCTGGAGTTTGTCTTTGCTGTTACACTGGGTTGTGTTTACATGCATGAGTATATATGGGATATTTTGGTCTTTCTGGGTCCATTTCAGTGTGACTAATTGATTTGATTATAATGGTGAAAGCATTTGCAAACATCTGTCCTCACCAAAACATGTTTCTGGCGAGAGTCCATTAGACAGGAGCTTTGTTGATCCCAGATGAAACGTTTAGTGCAAAACAGCAGGATCAAATGAGTGAACACATGTGCTGCTGCACAAACACATACTGTACAGCGCCGTTCATTAATGTACAGCAGAAAACGTGAAAATGCATCAGAAATATGACAAACATAGCAGTGTAATCTAGATAAACTTGTCAAGATGAACTTTGATGTTGGCTTTAGAAAGCCTAGCTTAAAAGGTCAAAATCTGAAGACAGAGATTTGATGCAGTTGCTAGGAAGTTCTGGTAGTTGCTAGGGTGTTGCTATGCAGCTGCTTAGGTGTTCTGTGTGGTTGCTAGGTTGTTGCTATGCTGTTGCTTAAGTGTTACTAGGGAATCCTGGGAATGTTGTTTTGTTATGTTTTGTTAGTAACTTGTAGTGAAGCTGACTACTTCAACTGCTTTGCTGGTGTGTTGCTACATAGTTGCTTAGGTGTTTTTGGTTACTAGGCAAATGCTACAGTGTTCTGTGTGGTTGCAAGGCTGTTGCGATAGTGTTGTTATGCAGTTGCTATGGTGTCCTGGAATGCTGTGTGCTACTTATTTTTGTAACTTGTAGTGACGATAACTACTTTAACTGCTTTGGTAGGGTGTTACTATGCAGTTGCTATAGTGTTCTGGGTGGTTCCTAGGGTGAAGCTATGCAGTTGCTGGGGTGTTCCAGGTCATTGCTATATGGTCACTAGGGTGTTCTGGGTGGTTACCATGATTCCTGGAATGTTGCATGCAATGTTTTGTTAGTAACTTATAGTGAAGTTGACTACTTACGTCTACTGTTATGCTAGGGTGTTGCTAGGCAGATAATAGGGTGTTCTGGGTGGTTGATATAGTGTTGCTATGCATTTGCTAGGGTGTCCTGAGAAGTTATTTGGGTTACACTTTATTTCGATAGTCCACTTTAGACATTCTGCTAACTATAAGTAACTTGGTAACTACGTGTCAACTACATGTCAACTAATTCTCATTAATTTGCAACTACATGTCTACTAACTCTCAGTAGGGTAGGTTTAGGGTTAGTAGAATAAGTCGACATATACTTGCAAAGTTTCTAATACTCAGTATGTTGTATGTTGTGGACCCATCAAAATAAAGTTTTAGCAGATATGAAGCAGACAGTCTACTAATACTCTAATGACTGCTATTAGACATGTAGTTGCCAAGTTACTTACTGTTAGTAGAATGTCTAAAGTGGACTATCAAAATAAAGTGTTACCGTTATTTGCTACTTTATAGTAACATTTAGTAACTTGTAGTGAAGATACTTTAACTGCTTTCCTAGGGTGTTGCTACAGTGTGTGGTTGCTAGGGTGTTCCTGGTCATTGCTATGTGGCCACTAGGGTGTTCTGGGTGGTTGCTAGGATTCCTGAAATGTTGTTTGCAACATTTTGTTAGTAACTTATAATCAATTCAATTACTTCAAGTTCTTTGCTAGGGTGTTGCTAGGCAGATGCTAGGGTGTTCTGGGTGGTAGCTAGGAGGTTGCTAGGGTGTTGCTATGCAGTTTCTAGGGTGTCCTGAAATATTGTTTGCAATTTTTTTAGTAACGTTTTAGTAACTTGTAGTGAAGATGACTACTTTTAACTGTTTTGCTAAGGTGTTACTATGCGATCGCTACAGTGTTCTGGGTGGTTGCTAGAGTGTTGCTATCTGGTTGCTATAGTGTTCTAGGTGGTTGCTAGGGTGTTCCTGGACATTTCTATAGTATTGCTATGTGGTCAATAGGATGTTCTGAGTGGTTGTTGGGTGGTTGGAATGTTGTTTGCTACTTTTTTAGTAACTTGTAGTGAAGATGACTACTTAGTCTGTAGCTTTTCTACGGTGTTGCAATGCAGTTGCTATAGCATTCTGGGTGGTTAGTAGGGTGTTGCAATACGGTTGCTATGGTGTTCCGTGTCATTGCTAGGGTATTGTTATGCAGTCAATAGGGTGTTCTAGGTGGTTGCTAGGGAGACCTGGGATGTTGTTTTAGTAACTTTTAGTGAAGCTGACTACTTCAACTGCTTTATTAGGGTGTTGCTATGCAGTTTCTGTGGTGTACTGGGTGGTTGCTAAGAAGTTCCTAGGGTGTGCTTAGTCATTCCTAAGGGAGTTGCTAAGGTGTCCTGGGATGTTGTTTGCTACTATTTGTTAGTAACCAGTAGTATAGGCAAATATTTACTTCAACTGTTTTGCTAGGTTGTTGCTATACAGTTGCTAGGGTGCTCGGGTGGTTGCTAGGCAGTTTCTAGGTTGTTCTGGGTTGTTTTCTGGGATGCTGCTTTCTGTTTTTGTTAGTTACTTGTAGTAAAGCTACTTACTTCAATTGCTTTGCTATGGTAATGCTATGCAGTTGCTGTGGTTGCTAGGGTGTTGCTATGCGGTTTTCAGCTATGTTTGCTACTTTTTTGTTCGTAACATAGTGAAGCTGACTACATACTTCAGCTGTAACTTGTCAAATTACAAGCTGCTTTTAATTTGAAGTGATTTGGGAAATAAGTCCTCTGTGAAAGGCATTTCCCTCCGGTGAAGATGAGCCGAATGTAGATGATCTATGTGTAATCCCTTCATGTTCTCCATGGCACTTTCTGTTTTTTAATCTCGATATTTTTTGTTTTTGACAGCACATAGGACGACTTTTCATTTCCATACACTGACACATATCTTCCTCTTACTGGAATGAGGGGAAACACATTTGTATCTGCAGCCTGTGATTTTGTCAATGCATTAGGAAGAGTTATTTCTTCATCTTGTTTTTGTTTTGCCTTGGGAATTATAAGGAAGTACAATAAAAAAGCTCTTTTTGGAGACTCTGGAAACATTTATTGGATTTTAAGCAATAAAGATGCTCGCACACGTACAGATTCTCATCCACAGCTGAGTGAGGACTGAGAGACAGACTGTACCGCATCCGTCACTGACAGATGAGAGTGAGTGATGCTGACAGAACACACAATCCTTCAGATCCAGTGATGACATTAAGCATGTGTGAGAAAAGGTCAAAGGTTAACATCACTCACCCTTCTTGTTTTTCATAGATAAGCTTAAACAGATGTGATGTGTTTGTCTAGCCACTGGGGACTAGTTATTTTTTTGTTTGAAATGTTACACTGTAAAAAATGATCGTGATTTTAACGGTAAAAAAACTGTGAAAATGCTACGGTAAAAACCTGTTACATGGTTAACGGAAAGTTCCTGTAAAATTTACAGGGAAAAACCGTAAACTGACGTTCCCAGAATTCCCTGCATTCCATTTCAAATTCTGTTTGAATTTGACGTTTTTTTCTTTGAAATAACTGTTTCTCCTTAGTTTTTTCTTATCGGTTATGTTTATTAGGGTTGTATGTTACATCTAATGTTGTTAAATTAATGTTTATAGCATATTTCAGTTTAATGAGTCTCACCATGATGGTGTTTAGTGCTTGTGTGAATGACACTGTGCACCTTCTGTATATTCTATTGTTTAAAAGTTGCTTGTGATGGGCTTTGGCTCAACATGTGACTTTCTCATCATCACCTGCATTTGGTGGTTATCAGTGTATTTCAAAGGAACAAAACAGATTTCAGTACTTTAGGTTGGTATATTAAGATTATATCAGTTAAAGAAATTACGGTATTTAGCTGTAAATTTAAGTTAAAACCGTAAAACCTAAAATGTTGCTACCATATTTTTTACGGTAGAATTCTGGTAACCACAGCTGCCAGTTTTTTTACCGTAAATTTTACGGAATTTGTTTTACAGTGTACAGTACTATAATGATTTTGAGCGAAAGAGTAAAATGTGTTTTTTCTATGTGTCTCTGCAGATCCTTCAGAGGAAATTTTATTTTAAATAGCTCAAGTTTATTTTAAACAAGATCCCTGATGATTTCAGTAACAGTAATGCAGTCGGTAGGCCACATAGAGAGAAAAAATCCAATGGTTGACATGAGCCCTAAAATACAGCCCTTAGCCTGACTGACATTCTGAAAAATAATAATAATAAAACACTTAGAATAAAAATATTAAATTAAAAATAAAACATAAAAGGTTTGTTGAACCTTTAGTTGTTATATAATAATAATAATAACAACAACAACAACAAAAAATTATTCTAAAAATGTTTGTAGATTCATCAGGCCTTCATGGCTCACATAGAAAGATATAGTGAGAATATGAAAGACAAAACAACTAATTTTTGCTCAGGTTGGGTCTCTGAATAAAATTATGATATTTGGTGTGGATGCTAATATTTATATGGCCGAAAAGTAAGTCTCAGATCAGATCTTTATAGCAGTAGAGCAGACTACTTAAATAAAATGCATATAAAAATCAGTTGTCATCTTATAATAATATGTATTAGTAAGATAATATTTAAATGCTTAGTTTTATGATCAAAGCTCTGTAGTTTTAAAACATATAATGCAATGCAATACAATGAGATGAACAAATACACGTTCCTCGAAAGCCTGATGATCATATTTGATACTCACATTTTTACATGATATGATGTCTGGATAATCAAGTAAACCTAAGCTGCTTCAGTAAGTGTTCATCTTCAAATATTACTAATGATATGAAATGTATTCTTATGTTTACTTTATAAAAACCAGTAAAGATTTGACGGCAAAAAGACACGTGAAGCACAAGATGGACGTTTATACAATTATACTAAAAGCCCTTTTACTCGCTAATAAAGTCTGAACTATCAATCAGATGACAGAAGGCATTAAGTAGATTGTGTGCAACAGGATTTTCAACAAAATTCTGATAATTTAAAAGCCTTACAAATTTGCATATCAAATATGATATAGGGTTAATCATGCATGCACAAAGCATGACTACTGTGCTTGATGTACATGATGAAGAGACCCAGAGTTTTACATGAAGCAAGAATAATTCATTTGTGTGTACAGATCAGGTTAGAAGGAGGACAGGATGCTTTACAGCTTCTATTCATCGTATTATGTGCGTGTGTGTGTCTCTCAGATAATGCAGACTGTGTGACCTACAAAATAATGAATGGCTATTACACAACATTCAACTCTTTTTACTCTAACCTGCTCTGCTTCAGTGTGGACTTCATCTCCTGCTGATAAAGTATTTCTGAATATAAGAAGCTCATTTAATTAGCCACAATTAAATCAAATGAGCATTAATGTAGCATCCACAGCTCTTGGGCAAACATTACACATTAACCAGTTTAAACTCCACCGAGACTGAACCAGGTACAGCTAATTACCTGTAATTCAATTAAATACATATTTATTCAGCAGGTTTGTTCTTTAAAACAGCTCTCTCATAATTGATAAATCAGCTGAAACAATGGAGGAGCATGAGCCATGCAGTATCTGGACACCAGAAGATCACAGATAAGTAGTATTTCATGTAATGTCTTTGAAGGAGTGTTTTCACACATTTGACTTGTGTTTCCAGAATTGTCCTGCATTCTCGATCATCGTATCATCTGCAGCAGCTCCTGCGCTTCTGGATTTGTGCCGCAGGCAACTGAAAACTAGCAGCATTTGTCATAAGGTACCGATGCACATAAACAACCACAAGCACTGCAGAGTTTTCCTGGTCACTGATGAAAAGAAACCCTCTGTTTTATTTCATTTACTGACCGTTTTTCCACATAGTAGAGCAGCAGTCAAGTTATAGTGTTTGTTTGACTGACAACAGAATCAAAACATTTTATTATATCCTTATAGACAAACATAAAGAACCATACACATGCAATCATCACTATATGCATGTACATACAGTATTCAAGAGGTTTATTTAGTGTTGTTTTCTAAGGCACTGCAGACAAAAAAACAAAAAAAACATTGTTTTTCATGCACTCGTCAGTTTTGCAATTTTTCCCTCTTTCTGTTTCAGCCAAGTGGAAAGAAAACATTCAGTATACAGTTTTAAGTGTATTGCACTTTATCGATTTGTGTCTGTAGATTTTCATTATAATGCATAGCTTTAAAGGCTGTTTTCTCAGAATTTTTTCTCATGCACTTCAGCAGCACTTAATGAATGAATGAATTCATTCTCTGTAATGGTTTTTACAGAGGGCTTTGTTCATATAGCATTTGCCTGATATTATAAAACATTTTATTTCTAAAAAAAAAAATCATAAAGACATTTATTCTCCTCTGTTCACTCTATGAATCTGGCTTTATTCAATGTTCAGATTTCTGTTCTGGAAATGTATGCAAATCAGTGCATATTTAATTAGACCAGAATATGGTAGCGATTTAGGGTTGAGCTCTTTTAACTAGTAATTAACCAGCCAGCAAATACAAAAACAACTTGGCAGTCACTGAACAAACACTTTAGCATCTGCATAAGCTGCATTATATAGTTTTGCAGTGTTTGCATCTTCAAAAGAATATTTGTTTTAAGCTTGCTGTGATATCAGGTATTAAAACATCATTTTGGATCGCAGTGTTCTCATTAATCAAGCCAAACATTTGAGCAGAGTCCGTATGTGGTGATGGATGTGTTTGTTCATTACTTACAAGTTACACTCCTTCATTAGTGTGGTGTTTGTGTCTGAATATTGTGCCCTTGTGTTGTCTTGTTTATCCACCTCATTATTTTAAAGGAGCAGTTCACCCAAAATTAAAATCTGCTGAATATTTACTCACCCTGATGCCATCCAAGATGTAGATGAGTTTGTTTCTTCATCAAATTTGGAGAAATGGTATCATTGCATCACTTGCTCAGCAATGGATGCTGTGCAATGAATGGGTGCCGTCAGAATGAGAGTCCAAACAGCTGATAAAAACATCACAATAATTAACATGTGAAGCAAAAAGCTGTGTGTCTGTAAGAAACAAATCCATCATTAAGATGTTTTTAACTTCAAACCATTACTTCCAGCTAAAATACAAGTCTATAATCCATAATAACACTTCATCCAGTGAGAGAAATCTGCACAAATCACGCACTGTTTACAAGCCAAAACAGCTCTAAACAAATATGTGGGTGGATTTTGATGTGAGAGACAAAAATATATTTTTCACTGGAAGAAGTGTTATTATAGATTATAGACTCATATTTTAACCAGAAGAAATGGTGTGAAGTTTAAAAGGTCTTAATGATGGATTACAAACATGCAACTTTTGACTTAAACAAGATGTTAACTGATGGACGGCACCCATTCACTGCAGAAGATTTATGTGTGAGCAAGTGATGTACATTTCTCCAAATCTGTTTCCATGAAGAAAATAAACTCATCTACATGTTGGATGGCCTGAGGGTGAGTACATTTGCAGCAAATATTTGTTTTTTTTGGGTGAACTATTCCTTTAATATAAAAGTAAACACAAAATATGAAGTACAGATTCTCCATAAACAAAAAAATAGAAACGTTAATGCTGCTGCTTCAGGCTGAAGTGTGTAATTTCTTCTAGCTGCACCAAAGAAATTGCAAAAAATAATGCAAACTGTCTTCTTTTTTTTTTTTGAGTGAAATATCCCTTTTAACCGAACAGATAAATGCTTGAAAGTGCCACACTTTTCACAATTGTTGACTCAGAATGTTAAATAATGGAGAAAGTACTTTAACATCTCATTTGAAAACCCCTCGTCAAAAGCTTGCTATTCCGACTGACTGTTTAATTGCTTATCAGATGTGCTTTTCAGTATGTGAAAAAACGTCTTACATTCTTAGATCTTAAGATTCTCCTTCTTCTGTTGCTGTAGTTGATCTGTCGAGTTTAATCAAAAGCAGATGAACATTTTTCTCTCATGCATATTATTTCAGCACATGTGAGGTGTCTAGTTTCAGTCTCAGCGCTCTGCTGAAATATTGATGGCGTCTAGTTGAAACCGGTGGGTGGTTTAAAGAAGCATAAAGAAGGTATTGATCGGTGTGTGTTAATGCTTTAAGAGAAGACATGCTGCATTACTTTTAGGTCTAGTATTGAAAAAGTAGTGGAATTGAGTTCTGTGACTTCAAATGTCAAACTTGAGGAATATAAGATAAAGCTACAAAAGATTAAATAAAGGTTTAACAAAAGAACTGAATAAATTATATATTATTATAACTGATAGTCTCAGACATGTTCATATAATATAATCATTAGAATGCAGCCTAATAAAATTATTTGAATTTAATTTAATTCATTTCTAGATAACCTGTTGTATTGTTTAATGAATAATAAATTATTATAAAGGTTGTAATCACCATTATAAACAAGTGAAATTTATAAATTATGTTCTTATAATCTAATAATTACAATGTTGTCAGTTTTTTTTGTGTAATGTAATTATCTATTCTGTATATTTAATTTCTACAGAACCTAAATATATCAATTAATACATAATTAATCACCATTATAAACAAGTATCAAATAATTATTTATATTTTTATTAATAATAAATACTGTCTAATAATTGAATGTAATTATCTATTCTGCTGAGTCTTTTCCTCTATTTCTCTCAGTATTTCCATTCCTTTTGAACACCTAATTTCCAGTTGTTTGTGATTTAATTAAGTTTTTATTATTTTGAAAAGCACAGTAATGGTGCATTGCTGCAAGACCAGTTTCATTATATCATGGGGTCAAAAGTTGCCCTTTTTTAAATGACAACAATAATTGTTTTCATGCAATATCAAGTCCTCTGAAAGTGTGAACCAATGTGAAAGAAATTAAAATAATAAATTAAAGCAGACATATATATCTATTCCACATGTACAGCAGTGATTAATCTGGATAAATCTTCCAATCTAATGCTACCGCTGGAAAAGAGCTGTGCTGTGAAAGTTTAGATAACAATAGCTTTGGCAAGAGTGTGTGCTTGTTTTTATTCCTCTAATGCAAATATCTTCTTGCATATGAAAATCTCACCCGCTCTGTTCTTCCTGAACACCTTATTATGTATAAGAGCCTGCCATAGGTCAGCTCTAAAAGGCTTTTTATTATGGTAATGGCTGGTTTGTGTGTGTGTGTGTGTGTGTGTGTGTGTGTGTGTGCATGCGTGTCTGTGTGTGTGTGGAGGACGGGGTGAATTGAGGCAACAGTATATCCAGCCTGTGATTCAAGCGTGCTAGTGGTCAATACGTGACCCATCATGCATCTTTCAGAGGGACTTGTTGAGATGCAGAGGAGTTTATTTATGGTGTTGCTATAGTGTTGCCATGCAACTGCCCATATTACAACCAAAAGGCTTTGACCGCTGAAAATATATTGACAGGAATTATACAATAGACAAATAGTGCTTAAATCACATTGTTATATATCACTAGTTAATTCAGATTTAAAATAAAGACTGTCGCTGGTTAACAAAAGTGTATTGAAAGTACACTGTATTTGGGAATTTTGAAAGAAAGTTAGCATTTTTCCAGTTGAAACGGTGTATATTTATGATAACTTTATTTGCTGTATTGAATGCAGTGATTTGTTGCACCTGCTTTATTGCCTCACTATGTCTTTGTCACTCGTATGTCTTTCTGTTTTTTCTTTAACAGTAAAAAACATCCTTAAAAAAAGATAAGGTAAGATGAATTAAAATGTATTTGAAATATTTCGTTTGTTTGTGTTTCTTAAGCAGGAGAAATTTACAGTATAATTTTATATATATATATATATATGTCTGCTTTAATTTATTATTTTAATTTCTTTCACGCAGGTTCACTGGTTCACACTTTCTATACTCTATTATATTTATTGTTTAATTTTTAGGTGATTTTCAGATTTTTATTTTACATTATATATTTTATTTAATATTTTTATTTAAAATTTTATTTAGTTGGCCTATATAATGTTTAATAAGGTATTGTAAGGTGTTTTATTTTTATTTTTTTTAAATATTCTTTACGATGTTTTTTTAATATTGGTTTTATTGTGTATTTTGTATGATATTTTGTGCTCTTTTTTGTTTTATAAATATTCTCTACAATAACCTAAACTTCTGACTAAATGTCTTGTATTACTTTCTATCTATCAGTGCAATGTTTCAACACAAACAAATAAATTACGAAGCTGATTTAATCATTTTAATCTTCGTAAAACTCAAGCTCATGAAGCAAATGAAAATGAAGACTTTATTCAGATAATTAGAATTTAAGGTCACCAACTTATATAATGAATTACATTTATATTCATTAAAGATTATTTTTTCTTTAGTTAGTTATTTTATTGTATTTATCTGATATATAGATAATCAATTCTCATTTTTAAAGCTAATATTTTAATGACCATAACATTGTGAACCCTTTCAACATGCAGCTGACAGGTAGACAAATTATTAATTTCTCATGTTCGATTTGGACAGAAATTGCAAACTTCAACATTTTCTGAATGTTAAGCACCTCTCTGCCCTAACAACCCATTTTTTAGAAAGCATTTCAGGTCCTGTTCGGTATCCTGTTCAGATTAAGAGGCTTTTATAGTCAAGTCCACCGCTCTAATATGCCAGGCTAAAATGTTTTCATATAAAGGATTTTGCACTGCAGATATGTGAGGAGACCGTATTAGTCTGAATGTGTGATGTAGTTGTGTGTCGGTGAGGGTCGCGAAGACAAAACTCCATCATGCATGGGTTGTTTGGGCAGAAAGCATCACTCATCTCTCCTGTCCTCTAGAGTCTCTCGCACATCTCTGACTCAATGGAGGGAAAATGCTAATTCTAGCTACGAGCCTTTCCTCATTCCAGGCCTGAGAAGAGTGTGTGTAGGTGTTAAAGATATTCTGTGTGAAATTAGAGGTTGAGAAGCCAGCGGAGAGCATGGATCACTTTTGCATGGAGACTTTAGCCGAGAGGGAATCTGTCATTTATTTAAACATACAGAAACTACTCCATTACCTCGAAAGTTAAGATATTTATAAGATCATTGTAAGAAAGCTGAACAAAAAAAAAAAATTAGATGAAAAATTTCAAGGAAAATTAAAAAATGTGGGCTTATAACTGAAATAATTTGAAGTACTAAAATTATAAAAAAAATTAAATAATAAAATAAAGCTAAAAGGAAATGAGAAAATATTTAAATTAAAAATTACAAAAGCACATAAAAAGACTAAAACCTTAACCAAAATTAAAAATTAAAATAAAAACTATTTCAGAATACTAATAACAACTATACTTTGAAACAATTTTCACCTTTGTATTGTATTGTATTGCTTGTAAATTTCACAAATTATTACAAAAAAAGGTAACACATTGCATTAAACATGAAATACATTTTTAGTGTTTTCTTGTGAAAGTACTCTAATAATATTAGTTTTATTTACAAACAAGCAAATAAATAAGTAAATAAACATTTACACATTTTTACAGTAAAAATTAAATTTAAGCAAGTTTCCTTTTAGTTTTTGAATGTAATTCAATTTATAAAATAGATTTTAAAATCAATAAACTGCAACATTATAAACAACAGTTTTAAATTAATAAACTGTAGCATATTATAAATTGACAATAAATTGCAATATATTATAAATTAAATTTTTTTAAACCAAAAACTGGCAACATATAAAATATAAAGTATATGTAAAGGTATATGTAAACATATAAAGTATAAAATATCAATAAAATGCAGTATATTATAAACTAAATTTTTTAAATTAATAAATACTGCTGCATATTATGAACTAGTGGTTCTCATGCAAAATTTGCCTCTATGATGCTGGAATGAGTGGTTGCTAGGGCGTTGCTATGTGGTTGCCGAGGTGATCTGAGTGATTGTATCGTAATGAGTGAGTGTTGCTGTCAAAAAGAGGTCAGAAGAGCCTCTGTGATGTTTTGCTCCAGATACTCTGCTGTCATATTTGAGTTTGGGTTTATTCAAATCACTAACCCTGAGTATAAACCAGCTTTAGTAAGTAAAAAAAAGATTGTCGGTGTGATTCTGGTCTCTCCACATGCAGTGAACATCCTCCTGACAGCGGGCTGATCAATTCACCTCCGAATAACCAGTCTCCTCGCGGCTCACTCCAGATTTTCCCCGCTCAGACTGACACTCGGTATTGGATGAATATTTTATGGGTGCAGAAGAGAAGGTGATGAAAACAATGAATAATGTTAAAGGCCGTTTCCTTGAGGACACACGCGGGATCTTTTTAAAAGGGGAGAAAGAAATGAAACTGTTTTTTGCTTCCAGATAAAGAACAGGCCAACGATGCGTGTGCACTGGTGCAGAGACGAGCAGACGCTTCCCATTCATTCTCTATAGGAAGCTCGCGCTGGGGATTGTGGGATTGATGGTGTGGTGAGAATGTCAAGAAAAGTGCACTGTGTTCAACTTTATGCAAACGACGCAGCCGCTGACGTCTGTCATGAGCGTTTGGAAATCTGCTGATGCTGCTGGATTTACTGCATAAATCACATCATATCACTGTAGTTCAATTACAGTTTGCACAAATGCATCATGGCTAGACTGTGTATTGAATTTACACTGCACATATACTTTGGGAAATTAAAAAAATATAAAAATTGTAATGCATATATATAACATAAATTTATTGATGATATTGAATGCAATCTTACCACACCTGCCTTACTTCCTCGCTGACTGGACGTTATGCAGACATTGTATTTAAATAATGCCTATGATGCTTTCTTACCTTTGTATTAATGCTGAATTGAACAGGTTTCTGACACTAATGTGCATGAATATAATTTGATGAATCGTAAACAGGACATGACTGACAGAAATCCCATGTACATGTGTGCTGCAGTGAAGATGCAAGGATGCCCTGCAGTTACATGAAGATTGATGTTATTTGGCATTGTGATTTCATTCTTTGAATGTAAAGAGGTCAAACAGAAGGACAGAGAGAAGACTAAGCAAAGCTGACATGTTGATGTGCAGTTGGTAATGAACATGCACATGACATGCAGTACAGTGTGCTGCGTTTGAGGCTGGCTTGTGTCATGGTTCAATCCCATTTTTCATGCTTTCCTTCAAATTTTCTATCTGTATTTACTTGCCTGTGCAATAAAAGGCTAAAGAGCAAATGTTGGAGTCATCTTGCTGATTGCTCTAATATTAAACATATGTAAGATGATAATATGAGAGGTATAAATATATATATATATATATATATATATATATATATATATATATATATATATATATATATATATATATATATATATATATATAAAGAGAGAGAGAGAGAGAGAGAGAGAGAGAGAGAGAGAATGAATACATACATGCCTAAATGAGTCCAAAATTTTGGACATGAGTCCAAAATTTTCACATGCGTAGTTTTTTTCGTATTCCCCATCGTTTCCTATCAAAATGCATGCTACAGATGTGAAAACGCAGAAAATCGAACCTGATCCGAATTGGTTTTTAACATTTCGGTGGCAGTGTGCAAACGTGATTGACACAATGTGAGGTCGTATTTATTTTTTAACGTGTAAAAATTTGGGATGAAAATTTCCAACTCTGTGTGCAATGACCTTAACTCTTGTGCTGTGCTGAAAATCTTTTACATAATTCGGTGTTCCTGGCTAAAAATGACCGACCTTTTGAAAACTGCTTGTAAATAATCTCTGATTTTGGATTCAATCTTTTAATCATCTTGTTTTCTTTCAATTAGAACAGGTTTTGAATTTCTTTTTGTAACCGTGATTGTAGGCCTCATTGATCTGAGCTCATGCATCTCAGTTTTTGAGTGGAAAAAGCCTAATTTGTGGATAATTTTGGCAATATTTACTCAAAAATTGAGGTGCATAAGCTCAGATCAGTGAAGCCTACAATCAGTCATCTAAAAGAAATACAAAACTTGACAAAAAGATAGAATCCAAAATTTGGTAATATTATCGCATATAAACGAGAATTTCTAAGCAGTTTTTAAAAGGTTGGTCATTTTTGACCGGGAACACCAAATATTCATTTTTGATTAGAATTACCAAAAGTGTAACAAAGTGGGGGGAAATTAATAATAATAAATAAAATGAAATAAATACATTTTTAATTGTTTTATTTTATTATTTTTCAAGTTATATCCTGTGTGAGAAACGTCAGTAAGTTTCATGACATTATCATTTCCGGGGGGTTGAAACACAACATGAGGGTTAATTAATTTTGAAGATTTGGTAAAAGTTAAGTTCCTAACCTATGCAGTTTTTAGGTAAATGTGCATTGTTTTCAAATAGTTCAGATTGTCTTCAAACACCTTTCAACTTTTATAAAAGGATGTATTTATGATCAAATGTAGCACTCTTACATGCACCAAAAATGCATAAAAAAAGATAACCTTAAAAGCTATAACATGATTATTTGTGTTATCTCAGAAAATGGCTTCAAGCACATTATGGTGCAGGATATGAAATATAAGTCTGTACTGGTCCTCGTGTTTCTGGATACAGCATTCTGAACATGCAGCATTCAGACGTTGATGGATTGTTTGCCGTATGCATCCAGTGGTGACATTAGCAGGATGAAGGATGGACACAGAGCTGCAGCCTGACAGAAACCTGCTGCTGATCATTGATCGCTCATGACGCTGAGGCATTATCTGCATTACTACGAGTAATCAAACTCATGCAAATCAGGTTATCAGAGATTATCAGTGCAACACACAGTACTAACACTGACCTGTACTTTTGCTACAAGGCTTATTGGGACTGTTTTCATAATGTAATGCAGGGCTATAACCAGTGTTTTTACATTTGATTTAATTTTAGTTAAAGTTTATCAGGATCAATCGTTTTACTGGCTCCTGTACAAATATCTTCCAGTCTTTATAGAATTACAATAAGCAGACACATAATTGGAGAAAAATAACATCACTTACTGAGAAATACAAACACAATAATGCAAATATGAATATGAAAACTGTATATGCAATGAGATATGAATCTATACAGGACGTTCAAATGTGACTCATTTTAATATGAATATCATAAGAAATAAACATAGTGCACTGAATATTGCACAGGAGTAGGGTAAAGGTAAAATGGGCCAAATAAGGTTCTAGCATCATATCTCTTTAAATTTTTACAGAAAATCACAATAACTGATCATGCATTGTTGCTTCAACACTTGTTGACACGTAACAATGATTTTTACTGGTCTGAGTTTTTAAGGCGGGCTGGGCAGAGTGTTGAAGCTTGTCAGAGAAATTGTAAGGTAATTGATCCTGATATCCAAAATTTCATTAATCACTAATAAGGGTACTAAAGCAATTATAAGTAAGCTTACCAACAAAGCAAAGGTTTATGAACAATGTTTTGACGTGCTCTTTCAAATTAAAACGTTTAATTTATAAAAGAAAAGGTCATTTTAGGTAGAAATGGCTTGTTAAGCTAAAATGGGCCACAATTTTCAGCTAAAATGGGCTGCATACACACACACTTTTAGACAGAAATTGAGGGTGAAAATAGGTTTATAGGCCAACTGTAGATATGTATCCATACAAAATCTAACAGTCTTTAAAAAAATACAAGCATACACAAATACATGCACACAAAAGACACCAATGCACAGAAACACACACCTATACAACACGATCAGTTCATTTTTAATTGCATTGTTTAATTAAATATTCATTCAACTTTCTATTTAATGAAATACATGTATGGTGTTGCTATGGCACACTAAAGACAATACTGTTGATTTACTGTTAATAATAAAATGATTTAAGCTGAAATTACCTGTGTTGTTCTCTTTTTATATCTGTATCCGTGGCTCAAGAAGGTACCTACTGATACTCTAACTCTTATAATTTGAACAATTTTATAATTTATATTAAATTTAAGAGACCCATGCTAATTTATAAGAATATCATTAGATCTCATATAGCTTATTTGATGGTATAATAAGTCATTTACCAAAACTTGGCCAATTTTATCTGACTTCACCCTATTTATATTGCACAGAAGCTTAAAAACACTTCCTTATAATATTTCATAGTGGTTGATCAAGTGACAAGTGATTTCAGTGACAGAATCTTAAACATTGATGTAATGTTTACTACAGCTTTAATAGTTATAGTGAGCGCCCTCTAGAGCTTCTCAAGAGTATGTGCAACATCAAACCAAAAAGAAAGAAAAATAACAATCGAGATCTTTTTAATATCCCAGTTGTTTCTCCTAGACAGCAGTTAGATTCAATGGAGAGTAAACCTAATGTATAAAAGCACAAGTAACTCTGACAGACTGAATATGCATTACCTAGGCTTCTCATCCGCATGTAATGTGTTGTTTTTAATCGTATAGCCCACAGTAATCAAATATTTATGGCTCATTAGGTGGATACTTGTTATCTGAAGTGAATTACAGAGCAGTTTCTGCAGTGATAGTCCCTCTGGAGAACTTCAATAACTTCAAAACTTCAATAACATCCCTTCTGATAGAGTCTGTGACCTTTAACCCCTGAGAAAGACCACACACACACACACACACACACACACACACACACACACACACACACAGAGTCTCATGCTGAATGTGGTTATATAAGAATGAGAAAAATAAGGCTAGACTCTTATTTCTAATGTAAATACTGGAAGATAATTGTTAAAGATGTTTAAAGGTTATTTATGAGCATACAAAGTGTATAATTATCCAGCCAGTTTCAGTTTGTTTTTGCAGTAATTGGGTTTACATTACAAAAATACAAGCAATGTATCATTACGGATCATTCATGCAAATAAAATACAAAATAAACTTTAATTTTGCCAAGAGGATGATATGCACATCATTTCATTTGACTATTTTTCATATTATTATTATTATTTTTGTTAATTTGTTTGACGGTTTCATCATTATGGTTGATAATAAGTAATATAAACCCAAAGCAGCACATGACCGACTTCAGTGTTGAAATGTGATTGAAATAATGTCAGTTGTTGGAAAAACACTGAAAGAACATTGAAACAATGTTTAATGTTTAAGTCTTTTTTTATTAACAATCTATAGGCCTGTCTACCATAGAACTGCCATGGTATTCTTACAAAACACCCTGCAGTACCACATAAATACCCTGGTACCCTGTTTTATATCAAAGTGTTGTTAATATTATTATAACGTGTCCCACTGAAATACGCGAATCAACAATTCAGAATCGTCCTTCCTTTCTGAGCCTCTCGAGGAGCCGTAGCTGTCCACTTTTCCTCCACGTCAGCTGCATCTGCGCACTGCTCTCATCCACACATACATGAAGTTTCTTACACTGGTAATCATACAGTAAAATCGCTCCTGACGTGACAATAATCGCATGAAGTGATGTTTAAGAAACTGAAGCAGAAGGTGATAGAGTCGCCTCAGCGGAGCAGCGCGCAGGTCAGTGCTCTTTGCTCATGTAGCATGTATGCTAACAAAACAAAACAACATCAAGTATGTACTAGAGTTGTGAAGCCTAACACTCTTGTTACTGTATTAAACATTCAGATTGCAAAGGTTAGCGCTTAAATCTTAATAAAGTAGCTGACTAGTTAACCAAACGGTACCAATAAGCAATCAGATGGATATAATATGGTACTTTGATATTTAATATGGTGCTGAGTGATTACCACATTCATGCATAATGGCATTTACATGGTACGCCAAGGTATTTAAAGTAATATTTTGGACATGTATCAATGGTATTCTGGGAAGTACCATATTTCCATGATCATTTCTTTGCTTGTCAACTACTTAATGACCGGTTAACCAGAGCCAGAGCTCCTCACAGCCTAAACACACTTGATCTTGAAAGGTTAAACTTCTACTTCAGTTGAGATTCAAGTCTGTTTGGTTTAATTAATAAGTAAAGTTATGAATATCAATGTTTGGGGGTGAATCTTATGAAGATTATCAAAACATAGCCTATCTGTGTCTAAAAAAAAACACACCAAAAAACTCACTTTTGGTAACAATTATGAATATTTAAACCTAACCATAAAAAGAGCCTACTGTAATGTGAATAAATAAATGTTAAACACATATTTCACATATAAAATAGTTTTTTTTGCAACATAAATATCTTTACTGCCACTTTTGATCAATTTAATGCGTCTTTGTTGAATAAAAGAATATATATATATAATAAAAATATATATTTACCTCAAACTTTTGAATAATAATAATAAGACAAAATATTAAGCAGCAAAAATCAATATATTAGAATGATTTCTGAAGGATAATGTGACATTGAAGACAGTAATGATTAAGCTTTGCATCACAGAAATATATTTAAATAGAAAACTAGTATTTTAAATTATATTATAAATAAACATTTATATTATTATAATAATATTGCACAATTTCCACTGTGTTTGATCAAATAAATGCAGCCTTGCTGAGCAAAAGAGACTTTTTTCAAAAACATAAAAAACTGATTCCAGACTTTTGACCAGGGGTGTATTCCAGAAAACACGGTTAACTTATGTTACGATCTCTTTTCTGAATCGCAACAAAATAAGGGAGACACCACACACCACAGCCAATTATTAAGTGCATTTTTCAAAATCATACAGTCACTGCTGGAAAGGGTTCAAATATGCAAAAGATGCTAGAAAACTGAAGATTCTGCAGGACCTGGAGGATTTTTCTGAAGAACAGCGCTCAGTTTAACTGTTCAGAACAAACAAGGGACTCATGAACAACCATCACAAAACAAAAAAACAGTCGTAGATCATCCAGGTAACCACACACAGTATTAAGAACCAAGGGTTCCCAAACTTTTGAATGTGGTTATTTTAATAATTTCAGCTATTTTTTTGTCTTGTGGACTATATGTAAACATCTTTTATGGAAAATATCTTACTCAGGACAGCACTAAATAAAAAATAACATGCATTTTGTATGATCGCTCTTATTTTGGTAAAATTATCCACATTTTCACAGATTCTGCAAGGGGTTCACAAACTTTCGCATGCCACTGTAGAATGCCAGTATAAATGGTAATCAGTGTGTCAGCAGGTACGTGTAAATGTGTAGCATTTATGAAAGACATC
This sequence comes from Barbus barbus, assembly GCF_936440315.1. NCBI lineage: Eukaryota > Metazoa > Chordata > Actinopteri > Cypriniformes > Cyprinidae > Barbus > Barbus barbus. Next base: position 28,243,132 of record NC_136746.1, on the reverse strand, counting down.
AGTCCAACCATTCACAGCCCACTCCAAAAACAACAACCATCCCAAAGGAGATCTCCTGTATCCCTCACATCTCATCAGTTCTCCAATAGCCTCATGAGTAACCCAAAGTACAGAGCAAACAAACACAGCTCACTCTCATCTCTTTCGCAGTCTTTTATTGAGTGCCATGATTACATTCAGGTGTGCAACCACTCCCTTCAGCCAATCACCTGCAACTGAGAAATAACTGGAACCGTCACACTTACCTTCAGTTAAACCCTGAACTTTGGGTTTACTGCTTAGTGCATATCGCCACCTAATTGATGGTTATGCAATATTTTTTTTCCGTTTAATCTTTAATCCTTGAGAATATGACTTATATTTTTTGTTTGATGCAAATTATATATTAAGTCATATCAGATATGTATTTTTATTATAGAAATACATTATAAAAAATGCCGATCCATGTGTGAGATGATAATATAAAATGTAATATATAAAATATAATAAATTAATTATTACCCTATCATAGTGTTTTATGTATTATACAGATAACTGTTATACATGCCAATAAATTAAATAGAATAACCATATTAGAATAATATATTACCTTATGTATTACTTTTATTAGCGCTTTATAAATAAATATATATGCTATATATATATAGGCTATATTATATAATGTTATGCGCTATCTGTCACGCCCACTGAAGGCTGGTCAGTAGATCATGCATGCTCTGATAGCGCTGAAGTGAACTAACTCTGGACCATAACCTGCTCCGGAGCAGGCTGTCTTCAGAGAGCAAGTTACTATGGTTACTTACCCTGAAAGTACCGAAAGCTGAGGTTATCTGCTCGCTTATCCTCAAACTTAACCGGGCATGTCACATCACCTGCTTTCTGGATTACACCCCAGAAGTGTATTTGGTGCACTGATTGTGATTGTTGTCTTGATGTATAATGCACATGTCTGTGTGCAGCAGGTGAGTTCAGGAGAGAGGCGCGCTCAGCCCCCTTTCCTGCACCAAGATGCCCCAGCCTCCCCCAACGTCAGAGAGGTGAGCGGTCAGACACAAACAGCCCATCTTCTCATTGGTCTTGACTGCATGCGTATGAGCAGCAACTGCTTCCATGTGCCAGATATGCCCTTTAACTCCTGTGTGTTTAATATCTGAACTGTTATGAATAAGAATACACCATACTCTCATAATACAGGCTTTTCTCATGATTGCAGACACAAAACAATTTCAGGTGATCTTTAGTGTTTGTCAGATGCACAAAATCATTGTGAGACTATCTATAATTCAAGTATTTACTTTACAGTGCATAGGTCATACAAGACATTGCATGTTTTGCAAGGTTCCCCTTTCTGTCAAACATATTTTAGTCACTTAGTTATTTTGTATAATTTTGTTTTAGAATTTTTATCATATGTTAATGTAAAAACTCTTGTGTAATATAACTTGTGTTTTTTTGTTTGCAGTTTTTTTTATTGTATTTGTTATACATGTATTTTTTTTATTGTTTTTTGCCATGAAAATAGCCTAAGATGCTGACATGGCATTAAATAAATGTATACTACTACTACTCTTTACTTTACAGTAAATTTATACGTTATATCTATAATTTTATCATTTTAAACCTAAGAAATGTGTTTGAAAAGTTTAGTTTTAAAAAGTGTGCTTGAGCTTTCATTCTAGATTTAAATTAATAAAATTAAATTAATTTGAAATTTTGAAATGTTAAGTGTCTAAATACTTTTTGGGGTCACTGCGGTCTGGACCAGTTCTAGGGCATTAGATTCTGTGAATTTAATATGCTTGTTTAAGTTAAATGATCTTCCTCTTGTTTTACAGAGTTTGTGCAGAGATATCAAATTAGTTTGATAATCTCCTGCTGGTTCGTTGCCACATGACATGCTATTATTGTACTAATGCAGGCTAATAATAGTCTAGATGGTTCAGTTTTGTCATTTCTGGACTGTGATATTAAACCCCCCTTTGAAGCATGAACCTTTAAACATGGCAAATATTGAGATATGAATACATCTTCTGAAATAGTATTGGACTTTCAAACACTGCTTGGTTTATTTTTGTGAGTTTTGTCAATGTAGCATGAATCAAGTTACAATTTTTTTTGTTTTATTGATGTTTTTGTCCTCTTTTATGAATCACTGCTCAGAATGAAGCAGATCACCATTGCAGGGTTTACTGATCAGTGAGCCAAGGTTTTGATCGTACCTTTGTCTTTCTACCACATTTTCTGTTTGTATTTCTTTTTCTTTTTTAAATTTTCATCAGATCTCTGAATGAATTTCACATCATCTCAGCATTTCCAGGGCTCAACAATAAGGATTTTTTTCCCCATTTATTTTTTTACTAGCATTGCCAACATTTTCATCGGCCCCACCACAATTTATATATATATTATTTTTTTATTTTTTTGTATTTAATTTACATTTTTATATTTAAATTCAGTTATATATATATATATTTAATATTTTTATTTGATATTATATTTATATTTTTGTTAAAATATTATATTAATATTCCATATAATAATAATAATTATGTAATATATTAAAAATTATATTTTTATATTATATTTTAATTTTGATATTAGATTATACTTATACTTGTATTACATAAGACATATTTAGTTCAGCAAAATTTGATATAAGGAATAAAACAAACAAAAACCTGTTTACATCATCAGTAAACATAAGATAAAGTGACAACACAGCTTTGTCAACTCATCCTTATTTTTGAGCCCTAATTTCTTCTGTGCCAAAGACTGCTAGATTTACCTGTTCGATGTCTCTATACACACCATATCAATCCCATTCAAGAGAATCAAGGTCAGGTTTTGTAGAGACATCCAATAGCGTAGGTCTGCAGCCTCAGTGTGGATCCGCTGTCTCAACTCTCTCTGTTTCCACAGATGTCATTCTCTCATCCTCTCTGGCTCTTTTTCTGTTGTCTCACTCATTGTGTTGTTTTCTCATTGCTCTTCACTCCTCGGTCCCGTCGTTAATGCGTTGACTCATGTGGGGGGGTCGTTCAGCTGCTGGCTGGGATGATAGCAGAGCCTGCTTTTCTCTCTGAGTATACTATCTTTGCTCTGGACCACTCAAAACGACCCAAAGCGGCCCAGGTGCCCAGTGCGGTGAGTCTGTCCTCGCACATCGCCTCCTCTTCCTCACCCCTCGAGAAATAAAAGCAACCCTCTGTCCCGTCCCGTCTGCGATGCCTTTGGAGGTTATGGGCTAGAGGAGGCCGAGTAACACCTGCTTGCAGCTTTTCTTCTTGAGCGTTTCTGCATAACTCAAAGGCATCTCGCTCCTAACCCCTGCATCTAATATCTTGCGTTCCTCGTTAGGCCTGATTTGTGGGATGGCAGTTGCTTTTCTCTGTTTTTGTACCTCAGAATGGTTCCTCTGATTTGGCATCTCCAGGAATTAATGTTATTCCCGTAGTGTTAGATATTGCCATGGATTCCCTGTCCCGTATCCTCATAGCTTCCCCTCGGTTATACAGTGTTGAATGTTCCCTTGCTCTTCCCCAACAGTTCTGTTGATTTCCTTGTAAAATTACTTTAAACAAAGTATTTTCCGAATGTGTTTCTAAATTTGGATTATTGAAGGTTCTTTCGCATGACTCGATTCAATATTTCCCAGTGCATTGAACTCTGGAGCGAAGTTTCACGCTTTAGTTATTTTATGATTATTTTTCTTTTTAAAAAATTTAATTAATTTTAAATTTGACACAAGGAGGATCTAACAGTTATGTTAATCAGTAATATAATACAATACAATATAAAGTAACCATATATTGTATATTTCATCTAATAATATATTTTCAATGTATGTCTTTTATTAAAAATTGTGTGTGTGTGTGTATATATATAATATATATATTAGTAATTACAATATGTGGGAATTTTTTGTTTTGGTAATATTGGTCAGGGCTGCGTTTCACAAAAACATTGCAAGCTTTGGTAGATGAAGGAGCCATTGACGGCAATGGTGTGCATGATCTAGCTGTACTTAGGTACACAATGATTTTGGGAAACACATCACCCACTGATATATCAGTCTGTTCTATTTTTTTTTTTTCCCCCTTTCTGTGACGTATAAACAAAATTAGCAAGACTTTTGTTCTTCACTCAGATATGTTACCTATTATTTTTACGTATACGTTAAAAACAGCCACAAGAAATAAAAAAATCTAACCCTAAATCTATCACACAAAACAGAAATAAAGTATTTAAATTCTATACACACAAACTCTTGACTGCACACAGTTTCTTGCTAACTAACTAGCATCCTCATAAAATGACCGTGCATGACTATCTGCAATATTTTTGAGGCTGAGGTGTATTGAACTGAACTGAACTGAACTGATGCGAGTCATGTGAAAGGCTCTTTGGGCTCTATACAGTCCCCTATACAGCATGCACCAGCACTTTATGTGAGTTTACACATGCAGGCATTAGTGGATTTGTCCGTGTTAATGTCACATTATGCAAAGCAGTAATATTTATGTACTATTATAGTGTTTAATAATATTTTGAATTAGATTTGAGCTTTTTTAGTTTTTAATTTTAGTTTTATTTAGTAGTTTTGTAATCATTTATATATATATATATATATATATATATTTTTTTTTTTTTTTTTTTTTTTTTATATTAATATCTGTACTATTATCACATTATCCAAAACAGAGTTGTTTTTGTATTATTTATATACTATTATAATATTTTGAATTAGCTTTTATTTACATTTTTTTAATTATTTTAAGTTTAGTTATAAGTTAAAGTTTTAGTAATTTCATGTTCTTTTGTCATTTTTAGGTTTATAATTTTAAATCTCTCTATTCATCTTTCATTTAATTTTATTTCCGTTTTAGTAAGTGTATTACTTAAGCTTATTTTTGGTTTAGTTAGTTGTCAAGGCAACATTTAAAAAAAAAATAGGTTTAAGTTTTCCATCTAATATTTATCATGCATCATTTTATTGCCGCTTTACTTCAAATAAATGAAAACATTTAATCATTTTATCTAACAAAGTCAACACTGATCTGAAGCATAAATAAGAAGCAAATATACACAACCCTTTTACAGCCCTGTGCATCTGTAATTTGTTTTAGGCACAGTTTTACAGTAAGGCCACTTTACACTGTACCAGGCTGCTCTTTCCACTAGATTGACTGTGGCTCAGCTCTGACTGAAGGATTTATTTCTGTAGATACAGATAATCCTCCACATACACCTGAGCTCATTACACACACATCAGCTGACATACAGCACAGCCAATCACATCACACACTCTCATCATGTGATCTGCTGTATTACTGGCCTCATTATGATGTTCTTTGGGGAGAAATGGGCAATATGGTTATACAGTCCTGTGGATATGTGTCTTTTTTTCATTGACATTTACAACCCTGATCATTCTGATGTGTAAAGTGGACTTAAACTTTTGTTTTTCATCACATAGTCAAAGTGTCCCTGGCCTTATCTGGCATATGCAAATGTGTTTAGCTCCTCACTCAGTAAACTGGAAGCATGTTTATTTGCTATAATTGGTTGTGTGTGATGTTATGAAGGACACTGTTGGTTTAAGTGTTTCTTTAGGTTATCAAAGTGCAGGTAATATCTGATAATGCTGTCTTAATAATTGTATTTTTATTACTTTTGGCCTGAAGTGTGTAGGGATTGCCTTCTACCGCAAACAGAAAGTGAGCTTCACTTGTTGACTTTGATTTAAATACGACTAGTTTTAAACTGACTTGCATAAAAATGCTGAATTTCTTTTTTTTTTTTTAAATGGGTTAATTGCGTTGAATTAACCCATTGTGTGAAGTCTGCTTCCATAACAGAAGACTGGACCACACCGAAGACACAGCATGAGTAATCCCGACCCCTTCCAGGAACTCGTGGACACCCTCCGATGAGTTCTTGTACCTTCACCACCGCCAGCACCACCGAGCACCTGAGTAACCAGTACCACCTCTTCTTCGACTCCCGTGATCTCCAGTCCCATGGCCAAACCAGCGCCTTCTCTGGTGTGGCGGAGGAGTGCAACAGGTTCCTCCTGCAATGCTCACTAGCCCTAGAGATGCAACCACATCTGTATCTTACCGAAAGGTCCAAAATAGCCTTCATTATATCCCTCCTGACGGGGCAAAGCGCTACAATGGGCTGAAACGATTTGGTCTCAATCTGGCACCATCACCCAGTCATTCAATAGTTTCATTGCTCACTTCCGTGAAGTCTTTGGCCGATCCTCTGGCGATCCCTCCATCAGTGACCAGCTCTATCATCTCAAGGGAACCAAGTCCATAAATGAATATGCCCTCCAATTCAGAACTCTAGCGGCAGCCAGTGGATGGAATGAGCGGTCTCTTCTCACCACCTACCGCCAGGGTTTGGAACCCAGGTTACGGTTGCAGCTCGCCGGCTATGATGATTCCTGCAGCTTGGAAAACTTTATTCAACTGTCCATCCGATGTTCCACACGTATGCAATCTTGCTTTGAGGAACAACCACAATTAACCCGTTGTACTCCTCCCCATCACTACCCAGATGCAAACCACCCTCCAGAACCAGTTCATGAACCCATGCAGACAGATAATGCACATCTGTCATATGCTGAGCGGCAGAGGAGGCTTAATAATGGATTGTGTTTGTATTGTGGAAATGGCGGGCATGTACGGTCCACATGCCCAGTTCGCCCTCCTCTACTTTTGGTGAGTGTCATTCAACCCATCACTCAAAATATGAAACCGCTCACAACTGTGGTAATGCTTACTACCTCCAACATATCCGGGGGCCGCCGGGAACTTCGTATCAGGGAGCCTCTGCCGCCAACTCAAACTCAACCCCTGCAAATCAAACAGTTTACCAAGTCCGGGAAGCCCATCAGTCATTGCAATGTCCGATTCAGTGCAGGTCCCGTTCAACTAAGGGTGGGTCAGTTACATGAAGAGAGCATTTACCTACTGGTTCTGGAGGGAGCAAGAACGGACATCATACGCGGGCGACCATGGCTTGCACAACATGAACCTCAGATCTCTTGGCGCACAGGAGAAGTCCTGAAGTGGGGCAACCAATGTTTCCTTAACTGTTTTCCTAGTATCCCTCAACCATCTCCTCATTCGACCAAGATTATAACTTTGAACTCCACCTCCATCGAGAGCCCTCTAGAGCAGGGCTCTCCAACATTTTTTACACCACGGACCGGTTACGTTTTCGTAAAAAATCTCAAGTTCCATCTGTTCTCAAAGCCAAGAAGTGTTCATTCCATCAACTCTCAGTGCAGTTCCTGGTATACAACATCGATAGTGGTGGCATCCGGATGGACGAGGGGAAGGTGGAAGCCATCAAGACCTGGCCCGTTCCTTCCAACACTAAGGAACTCCAACGATTCCTGGGATTCTCCAACTTCTACAGAAGGTTCATCCAGATTACAATGTCATAATCAGTCCCCTCACCAGCCTCTTACGCAACACCTGCCGCCACTGAAGCCTTTGAGAGATTGAAAGAAGCCTTTACCCAAGCTCCAATCCTCGTTCACCCAGACCCCAAGAAGCCATTCATCATAGAGGTAGATGTCTCTACCACGGCGGTTGGAGCCGTGTTATCTCAGCAGCAGGGGACTCCAGCCAAACTCCATCCATGTGCCTTATTTTCCAGGAAACTCAGCCCGGCAGAAAGGAATTACGACATCGGCAACAGGGAACTTCTGGCCATCAAGCTAGCCCTAGAGGAGTGGAGGCATTGGTTGGAGGGTGCATAACATCCTTTCTCAGTTCTCACTGATCACAAGAACCTGCAGTACTTACCTGATGCCAAAAGACTTGACCCACACCAGGCCCGCTGGGCTCTCTTTATTTACCTGGTTCAATTTAGCCCAAGGCACAAGAATATAAAGGCAGATGCCTTGTCTCGTCTCCATGCTCCAGAAGAAAACGAGGAAGAGCCCATAATTCCAGAAAAGATTGTCGTCAGTCCTATCCAGTGGAACCCCGACCCAGACACCTCCTCCAATGCTTCCATGTCCACTCCGCCAGGCTGCCCACCAGGTGTACAGTATATCTCCCGAACACAGTGTACTCCCCTCATTCACTCTGTTTACACATCACTGGGCACTGGCCACCCAGGGGCCAACAGCACCCTCTCGCTGCTGAAAGACCACTACTGGTCGCCCAACATGGCCAGGGATGTGAGAAGGTTAGTCCAGGGCTGCGCAGACTGCGCCATTTCCAAGAGCCCACGCCACTTACCAGCAAGCAAACTCCTTCTGCTGCCCATTCCCAACCGTCCATGGTCACACCTGGGAGTTGATTTCATCACTGATCTACCGGCCTCAGATGGTAACTCCTGCATATTACAAATTGTGGACCGATTCTCTAAATCATGTCGACGTTATTATTTAACTTTGTCTTCAGATATTACGGAATTCCTGAGGACATTGTGTCGGATCGGGGGCCACAATTCGTCTCCAGAGTATGGAGAGGCTTCTTTAAGTTCCTGGGTGTGACCGTAAGTCTGTCTTCTGGATACCATCCCCAGACAAACTGGCAGACGGAGAGGAAAATCCAGGAAATTGGTCGCTTCCTACGAACCTTCTGCTACGGCCACCAGGACTCTTGGAACCAGTTTATTGGCTGGGCCGAGTATGCTCAGAATTCCCTCCGTCAACCTTGCACTGGACTCACTCCCTTCCAGTGCGTACTCTGCTACCAGCCACCCCTGTTCCCCTGGTCTGGGGAACCGTCGGAAGTACCAGCGGTCGACTACTGGTTCCGAGAGAGCGAGAGGGTCTGGGACGATGCTCACCATCAGCTCCCAACGTGCAGTGCGCAGGCGCAAGATGACAGCAGACCATTGAAGGTCCGAAGTTCCCCAGTACCAACTGGGACAGAAGGTCTGGCTGTCAACGAGGGACATCCGGATGCGCCTGCCCTGCAAAAAACTTAGTTCCAGATATGTTGGCCCCTTCACCATCTTGAGACAGATCAATCCAGTCACCTTCCAACTTCAATTTCCTCCACAATACAGAATTAATTACACTTTCCACGTGTCACTTTTGAAACCTTACCACTCTCCTGTCTCTCCCTCCACAGAGCCTGGTCCAAGTGATGAACCCCCTCTCCCGCTGATACTGTAGGACGTGGTGGTCAGCTGGAATACCTTGTAGACTGGGAGGGCTATGGCCCAGAGGAGAGGTCATGGGTCCCCAGAAATGACGTCTTAGACCCAACACTACTCGACAAATTCCATTCCACCTACCCAGATCGACCAGCTCCCAGGGGAAGAGGTAGACCACCAGGACGTCGGGGTCCTCGGCCCTCTGGAGCGGGCCATGGAGAGGGGGGTAACGTCACAGATCGGCCAGGTTCCCACGCCAGCCAATCACAACGCACACCATCACCTGAATACTAATGGAACACACCTGCACGCCGTCTGAGCCTCATCACCAAGCACCATAAAGCCACACACCTCACTGCACTCAAACGTCCGGTCTCGTTCTAACGAAGTGGACTCCTAAAGCTATCTCAGCGACTTACCTGTTACTTACCTGCCTGTTAACCTACCTCCAGTGTCCTCTCCAGCGTCGTGTCATCCAATCTCCTGTGTCCAGTTTCTTCCACCGATCTCCTGCCAATCTGTCCAAGTTTCACAGTGAGGTGTGTGGTTCTTCCAGCGTCCACGAGTTCCTGTCAAGGCAAATACACTCCAGTTATCGACTCTTCTCCATTGATCTGATATTTGAAAATAATACTTACCATCCCTTCATCTGCTTTTACTCTGCTGTCAAATAAATCCATCTGCATTGAATTAACCCATTGTGTGAAGTCTGCTTCCATAACAGTATTATATTTAGTAAATAATATATTTTATTATTGCTAGTAGTATTTTATATATATATAATTATTAATAGTAATATTTATAATAACAATAGTATTATAATGTTATAATTATTAGTATAATAAGAATAAGAATGTATTATTATTATTAATAGTGGTAGTAGCAATAATAAAATAATTATTATAATAATTTTATTTTTTATTTTAGTATTGCATTATTTGTACTATTATAAATAATATGATATTTAATATTTGTATTAGTATTATGTATTATATTATTAATAATTGTATTATTATTTATAAGAAAAACATCAACAGTATTAATAATATTTATAACAGTATTATTATTATTTTATTTTATGCATGATTTTAAATTCATAAAACACAATTTAAATAGAGTACATTTTTGCCAATGTGCCTTGTTGCCAATGTTATACTTGAAAAATAAATAATTATACAGTGTACATGTTGCTTTTTTTTACGTATTTGTAGTACAAATCATTCAGTTCTGAAGCCGAATTTGACAATGATAACACTTTCTCATGTCTGCGATTACAAACCGAGTAACATTACCCATGACTTCTTTCATCTGTCTCAGGGAGAACGCTGTGGCCGTCTAACTCTTGCTGAACTCCACAATGCCAAACGCACACGCTCTCAGTAACCAACTCCTCTAGCGGGTTTGGACAGTTTGCAGTTGACAAAGCTGCTAGTGTAGTGCTGCTGTGTTTAACTCCTCGTTTGTGTAACGCAGTAGTTATGCTGTCTACGTTTGTGTTTAACCCCTGTGTTCCTCTCCGAGTTGCATGAGGTTAGGTTTGGTGTAACCAGAAGCCCCTGCATTTCTCGTAGCAAACACTAATATTGCTCCCAGAGTAATCGGGGTGCAGCACGATGGGCTGGAGGAATACTAACCCCACCTGTTGATTGCAGAGACACCCTTTCACTCATGTTTGTCGGTTCTGTTCTGATGCAGAGCATTAAAGCAGCCGGCAGCTCTCCGAGAGGCAGTGTGAATGGGGATGGAATTGCTTCTCCTCAGGCAAGTAATAGTTAATGTTCTTTAATCTGTTTCACATTCATGAAATGTTAAAAGTGGACCAAAGACCTGTTCACATTGCATCTGAAGTGACTAAATGACATGCATTGCAGATGATTTGAAGCACCAAAACTATTTACACAGTGTCTGATGCAGAATTTTTGTTGGCATACATGGCAGCAAAGAATCCTTAAAAGTATCAGTTTTCACAAAAACGTAAAGCAGCACAACTGTTTTCAAGAAATGTTTATTGAACAGCAAATCAGTATATTAGAATGATTTCTGAAGGATCATGTGACACTGAAGACTGGAATAATGATGCTGAAAATTCAGCTTTGCATCACAGGAATAAATTACATTTTAAAATGTATTCAAATAGAAAACAGTTATTTTAAATTGTACAAATATTGTATCAAATAAATGCAGCCTTGTTAAGCAGAAGAGACTTCCTTCAAAAATATAAAAAAACTGAACAAAATGAATTTTGCACATTACTGTATGTGTCAGACAGACATTGCATCTCCCTTTTGCATTGTTTTATTGACAATTAAACACATTTTCCCTCAAAATAAGTTCTCATTATTGTATACAGTATAAAAGTACTGTAGCATAATTAATTTAAATTGAAATCTGTATTAAGTCAGTCAATGCAACAAATTAGGTGTGCATAAATAACAATTTACAGTTAGCATATTTAATGTAAGTTATATAAAAATGATAAAATTATGAAATTATAAAATAAATAAGTATATCATATATTGTAAATCAAATAATACTAATTATTATTAGTATTATTGAGCTAATAATTAAATTTTTACTATTAGTATTAATCTTAGTATTACAAATAATTTATTTTATTAGTAAAATTAAATAACTTTATTATTATTATTATTATTATTATTTATAATAATTATACAAATAACAATAACATAATAATACGATTAATTAGTATTATATAGTATATTTTAATATTATAATAATAACAATAACACTAGCAATCATAATTTTTTTAGTAGCAGTAGTGTAACTAATAGTAATTGTTTTTAGTATTAGTATTATTCTTAGAATTATAAAGATTTTTTTTTGTTTTTTTTGAGTAATAGGCTTGATCACAGTTTGAATCTTTGACCTTAAACATTATCTATTTATTTTTCATCTAATTATCATGATTTAAAATGCTTGTATACTCAAAGTATTCATTGTCCTCCAGAAAGAGGAGTCTCAGTCTCTGGCCCAGAAGCTGCAGCAGAAGGTTTCTTCCGTGGAGTCTTTGCTCCGGGGTTCGGCCCGCGGTGAAGGGCTCTTCCGCTCCGGCTCCCGGGACAGTCTGGTCAGAAGCTCCTCCAGAGAATCGCTCACTCTCATCGGAGAGAATGAAGCCCAGTCGTCGCCGGTATACGACCCTCCTTCGGACATCGAGAGCGAGGCGGAGGATTCGCCCGGCAGCGCTGAGAGTCTGCCCAAAGAGCAGCTCTTAAACCATCTGCACCGGGTCGAGAGAAGCCTCGGCAATTACAGGGGGAAGTACTCTGAGGTGAGTGCTTTTAAACGGTCATTTTGGGTGATCTGATCGCTCGTGGTCAGTCAGACTGTTTGATGATTTGAGATCAGATCTTATGATTTTCTAGAGATTTTGTAGGGGAGGGTCTCAGATTACATGTGCTACTTCTGCGAGAAGTCAAACACAAAAGCACACAGTGCTTGTTATATTGTCACTATGGAAGATTATAAGGTAGTTGTGACTTTTTGTCTTAAGAAAAAAATGTCAGAAGTATGAAATTATCTCACAATTGTAAAAACAATGAAAAAGTCACAATTATCTTTTAATTTTTTTAAAATGGATTAAAAAATAAAACACATTTCAATTTAATACCTAGCAATTTTGAATTTTTTGTCTTAAGTGCAAGTTTGTATCTCACAATCTGTACTTTTCTTCTTTTAATTGTGAATTCTTATCTTGCAATTCTGAGAAAAAAGCCCAGATGGTGGGATATGAACTCAACATTTTCCAATTCTGCCTTTAAAAAAATAAAAAAGAAATTTGAATTCACAATTTCAGAAACAAGGTAAAAGGTAATTGTGACTTTATATCTCACAAATCATAATTCTATGTTTATATCTCACAATTATATCTTGCAATTTTGAGTATACATCACATTTTTAAGAAAATTGTGACATATACTGTAACCTCAGAATAGCTAGAAAAAAAGCCAGAATTGAGAGAGAAAAAGTCACATTTAAATTTTTTACATTTTTTATTCTGTGGCAGAAATAAGCTTCCACTGGTCACATCAGATACTGTTTACAATACAATTTTTTTACCTGTGGCCTTGAACACCTCTGATCACAAGATGCAAACAGTTTTCACTGTCATTTAATTTCAAGACTTGGATTAATTGATGCAATTTGTTTGTTTAAAATCAACTTTCTGATCAATTTTTTATTTATTTATTTATGCTGTCATGTTCACATTACATACTTGCATCTCAACAGTCATTATATATATATATATATATATATATATGTATGTGTGTGTGTGTGTATATATATATATACATGTGTATATATATATATGTATATGTATATATAAAACAATAATTGCTTACTTGAGATGAAAACTGCAGTCTTTGTTGTCCATTAGTATTTTAACCAGTGGCCTCAGATTTCTATCCCAGAAATATTGCAGATGCTCATTAGGGATTTGAACAAACGCAGACATTTGTTTATTGACAGTTTACTAATCTAAAAAAATGCCCAAATAATGGCTGATTAATTGGACTTGTAGCAAGCCACTGAATCTAAAGTTCTCCCATTCCTGATGCATAAAGTTAAATCCAAATTAAAGCACAAACTGGAAAGTTTGACTGAATATAAATGGTTTCTGAGATGTAATAGTGTTTTACTTTTCACAAAAAGCTCTTTGGCTCATTTGTGGTTGCTGCGTTTCTTCTGCTGTAGCATGTGTCCTGAGATAATGGCGAAGTAATAAATCAATAAACTTTGCCGCATGAACATGCATTGCATATAGTTAAACCCTCATTAAGAGATTATTTGAACAAGTCTTTTGTTCAAGAAGAGCTCAGGCCTCTAGTGCTGACTGTGCATATTAATCATGACACAGTTGAACAGAAGTCTGAGATAATGCACTGGATTATCTGATCAGTTTACACCTGATCCAGACATTCAGACCACCTCAGGATTAGTCAGGCTTGCTTAATGCTCGATTGCCGTGGTTGTGTGTAATCGTTGGTGTGTCCCAGGACTTCAATGAAATGATTTTGGAAAAGCACATATTGTATATTTGCCCAGGATATAATGGAATAGCTTTTTTAATTCCTTACATAACATTTATGTAAAATGAGACCAGCTCTTATATGAAACAGTGTTGTTATTGTTAACCAACAAAAGCTATTAAAAATTATTTTTGGTAATTGATAGAAAGCTGAAATATAAATTTTAAATTTTAAGAAAAAATATATTTGAAAGGCATAAACTTAAAAAAACTTAGAATTAAAGTTGGCAACTAACTGAAATACGTTCAAGTACTACAACCATCCATCCATCCTAAAATGATTGAAATTAAAATGGAAATAAAAATTAAAGCTAATAAAAATGACAAAACATAACAAAATTGCTAAAAGCAGAAAAAAATATATGCTAAAATCAGTCTTTAAATTACTAAAATTGAAAATTTGAAAAAATTGAAAACAAAAATTACAACTAATTTTAATTAAAATTGGCAACTAACTGAAATAAACCAATTAAAGCTGAAGTACTAAAATCATCCATCCTTCATAGAATCAGTAAAATTAAAACAGAAATAAAATGTTTTAAAGCTATAGAAATATATATAAAAATAAAAAATATATATATATAATAAAAATGACAAAACATATAACACAATTACTAAAACTTAAACTAAAATTAAAAGAAAAACTGAAATTCTACAAATAATATTCTAAATAATACTAAATTATCACTGAAATCCAATTAAAAATGATAACTGAATAATAAAATTATTGTTATTATACGCATGACAAAATTTAAATTCCTTCCTTTACTTTAGTTGTCAGAAGGACCATTACAATTTTTTTCAGTAGTTTTTTTATTAACATTTCCTTAAAATTGTGTACATTTTTATATTGTGATTCTATAGTTGCACTTATTGACCACTGGAAAGAGGGATTGTCTTCCTGGTATCAACACCTGAGCTTCAGCTAGTGACATTGACTAATCCACTAGTCAGTAATGTAGATTGTACACTTCTGATCAGACGTGATCGCTGATTTGGGAATGGGACAGTTTGATTTGTGAAAAGAGTTGATGATTATTACTAAGCTGATGTTTTCTCTCTCTTTCCTCTCTCTCTCTCAGTTGGTTACAGCTTACCGAACCGTACTCCGGGATAAAGAGAAAACGCAGGTAATTTCACATTCAGTCGATGCAGCAGAATAAATGGCTGTAGTTTGCTTGCAGCTGGAGGGATTTTTTTCTTAATGTTTTTCCTTTAATGAGTTGCTGTATTTGCTCTGCTGTGAGGTTTGGTGCTGATATCAGTCTGTCATTCATCTCTGTCTGTGTGTCTCTCAGGCCATCCTCAGCCAGAGTCAAGATAAAGCCCTGAGAAGAATAGGGGAGCTCAGGGAGGTTCGTCTGGCACACACATTAATTCTTCATCACAGGCTCTGCCGTGTTTTTGTACCGCTGATATCTCTTTTACTGCTCGCTTCACACTGTGTACCTAAAGGCAGCATGAAACGGCATTCACAATTCAGCTAACGTCTGCAGCGTGACGTCTTTCAGAGACAGTTTAGGATTTTGTCTCTCTGCTTTTGATTGATTGTGAGAGGATTGGGCACAATATATAAAAAATTAAACAATAGTAAATAAAATAAACCATGTATGAAGCCGTGTTATTTTGGTATAATTGGGATAGATAGCATTATATACTATTGAATCCGTTTTTGTTTTTATAGACGGTTTTAGCGGCAAAAACATAAACAAACGTTACTGCGCATGCGGTTTTGTGGCCTTAACTTCCGGTAGACATCCAAATAGAATCAATAACAACAGCTAAATCCCTCTAGAGTAGATTATTTTTTGATAACAAGCAAAATATGTTTGCTGCGTAATTCAGACGGATTTATTAAAAATGCAAATTCATTGTCTGCCCGCCGGAGGCGTTTTAAAGCGGGAGAACTGAAGATTAGTAGCCAAAGCAACCCTGAGCATACAAACTCTGCTTTATCAGGCATATAACATGCAAGATGAAATGAAAATGACATCGAACATTTTCTAAAGACAGTGTTCCTTCAGAAATACAGTGATATAAAAACACCCGCGCCTCGTTTTGATTTTTAAACATGCATTACGTGCTCATGTTTATGCAACGAAGCCTTTTCGAAAATCGGTCAGTTTTGATATCGTGGCGGGTCGCCATAAAATAATGTATGGGAAACACATCCCACAGCACAACCACCTGAGCCCAACTTCATCACTTTAACTGTGTTTGTAGCCGACGCCACTAACCAGACCGAGAAACAAACACAGACCGGAAGTTAACTTCGGGCCTGGCCCGATGAAACCGTCTTACTTTTAGTTAAAGGTTTAGTAATTTTGTTGCGTTTTTGTCTTTAGGTTTGTTAAATATGTCTATATAATTTTTAGTATTTTTTTATTCATTTTAGTGCATCAAGGAAACTAAAGTCAAATGTGACCCTGGAGCACAAAAGCAGTCTTAAGTCGCTGGGGTATATTTGTAGCAATAGCCACAAATACATTGTATGGGTCAAAATTATAGATTTTTCTTTTATGCCAAAAATTACAAGTAAAGATCGTGTTCCATGAAGATATTTTGTAAATTTCTTACCATAAATATATCAAAACTTCATTTTTGTTTAGTAATATGCATTGCTAAGGACTTCATTTGGACAACTTTAAAGGCGATTTTCTCAATATTTAGGTTTTTTTGCACCCTCATATTCCAGATTTTCTAATAGTTGTATCTCAGACAAATATTGTCCTATCCTAACAAACCATACATCAATGGAAAGATTATTTATTCAGATGATGTATAAATCTCAATTTCGAACAATTGACACTTAAGACTGGTTTTGTGGTCCAGGGTCACAAATAATAAATGTAAATAAATAAACTAGCATATATAAAGTTTTTAGTTGTAATTAAGTATAATAACCTTGACATGAAAAAATACATGCATGAATAAGTTAAATAATAAAAAAATAATAACAAAACAAAAAATGGATTAAATGTGCTTTTTATTTTTAATTCATCATTCAAATTTAGATTTAATATATATATATGTATATATATGTGTGTATATATTAATATATATATGTGTATATATTAATATATAAATTATATTATATTAATATATATAAATTATATATTTATGTATAATTTATATATATGCATTTCTTAAAATACTTTCAAATTATTTCTATAACGTTACACAAATATATCATTTTTAGATTTTATTATTAGTATATAGTTTTATATTTTTTCAATATTGAATTAGTGAGCCTCATATGTCCTCCTCAGGAGCTTCAGATGGACCAGCAGGCCAAGAAACACCTGCAGGAGGAGTTTGATGCTGCTCTCGAGGAGAAGGACCAGATGATCACTGTACTTCAGACGCAAGTGTGTTTTCTGTGTGTTTATCTTGCATTGTGCATTTCCTAGCTGTCAGAGGTGATACTGAAGCTGTTTGTCTACAGGTGTGTCTCTTGAAGAAACGTCTGCATGCGTCTGGAGGTGTGCTTTCATCAGAGGTCGAAACCTCTCAGTCCACAGATACGGTCGATGCAAACACTGACATTCAGAGCCCCTCGAAAGATGACGGCTCGATGCTTAACACAGGTGTGTGCAGGTTTCCAAGTGCACAAAACATTTTGTGTGCAGGTTTCCAAGTGCACACTAAAGTGATCTTTAACCTGTTTCTGTTTTGTGTGTGTGGGCAGCAGAGGGCAGCGGAGAGCCGTGCAGCGAGGTGGACCTTGAGGCGCTTCAGAAGCGAATCAAAAGGCAAGAGAGTCTCCTGCAGAGATGTAAAGAGATGATTCGGTCCAGTAAAGAGCGCACCGCTCAGCTGACCAGCGAGAATGAGGTTTTACAGCAGCAGCTGCAGGAGAGACTGCAAGAGCTTGAGAAAATGAAGGTACTGAAACATTAAATAAGACAAAACATGAAGAACATCTAGTTTTTGCTTAGCTGGGTTATTTAGGGATTTTTAGTTGGTGCATATCTGTAGCTTAGTAGTTAAAGACCTGGAATGGCAACTGAAAGGTTACAGGTTCAAACCCAGCATGAGGTGATTATTGAGCTTCACCATTGTGCTACTGAGCAAAATAACATTTTATTTTATTCCTTTTTATTTTATTTTATTTTTATTTTGTCATTTTATATTTTATTTTATTCATACAGGGTTTGTTGTAGTTGATTGTAATATTTTAATATTTTGTATTATTTTTTTATTATATTCATACATAATTTTTTTTTACATTTTTGTGATTTTTTTTATTTTATTTTTTATTCATGGTTTATTTTTATATTATATTTCAGTTTTATTTGATTTTGTATTGTTACATTTTATTCATACATGGTTTGTTTGATTTTTATTTGATTTATTTTATTAATGCATTTTAATTTATCTTATTGATGCAGAGTTTATTTTACTGTTTTATATTCATTTTATATTTTATTTATACATGATTTATTGTTTAATATATTTTTATTCATATTTATATTTTTATGTTTTATTTAATGTATGTTTTTAATATTCATTATTTTATTCATGCTTTTTTATTTTATTTTATTAATACATGGTTTATATTTCTTATTTCTTATTTTTTAATTTTATATTTTTTCATGCAGAAGTTGTATTAGTTTATTTTATTATTTTACTTTATTTTATTTTATTCATACATGATTTCTTTTCTATTGCATTTTTTCTTTTATACTTTCATGGTTTATTTTATGTTTTATTTATGTTGTTCATGCATGTTTATTGTTAAATTTTATGGTTTATTCATGCATGGCTTCTTTTATCAACTTGTGTTGTTTTGTTTTTTTATTAAGTAGTATGTTGTTTTATTTCATGAATTAATGGTAATGGAGCGTATTTGTGTGTGTGTGTGTGTGTGTGTTTGTGAGGTAGCGGGCGGAGGGCTGAGAGTGTGTTTCCTGTGGATGTGATGTGTTTGTGCTGTGTGTGGGAACAGCGTTCAGCGGGACTGTGAGAGCAGAGGTTAACATTAACCTCTCCCTGCCTCAAACAGCATACGGACACACATTACAGCCCCTCCGATCCCACCGCCACACTCGCTGACACTAAAACACACCAGCTGAAGCTCAACTCAGTGATTTACTCTGCTTTTACTTTGTGAAATGACCACTAAATCATTTCAAATTTATGTGAAACACTGAAGCGCTGCATTAAATTAAACTAGAAGAATAAAACTAGATTTTTTACTTTTTCTGAAGACAAAGTGCACTGGAAACTGCCATTCACGTCAGAAGTACATAGTCATGCACCAAGGTTTAATTTTAAGCTCTAGAACTTTGTTCAGATTGAATGATAGTAATAATAATTCTTACGTGTGCGAACACCACAGATTATTACAAAAAATTAAAAATGTAAAAAATAAAATTACTTAATTGAAATAAATGTAAAATATTTTAAAGAATTAATCAAATATATAATGTATAATTAAATATATAAATAATATGTAAATAAAAAAACAATATCTGTGCTTTTATTTTTGTTTATTCTATACCATTTAAGTTTATTTGAATAATATATGTATGATATACATTATATCGAAATATAAATTTAATTAAAAATAAAATTTTGATTGCTTCTTATGTGCTCATTTGTAAGTCACTTTGGATAAAAGCATCTGCTAAATGACTAAATAAATCAAATAAAATAATTTTTCAATAATATGTAATAAATACATTTTTAACTTTTTAAAATATTTTTGCTTATTTTTATTTGCATTTGGTTTTGGTCGAGTGTCAATTTTTCATTCTGTGATCAAAAAATACATTTATTTACATTCATTCATTTAGCAGACACTTTTATCCAAAGCCATGTTTTTGGGTTGAGAGTGTCAAACTCTCCAGTTCAAGGAAACCAGCAGGATACAGGAAGTAACATAGTGGCGTTCTGCGCTAGAGACGACGCACCACAACCGCTGGCTGCTGTCCTGGGCTGTAATTGAGGCTTGATTGTCGGTCTGGTGTGACGACTCCATGGGTTGCTGTGATGTGGATGTGGCCTGCTTTGTGTGCGTGTGTGTTTATCTGTGGTGGGACACATCGATAATAATTCACAGCTCCTTGGTTGCTGTCTCAACGTAATCGCTTGGTCATGAAAGATATGCTATAGTAATCTGGAAGATCAGTACTAAGGCATTTAACAGTTGCAAAGCCTTGCGTTACAGTGTTTTCGGCATGTTCTTGGGTGTATTGCAACAGAAATATGATAAAAGGCCCTACTTAAGATAGTTTATATGCTTAAGGGTTCAGATTGTGTGTAGCCAGACACAAAATCTGGATGTGCAAAGTGTTTTTGATATTCAGTCAAACCTTTTTTTCACATTTTGCAAGTTAAAGTTTCAGGCCAGTACATTTCCAGCTGGCTGTTTCCAAGCATCTCACTTTCTAATCCAGGTTGTCTAGACCAGCTGGCTCTAGGGTCTTTATGATAGATGCTCAATAAGCGTTGATTATTATTCTGAGAGTAATGTAGTAAGATCCATCATCGCACACTCACCGTCTGTCATCTGTGTTTACCAGGAACTCCACACTACAGAGAAGACGAAGCTGATCACGCAGCTGGGAGACGCCAAGAACCTCATCGAGCAGCTCGAGCAGGACAAGGTGAGAGAGAAACATGACACGCTTGCTTTTACTCCTCAGGGTTCAGCTATGTTGTGCGTCTGCCACGGGACGGTTTGTGAGCCAGCATGAGTAGAAGGACAAATACAAATTCCCTGGCCTTCTAAGAGAAAGACAAAGATGAATTATCCCGGAAAGGCTTTTTAAAATGATCGGAAAACATTTCCTGTGGGTCGCTCACTTTGACACGTGTACGTATAAAAGTAAGACTGGAGATAATGTCTTGCTTATTATTTTAGGAGGGTGGTCAAGCGGGGTCCGAATTTAACTTTTCTCTGCCAATGGAGGGTGAACCGACCAGTTAAAATATTTTTATAGGCAATAAAATTGTATATTTTATTATTTAAAATGTATGTGTGTGTGTATATATATGTATATATGTGTGTGTGTATGTGTATGTGTGTGTGTGTGTGTGTGTGTATGTATATATATATATATATATATATATATATATATATATATATATATATATATATATATATATATATATATATATAACAATTTGAAACATTGTTCATTTATACAATACATATATTTCATTGTTTTATAATAATAACACATGTAATTGAAAATAATAATAATAAAATGTAAGTGCATGAAATGTATAAAATAACATACATAATGTACAATTATATTATATAAGTAAATTATTAAATAACATACAATATATTTTCATTATTTTTAATATAATTTTTTATTAAAAAGTTGCATATATATGTAATTGTAATTTTTCAATAATAATAATATGTAACATATTCCAATATCAATATATACTATAACACACAGTACATTGAAACTATATTTTTTACTTATTTTTATTTGTCTTGGATGAATGTTGATTTTGCAGGCTATGATCAAAAAATAGACTCTGAGATGTCATCTAAGCTAGATTCATGTGAAATATGGAGAGCTGTCTGTCTGCTACGGAGTTGTGATCAAATCAGTCATGTTGTGTTTAGCCTTTGACCCTCACCCTGTAGGATAGAGATCATTGCCACTTGGGTCATTGTATGGAATGTGAAAGAGCCCAAACATATGTCAGAAACAATTAGAGGTGCGTCCTCAAACTGAGCACAGAACCTGCTGTACGGGGCAAGAACCTGGTTCGCAGGAACCACATTTGTGCTAGAGTATTGGTCTCAAACTCGATTCCTGGAGGGCCGCAGCTCTGCAGAGTTTAGCTCCAACCGGCTTTTCAAAATCAACATCCCCAATGAAGTCATATGAGCTTTGCATGAGGATCATACCAAAATATGATCATACTGACTGAAAATCTGGGATGAATGCATTTAATTTTTGGGTGAACTACCTCTTTAATGCTCACCTGTGGCATTATTTTGAAGGGAATGGTCATTGCTGAAACCAAGCGTCAGATGCACGAGACTTTGGAGATGAAGGAAGAGGAGATCGCTCAGCTGCGCTCCAGACTCCAGCAGACCCTCACTCAGAAAGACGAGCTGCAGGAGCAGAAAGAGAAATCAGAGAAAGCAGGTGAGTGAGACTGACTCCTCTCTCTGTTTTCCGCTCTTGTGTCTGCTTGACCTAAATGCACTTTGTGACTCTTTCCCAGCATTTGAAGAGCTGGAGCGAGCTCTAGGTGTGGCCCAGCGGGCAGAGGAGGCGCGCCGTCAGCTGCAGGTGAACATGGAGGAGCAGGTGAAGCAGGTGGAGAAAGCCAGCGAGGAAGAGAGGAGAAGCTTGCAACAGGAGCTGACCAGGGTCAAACAGGAAGTGGTCACCATTATGAAGGTGTGTATGAAAAACGGGGTCAGTGAGAGGGTGGAAAAGCTAAATTTGAACTGTTTGTGCCACAGAAAACTATAAAAAGACCTTTTCCATGTCAATAAAACATCTGTTGCTGTGTCATGCATATTTCATCTGTTTTCACAGATGTAACTTTTCAACATCAGTATTTTTTGAGAGCTACATCCTGTCACACATTGGATGGGTTTGCAGAGATGCTTTAATTTAGACACTAGGATTAAGAATATTAAATCATTTTGTTTTGCATTTTGATATGCTGCTTTTGCCTTTTCTCTGTCCCCATTTGTACTTGACCTGTTTAAAGTTATTTTGCCTGGAAAAGCCATCAATCCGCTCACAGTGTCACATTCATCCTGAGATTTGTCTGGATGAGCGGTTAAACGTTCATGACTGCACAGTTCCCATGATACCTGTATGTCTCTGTTTCCCTTGCCAATAATTCATAGAAGAGTGACATTTTGAGTCAGCTGATTATTTTGCTAAAGCATGAAGCTTTGGGAAATAGTTAACTGAAATATTTCCAATTCTTATGGTGAAACTTTTCAGCTTGTCTATGAGAAAATGTTAAACAGGGCTCGTAAAATCGCTAGCCCGACGTCCCGGGGCTATTGTGTCTTCCAGTCGGGCTACCAAAATCTATCTTCGCAGCAAGCTTAAACGTGATAGAGATTGATTGCTATAAGATTGATAAATCGCTAACCGTTATGTGTGTGCGTGTGTGAAAATGCGCATGGATTTACGCAGGTATTGTAGTTCTGCTGAGCCAAATGAGACAGGTCAGGGTGTAGAAGTGACAGCCAAAGAAAAGGAGACTACCACAAAGCAGAAAAGTTCAGAAAAATCAGACTATGAGACAAAAAGAAAGCGCAGCTTTTTGGTTTCATGGACAAAAGCATTTCTGTGGCTGGAACATGACAAGCTAAATAACATAATGTTCTGTCGGGTGTGTCGTGAGTTTCCCTCGATTTCTGACTCGACAAGATGCTTTGTTACTGGGACCAGTAATTTTAGGAAAGACCCCATTAGAACCCATGAGAAATCCCTGCATCACAAGAAATGTATTGGTGCGCAGTCTGCAGCATCTTTCCCAGAACAAACACCAATTGCAAAAAACATACTAAAAATAAACCAAGCACAACAAGAAGTCCTGAAAAAACTGTTCAGAACAGCATACTATGTGGCAAAAAGTGAATTACCATTGGCAAAATTTAGTAGTCTTTGCCAACTTCAAAAAGCAAATGGCCTAGACCTTGGTTCCACTTACCTCAATGACCACGCTTGCAGAGAGTTTATTGGAGCAATAGCACAAACTGCAAGAGACCAGATCGAAAAGGAAATTCAAGAAAGCAGGTTCTTATCTATTCTTGCAGATGGCAGTGCAGACACTGGTATAATAGAACAGGAGTTGGTTCATGTTAGGTATGTGAGAGATAATGGGGACATATCCACACACATGATCAAATGTCAGCCAGTCAAGAGTGCATTGATGAGGCAGTGAACACCATGAGTATCAGAAAAGACACATGGAAAAAGAAAGTAGTGTGTGCAAATTTTGATGGTGCTGCAGTGATGATGGATGAGAAAACGGGAGAAGTTGGGAGACTGAAAAAGAGGAGACCCCACATCATAACAATCCACTGTGTGGCACACAAATTAGAGCTAGCCGTGCTGGATAGTGTGAAAGGTTGTGAGTACCTGGTGAAATTTGAAGATACACTGAAAACCATCTTTAAGATTATGGGATGAAGAGGTGGATTATCTTGTCACACATTTTGCCAGCTTGCTAGATGAGGAAGAGAAGGAGAAAATTCCACAAGAATGGATGGCTCTAAAAATGTGGGTTGAACCGGGGTAGCAAGGTAGACTGCTTGTACAGAGATCTCCTCTCTGAGAATCCAGAACACCTCTCTCATATCTTGTTGCTGGTGAAATTAATGCTGACACTTAGTCCATCGACAGCCATCTGTGAGAGAGGATTTTCTTGCATGAACCGAGTGAAGACAACACATCGTACCTCTCTACAGCCTGAAACACTGAATGACTGCATGCAACTCTCCATAAATGGGGAATCAGTTTAATCTTTTTGCCCTGACAAGGCAATTAGTTTCTGGATGTTTTCTGGAAAAGGTTCAAGACACCTGGAACATAAAACCCCGACAAGAACAAAGAGCAGAGAAGTGGAGACGGATGCACAGGAGGAGAAAGCTGAAGAAGGAGATGCTGTGCCCTCAACATCGAGTGGCATTTTCTCATCGGTGACTTCAGTTGAAATTTCAGATTCAGAATCTGACACAGACTGATACATGTTCTGTTGTTCTTACAAGTTCATAGAAATTTCTCTTCAGTTAGAACCAAATATTTGAGTTGATGATTGTAATTTGACTATTTTATACGGTTGTTGTAATTTGTGTTTTAAAAATGTTTTTGATGTTTTGTGTCCTTCACAATATTCTACATTAAAAATAATCTCTTTTTTTATTCGGGCTACTTCAATTTATTTCGGGCTACCAAAAACTGAAGAGTGCCTGCCCGAAGGTCTACCAGGGATTTTGAAATTTTGTGAGCCCTGTTAAATATACTTTGGATGCAAATTATTTCTATGTGAGATTAACACTTTTTTGGTTAAATATTAAATTCTGTCGTCATTTATCATTGTTTTTTTTTTGTTTTTTTTCTCCATAACTTGGTTGGTTTCATATGACAAAATTTCACAAAATGGTCTAAAAATGGACTGGAAAGAGAGTTTTGCGTTGTGGACTTTAGAGTGTTAGTATTTTAAAATGTCCATCAAATCTGACAAATGTTAATATTTTGCCACAATTGCTTTCTTTTCAGAAATCCTCAGAGGACAGGATAGTAGAAATGGAGCGGTTACATTCAGAGGCTTTGGCTAACAAAGAACAGGAACTGAGTGCCCAGATCAAACAAGCTGTGGTATGCATTAGTTTTCTTTTCTGTTGTAACTTATGATTAGTTGATGCAAATATTAGCTATTTGGATGTAGGTGTTTCCTAAGCTATTTGCACCATTACTCTTTATTTACCTCAGGAGCAGTGTCGTGATGAATTTTTGCGGTCGGCACAGGATAGAGAACAGCAGACATCTCTCGCTCTGGAGGAGGCAGAGCTGCAGAAAGCTGCAATTCAGTCTGAGGGGGAGAACAAAGCCAAGGAACTACAGCTAGAGTTGGAGTCGGCCAGAACGGTGAGTTTATCTGTCACCTTATATGAGAATAGATCAACAGGATATCCTTAATGTAGTTGCCAACTTAACCCATAGATTTGAAGTCATCATGAATGAGAATGTGAATGAACACAATGCCATTTTTAGCACTGTACAATTCCTAAAATTGTCTTTTTTTTAATCCAGAGAATTCAAGAACTTGAGAGTTGTCTAGGTAGCTCGGAGAAGGATTCTGCCAAGTCGGATGAAGTCTCTGCGCAACTGGAAGAGCACAGAAAGAAACATGAGGCTGCAATAGCTGCTCTAGAAGAAGCACATAAGCAAGAGCTAGAAAAGACAAAGACAGAGCAGATAACAGCCCTTACCCAGCAGCCTGGTGCTGCTTTGGAGGAGCTTGTGCTGAAACACAAAGCAGAAATTGAATCTATACTGAAAGACAAGGAGGAACAGTTCCATTCTCATGTGGAAGACATGAACAAAAAGATGCTTGATAAACTGAGTGACAAACAAACCGAGATTGAGACCCTGTCTTCTGAGCTTAGCGAGGTACTGAATAGTAGACAACAGTTAGAAGAAAGACTGTCCGCTGTGGAGACCACCAGTGAAACCATAAGACAAGAGTTTGAGGAAAGACTCAAGGAAGAACAAGTAAAATATCAGGCTGAGATTGAAGCTGCGAAACAGAATGAACAGTCGTTTGCAGGGGTGGAGAAAATGCTGAAAGAAGAGATAAATCAGATGAAGATCGTGTTGGAGGAGAAGGAAAAAGCACTAGAGGAACATGTGCTTAGAGAAAAGACTTTACAAGAAGGAGGTGCACAGTTGGAGGAGCTCCGACTCAGGGAAAAGTCAAATAAAGAGGACCTTGAGGTATCAAGATCTCAGATTAGCACACTCACAGAAGAACTCCAGCAAACCAAGAATCAAGTGAAAGATCTTGAGCAAACCCTTGAGGTAGTGCGTAATGATAGTCGAGAGAAAGAAGTGTGTCTTGAACAAAAGACAAGTGAACTTCAGGAACTTGTGCAGAAGATGGAGCAAGTCAAGAGAGAACTATTGGAAAAAGAAAATTTGCATGCTGTAACCTGCAATTCAATGCAAGAGGAGCAAAACCGATTGAGGAAGCAGCTGGATGAGCAGAAGAGTACTCACGAGAAGAAACTTGAGAACATTAGGAAAGACATGGATTGCAAGCTGAAATCCCAGGAAAATAAGATGGAGAAATTAAGGCAGAAACACAAAGAAGCACAGGACAAGTTGAAGAAGCAGCTTCAGGATCAAGAGGAGAATGCCAAAGCGGAGTTATCCAAGAAAGCTCAAGAGATAGAACTGAAAGACCAGCAACTGAAAGAGAAGATCCTTGAGATGGCGCAAGCAAGCTCTGAGGGCCTCAGTAACGCCGTGCCTGATTTGGAGGCCAATCACAAAGAGCACTTAGACAAGCTTCAGTTGACTCATAAACAGGAGCAGGAAGATCTTATTCGTTGCTGGCAGGAAAAACTCAACCAACATGAGGAGGAGTTGCAAGAAAAATATGCCCAGTCTTTGCAAGAAAAAGCCCAAGAGATGGAAGAGATCTCTCAGCTGCTTTCAGCCAGCAGGGAAGAAAAGGAACAGGTTATGAAAGACATCCAATACCTCAGGGAGGAGCTTGCCATGAGGGAAACCACTGTGCAAAAACTACAGACAGAGCTCAGGGAGGCTGCAAGCAAGCTGGAAAGTTTATCTGAAGGGGAGGGTTTACATAAAAGACAAGCCGAAACCATGAAGAAGAATCTGAACCAGGCCTTGAATGAAAGAAACCTTTTGCAGGACAAACTGAGAAAGTCTGAGGAAACTAGTAAGGAGAAATTGCAGAGCATATCTGAAGAGTTGGTACACACCCAGCAAAAGCTGAATATGCTTGAAACGTCCAAGTGTAAAGAGGGTGAAGAACTCCACAGGACACTTGAAGAAAAAACTGCTGAACTCCAAAATAAAGAAAAAGAGTTCCAGGCACAATTGTGTGCCATCACAAAGGAATTTGAGCAATGTTGTCAGGAAGCCCAGGCTAAGTTAGATGGCTTCTCTGTTGACCTGTGTAAGAAAGTTGAGGAACGAGTTGGGGAGTTACAACGCCGGGTCACAGATCATCAGAATAAGGTCACATATCTAAGAAATATTATCACGACGAAGGACAACAGAATTAGCACTTTAGAGAAAGAACTTCAGCAGACTTTGGATGAGAACCATGATCTAAAGAGCTCTCTTGATGAAGTGACTCTTCAGTTAAGTTCAAGTTCAGAGACTCTGAAAGCCTTACAAACCGAAAGGAAGTCTCTGCAAACCGATGCAGATAATCGCTCCCAGGTACTTTCTGAGAAAGACCTTCAAATCCAGCAGCTCCGTGAGGAAAAAGAACACATATCAGAAAATCTCAAAGCAAATGTTTTGCAACTCAGCAATCTAGAATCTGTCATAAATGACTTGAAGACCCAGTTAGCACGTAGCTTAACTGAGAAGAAACAAGCCATATCTCTGCTGAATCAGCAGCACAGTGAGGACAAGGAAAGAGCAACATGTCAAACTGGGGAGACAGTGGGAAGGCTAGAAAAAGAGAAGACCTCGCTTCAAGAGCAGGTAGACTCACTCAGGAATAAGTTCTCTGAGCTGAAAAAGAAGTTCAGTCAGAGTCACAGCACTGTTAAGTCTCTTCAAGATAAAGTTGCAGACATGGAGAGGCAGATTGTGGAGAAGGATGAACAACTTCAGATGCTCACTGCCAGCATTGACAATCACTCCATTACCAAGTCCGAGATGGACCAGGCTCTTAGTGAGAAAGAACAGAGGGTTCATGCCTTGACCTCAGAGCTGGAAAGCTGCTCAAAAAAAGTTTGTGATCTGGAGGAGCAGCTAGAGTTGCGGACAAAAGAGCGAGAACAACTCGCAGCTGATTTGCAGCAGCACCTTACCATTAGGGAGAATGAAAAGATGGAGTTGATGAAGCAGGTGCAGGAAGCTCAGGTCCAAAGGGCTCAAAACGGTGCCCTAATCCAGAAAACTGAGGAAAGTCTTCAGTCTTTGAGGAAAGATGTTGAAACCGCCAAGCAGGAACTGGAATTCCAGCGGAATGATTTTGAGAGGG
This sequence comes from Barbus barbus, assembly GCF_936440315.1. Lineage (NCBI taxonomy): Eukaryota > Metazoa > Chordata > Actinopteri > Cypriniformes > Cyprinidae > Barbus > Barbus barbus. The sequence continues at coordinate 28,214,250 of NC_136746.1, read as the reverse complement.
AGAAGGCTGAGATCCTGAAGGCGAATGAAGAGGCTGTGAAGGCAGTCCAAGAAAAGGCATCCGCCGAAATGGCTGGTAAAGTAGCTGAGTTGAAGAAGAAGGCAGAGCAAAAGATTGGCATGATTCGTAAACAGTTGACGTCACAAATTGAGGAAAAGCAGCAGGCTATCAAAGACTTGCAGACGCAGTTGGAAGGCATCAAGCAAACCCAGAATGAAAAAGAAGAATGTATAAAGTCTCTAGAGGAAATTGGGAGGACAACAGAGGAGACCACTGCAAAATTAAAGGAAGAGCATGCAAAACATCTACAAGAATCGCAGCAGAAAGAAAACGAGGAAAGACAGGCCTCTCTGCAAAACTTAAAAGATATGTATGAAGAGAAGCTTGCTGCTCTTCATAAAGACATTTCTGCAAAAGAGGAGCAATCTGCTACTGCTGCTATAGAAACTTCTTCAAGACTTGGAGAGCTTGAGACCAAACTCTCAGAATCTAATGAGCAGATTGCAAACTACCAAACCGAGGTAAGTTGCCTTAAAGCAGACCTGCTTGAACAGACAACTCGAGTGCAGGAGCTTCAGCAGACATGCTTGGATCTTCAAGAACAGATTAAGGAGAAACAGATTGATGAAGTTGAGAAGGAACATGTTTCTCTGCAAATGTCCAGCAGTAGATTAGGAATGGAGCCTGCAATGTTAGTGGCCAAGGAAAACATGGACACTATCAGGAACCAAGATGACTGGACAAGTCAAAAGGACTTGTTGATGAAGGAATATGAGGAGAAACTCCAGGATTTGCAGCAGAGGTTACAAGAGAAAGAAAATGAGCTAAAAGCACAACAGAGTTCACCTCAAGGAAATGGGGAGACTGTTAATGAGTGCCTAATCAACAATACAAACACCTCAGAGAATGATCTTCAGAGAAAGCTGGTAGAGGCTGAGAACGAGAAACGGAAGCTCCACAAAGATTACACCAGACTACAAAAAGATCTTCGATCACTAAGGAAAGAGCATGAGAAGGAGCTGGAATTCCTGAAAAAGGAAATGGCTGAGGAAACTGAGAAGAAGCTGAAGTAAGATTTATGTGACAATTTTAGAAACAGCTCGTGTATAAGGATGCATATATTATGCTACAATAGTGTTATCAGGGTTCATATGGTTGATCATTTTTTCAGGCTTGAAATGGAAGATATGGAAATGAAACAGAATTCTGCTCTTAAGCAGTTAATGAGGGAGTTTAATACTCAGATGGCCCTGAAAGAAAAGGAACTGGAAGGTTCAGTGAAGGAAACCATTGGTAAGAAGAACATGTAACTTATTTCTAAGAGTATTTCTAACTATTTTCAGGCTCTACTTGGGGTGGGCGATTATACCGGTAGACAAGATTAACCGGTAGAAATTTGTCATCCAGAAGAAATTTTGAACTATTGTCTCTATCGCGATTACACAAAAACGTATCTTTTTTTTTTTTCTTTTTTTTTTTTTAAGTATTGCTATTTTAAGTATTGCTGTTTAAAAGTGATTTTAAGCCACTGAAATGCAATCAGCAGCGAAAGAGAACTCATTTCGCTATACTCATGTGCCGTCTGAGAGACCATTTCTGAGCGCTGTATGAGAAGACGGTGACCATAGAGCGTGGAAGTATTGTTCAGAGTTATTTTGCCAATTTATAGGCCTTGAACGGTTTAATACACACACTTGTATATGTCAAAATGAAAGTGACAGCTGTCTAATATTCCTTCTGTCTGTCATTCATGTTAATCAAACAACATAAAAGAGAAACTCTCTCACTGTTCTTTTGTAAATTTAATAAGAAGATATATTTAATTTACACAGTAAAGAATATGCAGTGTTTTTATACATTTGTTTACTTTATACAATGTATGTTGCATTGCTTTTGTTCTAGTGTAGTTTTTTTGTCCTATTGCTTGCAATTAGTTCCTTATTCTTATTTAATTGCTGACTGTTTACTTGTCATCAGTGAGCTTAATTTTGTTATATAGTTTTTTGTGATATTGACACTGATGACAAGAATTCAGAAATTTCTATGTTATCAAAAATGCTGATATGATAAAGATCTTATTTAAAGCAAAAATATCTATATTGTGATGTATGTCTTAACCGTGAAATAAAATACTCATATTGGGATATAAGATTTTGGTTGCTCCAAAATTGCCCAGCCCTAGGCTCTACAGTACAAATGTACTGTTTATTGCTCATGCATGGTAGTTTTGTTTTCTGGACACTACTATGATGGTTATAATGTAGTAACGTATGTAGTAACCATGCAGTGCACTTGTATATATTAGGTCATTTAAATATTTAAATGGATAGGCCATTAAAATATTTAAAGGAATAGCTCATCCAAAAGAGAAAAATTGGCAGCATTGGTCCACATTTATTTATTTATTTGTATTAAAAAAGCATTGTGAACATTCTGCCTGACATTTTTTGTGTTCCATGGAAGAAAGAAATTCATATTGCTTTTGGAGCAATGTGAGGATGTAAAAGATGGAATTTTCACATTGGAATGAAGTACCCCTTTGAGTAAAACAAAAATATAGCTAAACATACTGAATAAAATAAAGTACAGAAGTCTTGGAAAGCACTGTGCACATGAACGAGCTGTGTTTTCATAGTTGTTCACATTTGCTGATTTACTGGCCTCAGGAAATATGAAATTTGAAATTCATGATTGGTTTACCATGTGTTTTCAATCCTGCCATGTAATGCATCCAGTCTGGAAATGAGTGGTTTACACTCAGTGATGGTAACTTCGTGGTGACCTTCATGTCTTCTTACTGTACTTTCCTGTTTATTATTTCCACACAGAGAAAGCTCAGGATGTTGAAGCTGAGCTTATAACTAGCCATCGAGAAGAAGTCAGTCAACTTCAGAAAACAATCATTCAGAAGGAAGAAGACCTAAACAGAATGGTTCAGCGTTATGAACAGGTCCTTCAGGTACAGCAAAATAATGTGAAACTGTATCTTTTGTATGTAATTGTGAGTTAATGACCAGCAGATATATTATACGTTCAACTTTATAGAAAGACACAGGAAGAATTTTGTGAGGAGTTTATTGCTTTTGCTAAATTCCCCCACATAAAATCAGTAAGTTCAGGTTTCAGCTAATAGTTTGTGTATCATCAGGAAACACTTACCTCAGTCAACTAGCACCTCAGACTCTCCCTAGAGCTGTAAGGAATGATGCAGACCTTATGCTGCTTACATCTATCCTGACAGAGAAGTATTCTAACTATTTGTGATAGGATTAAGATCTAATTGTTTACCCATGCATTTTAAGATCCAAGTTTATGACCTGAGAATTAATACAGTATGGCAGCACTGTAAAATGATTCGGACAGAAATGGCACATTTGCTCAGACTTTGGTCTTCCTGTAGAGTCGTGAGGTGGAGATGGGCGACCGCGTGTGGGAGGTGCAGAAGGAGTTAGAGGAGCTACAGCAGAGGAGTCTCAGCGGCCCTCAGGTGCAATCACAGTTTACACACCATGTCCTGCTGGGAGCTATTTATTTTTGTATTTTGTATGGATATGCATTAAAATTAGAGTTGTTATTTTTATTTAAATGTTAATTTTATGCAAATGTAATTCTTAAAAAAATAAGGCAATTAAACATGCAATCCAATTTTTTTAACATTTTTTTTTGTATATATAGTATCTCACCGAAGTGAGTACACCCTACAATGCTACAATGTAAAGTAATGGGTGTACAGCTTGTATAACAGTACAAATTTGCTGTCCCCTCAAAATAACTCAACACACAGCCATTAATGTCTAAACGGCTGGCCACAAAAGTGCGTACACCCCTAAGTGAAAATGTTGACACCCCAAAGTGTCAATATTTTGTGTGGCTACCATTATTTTCCAGCACTGCCTTAACTCTCTTGGGCATGGAGTTCACCAGAGCTTCACAGGTTGCCACTGGAGTCCTCTTCCACTCTTCCATGACGACATCACGGAGCTGGTGGATGTTAAGAGACCCCACAGATGCTCAACAGGGTTTAAGTCTGGAGACATGCTTGGCCAGTCCATCACCTTTACCCTCAGCTTCTTTTGCTAGGCAGTGGTCGTCTTGGAGGTGTGTTTGGGGTCGTTATCATGTTGGAATACTGCCCTGCGTGCCCAGTCTCCGAAGGGAGGGGATCATGCTCTGCTTCAGTATGTCACAGTACATGTTGGCATTCATGTTTCCCTCAATGAATTGTAGTTCCCCAGTGCCGGCAGCCCTCATGCAGCCCCAGACCATGACACTCCCACCACCATGCTTGACTGTATGCAAGACACACTTGTCTTTGTACTCCGCCACACATGCTTGACACAATCTAAACCAAATAAGTTTATCTTGGTCTCATCAGACCACAGGACATGGTTCCAGTAATCTTCAGCAAACTGTTTGCAGGCTTTCTTGTGCATCATCTTTAGAAGAGGCTAATTGGGCCCAATTTGGACATTTTCACTTAGGGGTGTACGCACTTTTGTGGCCAGCGGTTTAGACATTAATGGCTGTGTGTTGAGTTATTTTGAGGGGACAGCAAATTTACACTGTTATACAAGCTGTACACTCACTACTTTACATTGTAGCAAAGTGTCATTTCTTCAGTGTTGTCACATGAAAAGATATAATAAAATATTTACAAAAATGTGTGGGATGTACTCACTGTGAGATACTGTGTGTATATGTATATGTGTATATATATATATATATATACTGATATGTTAGAGTATATCTGTTAATTAATTTAGAATAATAATAATAATTTAATATATAATAAAACATTCTTAATATAAAATAAATAATATAATTATATATAATTTGATTAAAGCTGACAACCATAGTTAAAATAAGTTATTTATTTATATATATATATATATATATATATATATATATATATATATATATATATATATATATATATATATATATACACTTCGTGGAGGCAACCACCCTGCGCTTCGGCTAGCCGTTGATTATCACTTACATAATTGAAAGTAAATTTATTTTAAATAATATAATAGATTTGATTAAAACTGAAAGCCAAAAGTAAAGTAATAAATCTTAATATGTTTTTTCTCTATCTTTGCCATCAGCTTGCAGCGTTAGTGTTTGCTCAAGTTATATTTCATGTTTATTGAGCTTCAACAATAAATCTAACATACAAAGAGTAGTTTCCCATCTAAACTTGATTTATGAATAAATGAAAGTCATAGTTCTCCCAAAAAGGTAAGTAAATGATAGCAAAATCTTCATATTGTCAGACATCTGTCCTGCTGATCTTATTCTGAGCTGAAATCTAAATTTTGTTTTACTTTGTAGTGTTCCTCATTTGTAAGATAAAAGTAACTGGTTAATTAATATATATAAATGTAAATCACAGAATCAAAATGTTGAAATGTCAAATCAGGCGGATGTGTTACCAGTGATAAATTTAATGATATTTTATATATATACGTATGTATGTGTGTGTGTGTGTGTATGTGTATATATATATATATATTAACCTAAGATGTTAACCTGGACAGCCAAGTCTTACAAGGTACTGTCTTTAGTCACATAATAGACTTAATTTTCAGACTCTAAATTGCAGTATGATAGTCTCAATCCAGAATAGGCCAAAGGAATGAATTTCCTGAAAAGGCTTGGAATGCGTTCCTGAGAAAGGGGCCTTAAACAGATAGTCTCTGTTCTCAATTAACCCCTCAGCGAGCATCCTGAGCTGTTAGATTTATGCCGTGGTGCCGCTCTCAGGCGAGCACTGCATGCTTGGAAAGAGGCAAAAAGTTGAGCCTTGTTCAGGATAAAGTGGTCCTCATGTGTGTTCGGTGTGGTTACCTCTGGAGCCTATGCTGCATTTTTGCAGTCTGATGTCACAAGTCTGTGGGCAAACGCAACTCAGAATTTTTTTTTTGTATGTTAATATTTGCATAATAATGCAGTTTTTTGACCTGCCAATTCTGTTTTGTGTTTCAGGGTCTTGAAGAGTTAAAGGTAGGCTTTATTTCCTTCTATTTTTTTGATTAATTCCCATAGACAGTCTAACTGGTTGACTGTTGTAATGACGGCTCAATATTAAGATTTTGTTCAGTAAGAAATTCATACTTTTATTCAACAATGATGATGATAAATTGATCAAAAGTGACAGTAAAGAGATTTATAAAGTTACAGAAGATTTATATTTCAAATAAATGCTGTGCTTTTATTCATCAAAGAATCCTGAAATCTATCACATTTTCCATAAAAATATGAAGCAGCACAACTGTTTTCAACATTGATAATAATGAGAAATGTTTTTTGAGTGTCAAATCAGCATAATAGAAAGATCATGTAACATTGAAAACTGGAGTAATGATGCTGTAAATTCAGCTCTGCATCACAAAAATAAATTACATTTTAAAATAGTAAAAAATTATTTCAAATTGTAAAAAAATATTGAACAATTTTTACCATATTTTTGATGAAGGAAATGCAACCTCAATGAACATAAGAGACCAACCCAAAATTTTGAACAGTTTTGTTCCTCAAGATGTTGCTCTTACTTTCCACTTATTTATATTTTTGACCTCTGATCTTTTTCTCTTTGTCCAATCAGGTTCAGCTTGCAGAAAAGACGAGCACGTTGAGCGAGGCCAGGCTAAAAGAGCAGGAATACCACAACAGGGTAAGTGAAGAGAAGTGCTAACAGAAAGACAGAGTTTAGCTTGTTGGGTGTCTGAACCAATAAACAGGTAGCTAGCTATGAAATTTGTTGACCGTTTAACTAACTTCAACTTGCTCAGCAGGGTTCTCATGCTCTTCCATGACAGCAGTTGACCTGAACAAGAAAACAACTGACCTTAGAAGCTAGAAATGCTTGTGTTTGCCTGCTTGCACATAGTATGTTTTAGGCCTAAAACGTGTTGGCAAATGACACAACTTGAGTAGCACACAAAGACAAAGCAGAAGGCAAAGAGAAACAATGAGAGGAGCGTTTACCAACCCATCACGTTCCCAGATCTCCTGCACTCCTCCAGTTGTGTAAAACCGAAATGAGATTAGATTTATTACATCGCACATCTGTTTACTCTTATTTCACCCTTACAAACAGTTACAGCAGCGCTCATGCTGTTTCTCTCACCCCACACGAACGCAAACTCACACGGGGAGGCACACACACTGGACATACCTTTATTTTTATAACCCAGCTTCACCCTGGGCCATACGTTGTTGTAAATTTGAGGACTAGTGCAGGGGAAGTCTCTTGTGCTGTGCAGAAAATCCTACCCTAATTTGATGTTCCTTGTCAGAAATGACTGGCCTTGTAAAAATTGCTTATAAATGTCTCATAATGCTATACCATCACCAAATCTTGGATTCAATATTTTTCTTTACATTAGCACAGGTTTTGTATTTGTTTAGGTTATTTGTGGATCATTTTGGCAATGTTCAAACTCAGATCAGTGAGGCCTATGATCAGTTAGTTCCAAAAACTATTTCAAAACCTGTTAATTGAAAGAAGACAAGTTGATGATAAGATTTAATCCAATATTTGGTGATCAAATAGCATAATGAGAGATTTATAAGCAGGGTTTTTTTTTTTGTAGACCACATTTTTGACCACAACTGTCATTTTTGGGAAGTTGTTTTATCCTGTGTGAGCAAAGTCAAACAGTTTTAGTTCTATGCAATAATATCAACTAGCATTTTCAGGAAAAAGAAAATCCTCTCCAGTCGCTTTGGATAAAAGGATCTGCTAAATGCATTGATGTAAAATGTATTATGCATATTTGCATTTCTCATTTCCTATTATTTAATTTCTAAAACTTTTATACAAATAAAGACACCAACTTAAGTTCCTTGAGATCAGTTTTGCACTATATATTTGTATTCTTTATTTTCAGATTCATGCACTAGAAGACAAACTAAGACGCTCCCATAAAAACACAGTGGTGACTCACCTGGGAAGCTCAAATAGAGGTAAATAACCATAAACATTTTCTATAAAGATGGCTTTTGAATGCTATATCGTCTAGCTGTGGGGAAGCAGGACAATGTTTCTAAAGCCAGCTGTTATCCAGATGTCAATTACTGTCTTATTAATCTGTTTGTAATATGAATTTGGGGGTTTTAGCCGCCTAGTGACTGTAAAATGCTTGTCAAGTATCTCTTGTAACTCCCAGAAGTTAATGAATGATGTGGCATGCTGACCCTTGGCAGATAAACCTCACCTTCATTCTCACTAGCTCCGAGCGATCAGTCACCGCAGGAAAGCACCCCGCTATCAATCACACACATATGCAGAGCTTAAACATATGGGCAGCTAGAGGAGAAAATCTGCCCCTCCACAGCCCTTCCCTGCTGCTGTAATAAAGAGCTCATCTCTGAATCTAATGGTTTTCACAGACCGCGTTTCTCCCCAGTTCCCACGAATGACCCCAGATTCAGACGGCCGTCTCCGAGATCTGCTGTGTCTTTTGTACTTGCATTGTTTGGACAAGAACAGTGTCAAAATCAGCATCAAAACAACACCTTTTGTGTTACTTGGAGGAATGAATGTCATTTGGGTTTTTTGGGTGTGAAAATGCAGACTAAATTTAAATTTTTAGGTGCTAGTCATTTAAAGACAAATTGTAAAGCATAAAATAAAGATTGCACAATCATGTTTTTAAATATGCACTATTGTTTTTGAAAGAAATGAACACTTATTCATCAAAGATGCATTAAATTGTGACTTTAAAGACATTTATAATGTTACAAAAGATTTCAAATAAATGCTGTTCTTTTGAACTTTTTGAACTTACTGGAGTAATGCTGCTGAAAATTCAGCTTTGATTACAGAAATAAATTAGATTTAAAAATGTATTCAAATAGAAAACAGTTACTTGAAACTAATAATAATATTCCAAAATATTATTTTGAAAGCTTGAAATTAGATGTTTAAGGAACCAATTTTGAACACTAAAAGGCAGCAACCATGGGAGAATCAACTCTAAATTTCAACACAATTTGACATTAACAAGTTGCTAAGATTACAAAGAGACACCAGTTAGCACAAAATACATAACGCACCATTATGGGTTAAATTTGTGTCCATTGTGCAGTTCTTAAACTGAAGTGCTCTCAACTTGACAGTCTTATTGGATAAATCAAACTTCCTGGATTGTTTTTTTTCACAGATATTGTTGCAATGCTTTCTGTAGTTGCTTAATCTACAAAATATACTTGCAATGCTGAATTTGTCTTCTTGTTGGGAGTGTGTCTATGATCCCTTACAATGCTATCTAGTTAGGTGGCTCACTAGGTTTTGGAGCAGAGCCATCCTCTCTCTGCTCATAAACCACATTAAATATCCTTCTGAATATATTCCCAGATGACTGTCTTTTGAAGATATCTCCGTCTTTGACGTGCAGCTAAAGAATCCGCCTGTTTTCCGCTCCCTCAAACCTAATACACACACAAACCCGTCTGCTTATCCTCACTGTCTGCTTATCTGTGTGGCCTCTACATTAAAGGGACAGTAGTTTATGAAGTCTTTTTGACCTTCTGACTGCCTCCCATGAATTCCTCGTTAGTCATTCACAAGAGACAAGCTGCCTCAGAGATGCCCCAAAAATTGCCTGTTTTTCTATATATGTTTGATAGAGTACTGGAATGATTTATGGTACTTTTTTATGTTTTCTCTGCATTGATTTCTGTATTATTTATGGAGTTTGTTCATTATCCATTCAACAGTTTAAGGATGTGCTAATGGCGGTAGTAAACCAGTCCCTCTCTATCATTCAAACAGCATTGTTCTGGAGATGAGACCGATCGGTGTGGCTCATGTTACATCTCTGTTGGCCCAACTGGGCTGATCTGGGGTCAGTTGGGGAGGTCGGGTTATTTATTAGCCCCTCATTTCTCCATGCTTCCTGATCAAAGGCCTGTTTGGGTTTCAGCGGCAGCTTGAGTTCCAGCTCTCTCCGTCAAGCCACCCCAGTGTCTTCAGCACTGGTTAAATGGGCTTTCCAGAGGGACACACGTCTCCTTCTGCTAATTGCCAGTCATTCACAGGTTTAATGAAGCAAGACGGCTGACTGATCGGTTGTACCTCCTGTGCTGTTTGTGCACGCTAGATACTGTAATGCAAAAGACAGTTTCACTTAAACTAATTGCTTAATCCTTACATCACTTCCATGAGACATCACTGAAGATTTACTGCACATCTGGGGTGCTTGTGATGCTTATAATATTTACCACATGTGCATATTCTTTTAAGCAAGAGCATGTACACTATTGTTCAAAAGTTTGGGGTCGGTAAGATTGTTTAAATGTTTATGACAGAATCCACTTCACTTCAGGCTGCATTTATTTGATTAAAAATACAGTAAAACTTTAAAATATTATTCTTTGCTTAATAGAAAGTTCAAAAGAACACCATTTATTTGAAATAGAAATTATTGTAGTATTTTAAAATGTCTTTATCGTCGTATTTGATCAGTTCAATGCATCCTTGCTGAATAAAAGTATTAATTTCTTTAAAAAAGAAAAGACCCCAAACTTTTTATGCATATAAGTACTTTTGTTATTTATTACGTGCATCTAATGCATCACTTTTCGTGAGGTACAAAATTGTGTTCTTCTCCCTAATTAATACATAAACAGTTGTGTTTTCTAAAATGTGACGAGTGAGGCGTAGTGGTTGAGCTGGGCTGGTTAATGTGGTGTTGTTCTCTTTACATCATGTTTTCCATGGTATCCAACAGCGCAGAAACCTGCCCGCCCATCGCCAGCTTTATGACATGATTCTTTCAAAATAACTTAAATTGGTTTTTGTTCATTCACGGTCTTAACGTCTCCTGTTCCGTTTCTGCTCTCACTTCTTTATCCATTAAAAGCAGGGTGGAAAACGGAAAGGCCCCCACCTCGACTGAGCCAAAGCTTCTTGTATTTAGCCACAATGCTGTCATTATAGTCTTCCAGTGCTGCTGCGAGCCGCTGGAAGTGAGGCGCGTCTAGCGCTCTGATTTACCGGCTGATTATTGCCACGCAAAGGTCGCGGGGTGTGTGTTTAATGAATGTATTGAGTGTATGAGTGCGTGCTTATCTTATTGCTGTTAAAGCAAGGGAAAATTGTCCTCAATCACCAGCACACATTCTGAAAGATTAACTCTTACTATCGCTCAAACTTCAGATTTGAACCAACCCCCTAAACGGAGGTATTAAAAGGTATTTCTTCTACACTCTTAAAAATAGAGGTTTGAAAAAGGGGGTTTTCACAACGCTGCCACAGAAGAACCATTTTTGGTTCCTCAAAGAACCTTTCAGTCAACAGTTCATAGAACCACTTTTTTTCCTTGTGTGAAGAACATTTTATTAATTTTTTTCCACTATAAGAACCTTTTGTTAAATGGAGGGTTAAAGGTTCTTTATGGAATCATCGATGCCAGTAAAGAACCTTTTTTATAAGTATGCACCAGCATCATGGTAAACATATTCAATCTAAAAGTCTAGTTGCATTTGTAGCAATGCATCATTTGATTTTCTGTTATTTACATCCTCTCCGACTCTCTTGGTTCAACTCTTAGAAGATGATGGTTGGTGCTGAGTGTTTGGAGGATTTATATGTTCGTCATCTGGCTGCTCTGGTTTTAATTATGTTCAGCAGAACTGGGGTGAATGAGGGAACAGCCAAGTTTTTGTACAGGCTGTGCTTTAAAAACAACAACTGTTTCCTCTAAAACCGAGCTTAATGTCTCTAATGCTCTTAGATACTCTGAAAATGATTATGATGAATCTGCTGTTTGTTTGTTTCTACAGATTTGTCACACAACAGCGCGGACCCCTTCAGTGAGCTGACCGAATTCGAGTACCTCAGGAAGGTCCTGTTTGAGTACATGATGGGAAGAGAGACAAAGGTACATTTTAGGGGTTATTATTACACTTTATGAGATGTCATTCAAGGAGGGACTGTTTTTGGGTCATTAATGTTATGCAGTATTTGAACAGAATTGTTTTTTTAATGTTATGCAGTATTTGAACAGAATTGTTGAAATTACCCTTCTTTTTATTAAGAGAAACAAGGTATAATAGAAAAACTAGAAATATTCTCTGGTCAAGCATTAGGCACTTAGAAATTTAATAAATTTATATATATTTTTAATTTAATTTATTAAAACTTAAAAAAATGATTAAATGGCATCACAAATATTAATCTAAAGTTAGGGATTGAGTATGCTTACATGAGGATCAGTGTTGTTATTGTTAGCTAAAACTTTTGAAAATCATGTTTATTTAAATAAAGCTGAAATAAATATTAGATAAAAAAAAACTTTAATGAAAATTAGAAATGCTTCTTTGGCAACTAAAAGTTAAATAAGTTGAAGTGCTGAAATTACTAAAACAGAAATGAAATAAAAGCTTAGTAGAAATATTTGAAAACTTTTAAAAGCATTAAAAAACTTACTAACATTGAGAAAAAATGCAAATTTAAACCAAAACCTGAAAATATAAAAATAAAAGCTAATTGAAAATATTAATAAATGCTTAGTAGATACTAAATAAATAAGTAGTAGATAAATAATATTGATTATATAATGTTGATTTCAAGCATTTTTTTAAAACTATATTTTGAAATATTGGTAATATCAGCTATTATGCCTTAATATATTCAGCCAGCATATTAAGATTATGGGCACAAGAAAATGTAGCTACTGCATATGTAGGAAAGACCCATTTAAAGATAAACATAATAATACATTAAACTAATAATAATTTGGGGGAAGGATGCAGTAAATAAGTGTGACAGGGAGTCCGGATGGAAGCCTGTAAAATGATTCATTCCCACGAAAACTCCCACCAGCTGTTTGTGTTCGCTTAGCAGGACCCTAATGAGCGAATCTTGTCCGTTTAGCCAGGACTAATTAACGGCCCGGTTGTCGCCGCCCTGAAGCCAGCGGGATTCTCCCTCGCCGCTAATAAACAGTCAGGTCTTTATAACGTCTCAACAGGCCTCCCTGTAAGAGAGGATGTCCGGCGGGCGGCCCGGTGGCTCGTTCTCATCACATGACCCAGTAGCGCCTGCCATTTAAGAGAGTTGCTCGGGTGAGCTGGTTCTGATTAGTGCCGCATACGAGCGCTGGCAGATCTGTCTAGGGCTGATTACCCAGCAGGCTGCAGATAATGAGCATTTTGTCTTAGCGAGATGTAATTGCTCACAGAACAGTGTGGAGCAGCAGATCTACTAAAGATGGGCGGCAACATTGTTGTTGTTAACTAAAACTAAAAATATATATTTTTTAAATTGTTAATTGAAATAAAGCCAACTTAAACAAAAAAACTTTTAGAAATGAGAAAAACTGAAATAAAATAAGTTTATGTACTAAACTTACTAAAACTCTTAATGGAAATACAAATTAATGCTAATTAGATTTTGGGTTTGTGTGTGTGTGTGTGTGTGTGTGTGTAAACAAAATAATAATAATAAAAAAAAGACAAAACAACAAAATTAATAAAACCTACATTAAACTTAACACTTAAATATAAAAATAAATAAAATAATAAAAATATATAAAATATTAAAATAAATAATATAAAATAATTAAAATTAAATACTATAATATAAAATACTAAAATGTGTGTACACAGTATTATTTATATACATATACATATTTATATGCTCTCTTTCTCTATAAAAACAACTAATAAAAATTATAAAAGCATATACAGTGACTAAAAGTTCAACTAAAAATAAAATTTAATTAATATTAATTTATTATTTTTTATTAATACAATTTATACACAATACTAGCTACTATAATAGTATATAAAAAATTCTAAAATTACACTGAGTATTGATTTGTTTTTTGTAAAATACTTTGTTTACATTCTTTCACAAAATTTCATAAAACAAACTATAATAGTGTCAGAACATCTGTGTGTGCCCATGCATGCATGCTTCACTCCTTCATGTTGTTTTCCAGTTAAACTGTTTTCACCAACCTATGATATGAGACTTGTTTAGTTAAATAAAGACCTCATAGGAGAAAATGGGGAACATGACTGATGAACAAATGTAATCATTTTAAAGGAACAGTTCGCCTAAAACTAAAAATGATGTCATCGTTTACAGTCTCTGGTCCCCATTGACTTCCATAGTATTTTTTCCATGCAATGGAAGTCAGCGAGGACCACCTACAGTTTGGTTACACACATTCTTCAAAATATCTTCCTATAAAATGATGAGAGTAGTAAACTATTCTTTTAAGTTGTCATTTCTTGCTCTTAAATAACATACTGTAACATTTAATGCAGAATTTCAGCTTCATCTCTTTTGTTTTTCTATTGCATCTTGTTTCTTCAGACAATGGCCAAAGTCATAACATCCATGCTGAAGTTTCCTCCGGACCAGGCGCAGAAGGTTCTGGAGCGTGAAGATTCCCGTGTGATGGTGAGCGTTTCTTTAGTGTGCAGAAGCAGCCTTCAAAGACTCTCCGTAACTCTCCATATGTTAACACACTGACTCAAACAGGCGTCCCAGATGTGAGCACTGATGCTCATCCTGCAGTTCTTGTGCAGAGAGGGAGCCGATCAGATGCTAAATCAAGCACATATGTGCTTCTTATCGAATATTTTATGGTTCGTTATCAGGTTTCTGCAGTGTGGTCACTGTTTCCTTTCCAATGCTCCATTAAATTGATATTATATCAGGAAACTGAATTCCTGACATTTATTTCCATTTCTCCAGTTGTTTATTTGCTGCTTGTGAAATCGCTTGCTCAGGAATTCACACTTCTGGAACTATTTTGATAGCCAATAGCCTTTAGTTTACACTACCGTTTAGATTTTTAAAAATGGTTTTGAAAGAAGTCCCTTCTGCTCACCAAAACTGCATTTATTTGATCAAAAATACAGGGTCACACTTTATATTAGGTGGCCTTAACTACTATGTACTTGCATCAAAAAATGTGACCCTGGAGCACAAAACCAGTCGCTGTAGCAATAGCCAAAAATACACTGTATGGGTCAAAATGATCAATTTTTCTTTTATGCCAAAAATCATTAGGATATTGAGTAGATCATGTTCCATGAAGATATTTAGTCAATTTCTTACCGTAAATATATCAAAATGTAATTTTTGATTAGTAATATGCATTGCTAAGAACTTCATTTGGACAACTTTAAAGGCGATTTTCTCAATATTTAGTTTTTTTTTGCACCCTCAGATTCCAGATTTTCAAATAGTTGTATCTCGGCCAAATATTGTCTTATCATAACAAACCATACATCAATGGAAAGCTCATTTATTCAGCTTTCTGATAATATATATAATATAATATAAATCTCAATTTCCAAAAATTGACACTTAAGACTGGTTTTGTGGTCCAGGGTCACAAATAAGTACAATGTACTTATTGTGGTCATATTGTATTGCAAAACACTTTTGCTGCTATTGAGGTGGGATACAGGTAAGGTTAGGGACAGGTTAGGGTGGTATGGGTTGGTTTAAAGGTGGGTTAAGGTGTAAGGGATGGGTCAACAGTGTAATTATGAATGTAGTTACAGAAATTCATTACAGATGTAACTACATATAAATGTATGTACAGTGTAAAAACATATATGTACACAATAAGAGCATTGTATCAAATGATTAATTTAAATGTAAGTACATAGTGGTTAATGCCACCTAATATAAAGTGGGACCAAATACAGTAAAAACAAAAATAATCTGAAATATTATCACAGTTTAAAATAACTGTTTTCTATTTTAAATGTAATTTATTCCTGTGACGCAAAGCTGAATTTTCAGCATCATTACTCCAGTCTTCAGTGTCATCCTTCAGAAATCATTCTAATTTTCTGCTCAGGAAACATGTCTGATTATTATTAGTGTTGAAAACAGTACTGCTACTACTTCTATTTAATAAATAGAAAGTTCAAAAGCTCATTTGTAACATGTTTGACCAATTTAGTGCATCCGTGCTGAATAAAAGTATTAATTTCTTTCAAACAGTACTGTACATCACAGCCTTGAGACATGATTTTCTACTTGCTGTTTGAATTAGTTTTATTTTTAAAATATGTATATCTCAATCTCCTTAACAGCAATATAGCAACCCCCTGGCAGCCTCCTACAACACCCAAGCATCGGAACATTTTCTTAAAGAAATGTCTATGTAGCTAACGAGTTGTCAGATATTTGTTCAGATGACGTCGTGTGAAATGCAGCTGCTGGTGATTTTAATGCATGTGCCTGCAGTGACTGAGCTTCTGTTCCCCATCTGTGTGTTTTACAGCCTTGGCTCCGGTAAGGTGGAACCAGAACCGTGCCTGAGCGAACGACAGATTCTCCTGCTGCTGCTGAGAGATGCTACTGACACGAAAGAGCCTGCTCTACTTATCTCTCTCTCTCTCTGTGTGTCTGTGTGATGTGTGGTGTGTGGTGTGTGTGTGTGTGTGTGTGTGTGTGTGTGTGTGCGTGCGTGTGTGTGTGTGTGTGTGCTGTTTATGTGGTTTATGAGGACACAAATTTGTATAATGACATGGGTATGACAGAGGTATTACAATATAAAGGTGGTTTATGAGGACACTGCCTATGTCCCCGTAATTCAAAAGGCTTAAAAAACATACTAAATGGTGTTTTTTTGAAAATCTAAAAATGCACAAAGTCTCCTGTGAGGGCTAAGTTTAGGTGTAGGGTTGGTGTAGGGCAATAGCACACACAGTTTGTTCAGTATAAAAACCATTACGCCTATGGAGAGTCCCCATAAACCACAAAAACCAACGTGTGTGTGTGTGTGTGTATGGTTACTGGTACAAGGGAACTTGATTAGATTAAGAAATTTAAAGAAAATGTAAAGAATATTCTTAAATTTGTAGCTCGCCAGAAATAATTTATTACATGGATTTTTCTTGCTTTCTCTTTTTCATTTTTTTTTAGGGTAGACGGTTCTTTTTTTAAAGCTGCATTTGTATGATTTGAAGACTTGTGCAATAAGTTTGACTCTAAGTTTCAGTTTGGTTGATTCGTATCATTCGTGATTTGTATTCCTGTTTTTCTCTGTTTTAAGGTGAAATGAAATGACCCTTTAACTCTCTGCACAGCACATGTACGATACAAAGACAGGCTCACAGTATGCGGATTGTTTACTATGTTTTTGTTTGTTTGTTTGTTTTTGTAACTTGATACTGTATTTTCGGGGAAACTGACTAATTAGAACCACGCTTCATATTGTAAATAATCATTGTTGGAAAAAAAAGGCTATAAATCTCTGTCATAGGGCACTTTGAGACAGTTAATACATTTTAAGACAATTAATAAAGTTTTATTTACACTACATTGAAATCTTCTCTCTGCATGCAGCTCTTGTAACACTGCTGTATGTTGCAGTTGTCAGGTAAGACTGGTGAAGCATTAATCTAATTCTCACTATAATGTAGACACTGTTGGCCAAATAATGTACAAGTGTGCAAAGATTTTGTGCAAGGGATATTGTGGTACTGAATGATTTCCACAGTCAGCTACCGTGATTTTTATGGACCTCCAAAAAACAAAAGCATTAAACATTAATTTTTTAGTGTAACTTAATACTAATAAGATTTCAGTAATAATATTACAGTCACCATCCATAAAACAGCTACTTACCTACTGATTTGAAATCCAACCATCCATAAGCTATGCTGTTACAACTGTTGCCAGAAAGTAATAAGTAACTTTTGGAAGGAGCAAATGAGTACACATAAATATTTAGATTAATACACAACAGAATATATATCTCCAATAAAAAAATCACACATTTTATTTTTTTAAGATATGCTCTTAAGAATTAGCAAAATTAAAATGTGTGTGATATTATCACCAATCATAAAAAAACAAGATCTCCTTTTTAAATAGACAAGGATGTATACTCTTTAATACTCTTAAGCAGTGCTCGAATTGAATCAAGTCTTATGGGGGGTCCCCACCATCAGACTTTTTTTTTTTTTTGGTGGGGGTGGGGGTTAGTCTCGCAATATACAATTTATACAAAATAAACAATATATTTGATCATAATATGCATAACTATATACTATTTAATGTTGCATAACAAAGAGAGATAAGCTACTATTCTTCTTTTAAATGGCTTACTCCAAGTAAAAATGTCTGAGGGACCCCCCTAAGTCTATTTTTTACTTCTTATGGGGGGTCCCTAATGCCTTATGGGGGGTCCCGGATCCCCCCAGCCCCCCTTCAATTCGAGCAGTGCTCTTAAGGCCTATTAATCAAACCTATGCTACAGTATGCGGTAAGCCGTGCAGTACTGGGAGCTGTCGGTAGGTGTCGCCAGTGCACGCGGCGCTGCTGTCATGTGAAACGTGATGCTCGCGCGCAACAACACACGCGTCAGCGCGAGCGCGGCGCTTTAATGCAGAGAGAAACTCCAGAGACGCAGCAGAAGAGAAGAGCCAAACCTCCGATTCACAAGCTCAAACTCTGTGTTTGCATGCGCTTAATTCCCAACTTTAAGAAAAGGACGTGGTGTAGTTATATAAATGTAGTTTTTCCATTATTTTTGGGACTCTATAGACAGATTTAATAGCTTTTATAAAGTTCTCATCAGCTTGACTGAGGATGCACAACAGAATGACGGATCTTTCTACGCGGAAAAGACGCGCTTTGGATGTTTTTGTGTATTTGTGTTTGGTTTCTTTGGCTTATTCCTTCAACATTGACTTACAACATCCCGTGGTCTTCCGAGGACCAGATGCGACGTTTTTTGGATATTCGGTCTTGGAGCACGTCCATGACAACACACGCTGGTGAGTACATGATCAGAGACAGAATTAACATTTATACACTCAGTTATGCGCGTTTTAATGCTGAAAAATAGATTTTAAAGGCGTCTTCTCTCTGTGGAAGTTTCCAAAATTGTCTTTTGGCGCCCCTAGTACAGTAAGCCAAAGGTCAACTGTCTTAAGACTTTATAAAAACTAAAGTTTTATCGATAATGAATCCGTACTTAGCCTAAGTTTTGCCGCAACGGAAAGCGCTCGAGGCGGTCTTCTGTTGCCAAGGTTACCACCTCCGGTAAACGGCACTTTTCTCGAGCATCAGGTGAAAATAATCGCGCGGACTAACTTGTAATTTAACTTGTGTGGTCACTGAAATCTTCTTAATGATAAATATGAATAATTAAAACTGGTCTAAATGTAATCTATACTTAAAAAAAAAAAAAAAAAACAAGCCGTCTGTTGAAAAATCGAGAAATGTCATCACGTTGGTTCCGCTAGCACAATACATCACATGTAAAGTATCTTAAACGCGTTTTATGTAGTTTTATATTTAATAAATCTGTAATGAAAGGATAAATAACGACAGTACTCACTTCCGTCGCTATGGTTACCTCAGGCGAATGCTAATTCTGAACGCTAACATCGGTTTAGCTTTAGGAGAAACATTCATTATTTACGTTTTCTGTGTGAATTGTCTTGTGTATTTTGATTTATCTTTGTGTTAATGTCGCAGTGGCTCCAAAAAAAAATCATTTAGACTAAATCTAATTAAATTATTGCGGTTAGATGATCAAATATCAAACCAAGTTGCATATATTTTGAAACTAGGCTATTCAATCTATTAGAAGTCTGTTTCAAACCATGTTGATTAAAAGTCACTAAGCAAAAATTTATAAGAATATGCTGTTAATTCTGGTGTTAGAGATCCTCCTGCATTTGGACAATGACCTTTGGTTTGATGTTTTGTTGTCTAATCTAATTCAGCTCATTATGTATGCAACTCTTTAGCATTAATCGACTCAGGCTGGTGGTTTTGCTTACTTTTATAACTCAACTCTTGCCATTACATTTCTCAGACATGCAACGTTTTAAAAAGTCTCTTATGACTCTACAGATGTTAAGACTTTCCTCTAAGGGCTGTCCTGAAGTTTAAAGGGAAACACTGGCCAGCGCCCAAATCATTGCCTTTGCTTCAGTGGAGATGATGATGTAGTTCTTGCATCACCGAATTTTAGAGCCAAACCATGACAGTATGACAAGGCAGAACCACCTCCAGGGCTAATTCACTTATTAGGCATCCCTAGTATTCATCCATGACACTTAGACAAAACACAGACCTACAAAGAATAGTTTTGTTTTCCATTTTGTAATGATAAAAAACTGTATCAATTGACTTTTGTCCCAGGCGCAACCCAAGTTGCATGTAGTGTTGTGATGTACAGTGACAGTATGTTTCTCCTGATGTCTGTAGGATTGTGGTCGGGGCTCCTAGAGCAAACTCATCATTCAGCAGTTCAGTTCAGTCCCCTGGAGCCGTATACAAGTGCCGGATCCGCAACAACCCAGAGCAACGCTGCACTGAGATGGACCTCGGGAGAGGTGTGTGTGCATCTCACATGATCTCACAAATATCCAGAGTACACATCTTACTTTAACTGCATACATATAGTATACTCACATAAACCCATATATACTATATAGCAAATCTCAGCTGCGTGATTGTTTTTATCATCACAAAATGTGACTATATTACTGTCCGGCTCTATTCGTAATCATACAGTATGCTCGCATATTTTCACAGAAGTAACTATATTATCGTCCGGGTCTTTATATAAGTTTGGTATGTACAACTTTCTCTTGATACAGTATACTTTTGTTTAAAGCAATATGAACTATATAGCAAATGTGATTGTTTATATAATCAAAAAATGTAGTTTTATATATTTATATATATAAAATTATTGATTTATATCCAACTTTTTATAGAAAGCTGTGCAATAATATAGCTCTCTGTATAAAGTTGGATATACATTATATCAAACTTTATTTGCCTACATAAAGTCCACTAACATAAGGGGATTGTTAATACTAAATCTCAACTGCTTGATTTTTTTTATTTAATCACAAAATGTAACCGTATTATCGCCCAGCTCTTTATATAATTGGATATATATCCAACTTTACCCTGCATGCATACAGTATACTTGCATATGGTGATATATATCATATAGCAAATATTAATGGCTTTATTGCTTGCATCCTCACAAAATGTAGGTTTATTATCGCCCAGCTCTTTATATATAGTCGGATACATATCCAAATTTAATTTACCCACATACAAGATTCGATAGTTTATTGAGTGAGTGAGTGAGTGAGTGAAGTGACATTCAGTCAAGTATGGTGACCCATACTCGGAATTCGTGCTCTGTATTTAACCCATCCAACGTGCACACACACAGCAGTGAACACACACACACCGTGAACACACACCCGGAGCAGTGGGCAGCCATTTTATGCTGCAGCACCCGGGGAGCAGTTGGGGGTTCGGTGCTCAAGGGCACCTCAGTCGTGGTATTGAGGGTGGAGAGAGCGCTGGACATTCACTCCCCCCACCTACAATCCCTGCCAGCCCGAGACTCGAACCTGCAACCTTTGGATTACGAGTCCGACTCTCTAACCATTAGGCCACGACTTCCCCCTTATTGTCCTTTGTAGAGGAAACAGTCTGTTACTCCATACAATAAAATTCTTACTCTGTGAATCCTCTCAGTAGCCTATGGCATAAAGTTAAGGGCATCAAAATAAAAGACACAATATGTAGATTACAAATTTGCAATTACAAAGATTGCTGAAATTGCAAGATTACTAATTGTGCGAAAAATGCAAGAAACAAAATCATTTCATGTATAATGTGCACAGTGCGCAATGTAAACGAAGAAGACCTGCATGTGCAAAGTCCTGTTGTTGCAATTGAAAAAGTATGTGTGTGTGCAATGGAAAAAGGATGTATATGTGCACAAAGTATGCAGAGGTAGTCTGTAGTCTCTGATGTTATTTGCATTATGTGTGTGTGTTTGAGTGTAGACAGGATGAGGTAGTTGACACCTCAGAATCAGGGTGTAATCTACAGTATGTCTATAGTGATTGGGGGAGAGGCAGCAGATTGGAGTTGTTCACAAGCCGGATGGCCTGTGGGTAAAAACAGTTTTTTAGCCTTGATTTTCTGGCTTTAACACTCCTTTAGCATCTGCATAAAGTATACTTACGTATGGTGATAAATACCATATACTGTAGCAAATCTTAATGACTTTGTTGCTTGCATCGTTGCAAAATGTAAACTTTATTAGTGCCCAGCTCTAATCTGCTAAATTCGACTATAAGTCATGAAGATATTGTAAATGTTAACCTTCATGATTTTCTGTAAAGCTGCTTTGAAACAATTATGTATTGTGCTATACAAATACATTTGACTTCTTAAATTCATCAATTTTCTAGAATCTTGAAGAATCCAGAAGAAGAATGCATCTAAAGAACAGGTTCTAAAACGTGATCTAAAGATCTTTGGAATGTGTAAAAAGGGAAGTGAAAATGTGTTTATATATTATCATTATATCCTGTGTGAGTGTCAGATGTGCTTGTGTTTGACAGCGCCAGTTAAAATGAATAACAGCTAGAAGATGCCACCTGCACAGACAAATCAGCCGGTAAAAGAGCAGAACTGTTTTACATGGGTAGTTTAACCCAAACCACTGTACCACTGAAATCACTCATGAAGTTAAACATGGAATTTGGACCAGTCAATATTTGAAACCCAAAATGGGCGAATGTTTTAGCAGCCTTGTTTTGGTCGCTTTTAATAACTTTTCTCCCAGTTAGAATCAAAAACAGAGCTGTTATCTTATCCTGGTGTTTTCACATTACCCCTGTCATTCTAACACTCATTTTCAGCACAGATAACGGGTCGATTTACACTTTTCCTTTTGTAAATATGCATCATACTATGAGCTTGTTTATGTGATAGACAACTGACAATACCGTTGATTTTTCTTTTTAACATTATTAATATTACTGTGTGAAATCAGTTTAAATGTCTGTAGTCTGGCTCCTGAAGTATTTTGATAGAAATGATGAATGGTTTGGCTAATATTTTCCGAGCGGCTGTGCCAAGGATCCAATGTGTAGAGATCTCTTGAAGCTCTTTTCTTGTGGAGAGATGAGTGCGGTTTATGTGGCTTTAATGCGCACACTCCTGCTTCTGCTGTGTCTGACAGAACACACAAAAGCAAATGATGCGTGTCCTGGGGCCCCAGTTTTGAGTTTATATGAATCATATAGAATAAGACCCCTCAGGGCTCCCCTTGAGAAATATTGCTACTGATATGAGGGGACTAGTTTTCGCTTCTCCCAAGTGTGGTTAAAGGAATAGTTCACCCATAAAAAAGATGTTCATGTCTTTCTTTCTTCAGTTGCAAAGAAATTAAGTTTTTTGAGGAAAACATTCCAGGATTTTTTTTTTATATATAGAGTGGACTTCAATGGTGGCCAACTATTTCAAGGTCAAAAATGCAGCTTCAAAGGGCTCTACACGATCTCATTTGAGGATTAATGGCTTTATCTAGAGAAACGATTCATTTTGTTAAAAAATATATGAACATCTTGGAAGACATGGGGGTGAGTAAATTATCAGGAAATTTTTATTCTGGAAGTGGATTTATCCTTTAAGGCCGTCTGTGGATTATTTGTGGATTATTGTGATGTTTTTATCAGCTGTTTGGACTCTCATTCTGACGGCACCCATTCACTGCAGAGGATCCATTGCTGAGCAGCTACATTTGCTACATTTCTCCAAATCTGTTCTGATAACAAAACTCACCTACATCTTGGATGGCCTGAGGATGAGTACATTTTCAGACAGTTTCCATTTTGGGTGAACTTCCTTTAATTTATGTGACTATTTCTTCTGTGAAACAAGAACATTCTGCCAAACATCATACAGTATATTATGTTCCACAGTAGAAGAAAAGTCCTGCTGCTTTGGAAATTACATAAGGGTGAGTAAATTATGGCAGAATTTTGTCAGTTTTTAGTGACCTATTTCTTTAAACCTTCCGTCTGTTGTCAATTTATGAAGAATGTTTTGTGACTCTTGTGGACGGGGGTCAGATGATATCGGAGTACCATGACTAGACATTTACTCATCTGCTTGCAGACATGAAACTATTTATCGGTTACGAAATGGTCTTGATCTTGATAATTGCTAGCATATTTTGAGCAATTCTTTAGCTGTGTACTGCAGATCCTTTCTTCTCTTTTTACAGCCTTCATTGAAGTTCTTTACTGGTAAAGTGAAATGCATTGTCCTCAGTTGTTATGGGAGGTAATCCTCCACTTTCTAGTATGTTTCTTAGCTTCATCAAATACAGTAATTATGCTATTTCCTTCTAAGCAACACAGAGCCCATTCAAAGCCATATTCAGGATGAGCAATTACAATCTTTATTTAGAGTAATAGAGTCAGTTGATTGTCTGTGGGATGAGGGTTTATTGCACTGAAGTATGTGTTTTATAGTGTACTATCAGAATAGATCTGTTCCAAAACGTAGTGAGCCGATTACCTAAACTCCATTCATCATTGATTTTATGCCAAGGCAGCATTGCATGTGTTCCTTAAGGAAAAGGCAAAGCAATTGCAATTATTTCAGTGGAAGAACTGGTATAAAAGATGAGAGAAAGGTTTATTATAAATAACTTGCATTCAGCCCAGGCTTATTGTGAAAAAAACGTACCTGTTGCAACATTTCTGCAAAATGATATTATGTTGTTTTGTGCACATGTTGTGACATGTGAAATGTCCAGTGAGTGGCTCTAAAAGCACATTCAGTTTTATCCAATGAATGTGAATCTGGCAATGTTTTATTACATTGGTCGTTGTACATATTGCAGCAGTTTGGAAATTAAATGTCTGTTGAGTGGCGTTAAAAGGATAATGCATTTGAAAATAACGTATTGTACCGCCTACACTAAACCTTTGAGCTCTTTTGTGGTGTTTTGATTCGTTTTATACGTGACTCGAACCATAGTGCTTTGCATCTCAAGTGTACCAGGTGAGCTAATGAACAAGTTTACGACATCATAAAGACATACATATGGAGATGTTTATGATATGCAAATGTCAAAATGTATTAGTTTACAAATCATGTACTACGGCAAAAGTGTTTTAACATTAGTATTGTGCAAGGAACTGGCCAAAAATAAGTTTTTATTTATTGATAATCTCCTTTCATAATCAAAATTTGTGTGAAAAGGAAGAAAAGTAGTTGGTGTTTTGCTACCACTAGTGTTCATTTCAGCTGGAAAGTGCAGTGAATTGTATGTATAGGTGGGTTGATTACATTTCATACAGTAGTGGAAATTGTACAGAAATTGGGTGAAATCTAATGAAAACTGTTTGTATGTTAGTGTTGCATTGTTAGCTAAGCAACATGCTATTGCCATCCATTGGACTGAACTGTTATCGGTTGATCTGATTTGTTTAAACAGTGTTAAATAGATTCTCACCTGACACATTTTTTACCACATTCTCTGTAAACCAACCATCCATCTTAGTTGACCTTCATGATCAAAGTAGCATGCACATTTGTTTTCTTTCAGTTATCCGTTAACCGACCAGCACACTCCGGCCTCATGCTCTCTCACTACACGCTTCCAGATCTCGTCCTTCTTCCCATACCCTCGCTGAGCGGTTCACAACCAGAAGAACGTGGCACTCAGGACCCACACAGATGCGAAAACAAACACGACTGTTACGAAGATGGCCGGGGGGGAACTGGGGTCGCTGATTTGATGAGATGTTTAAAGTCTGAGGAACATTCCTCGTGCCTTCTTATTTGAAGTGATGGCCAAGATTTTTAAGAAGGGAATTCTTCTCGTGGTTTTCTTGCAGTCTTGACCTCGTGAAATATATCTGTGTTCAATGAGTAGTGTTTTTTGGATGATGCTATGCTGCTAATTGTTGAAAATAATGTTTCGTCCGTATCCCAAGCAAACTTCATCTTGGTTTTTGACAGTTTGTGTTTCCCTCCTAACTTGAGATCTGGCGCTCACCGTTGTGTGCTTTGGATGCTTCGCAGCTTTGGGGGCAAAAGCATTAACTTCAAACAGCCCAGAACAAGACGTGATTAGAACCATTTGTCCCACCTTTGACAAGCTGCTGTTTAGGAGGTAAAAGGTTGTTTCCTGATAGACTTTGTGCAATAGCTGCTAAAAAAAGTCTGGCTTATGCATTTCCATCCTAGTTAATCCTATAGTTTCTACTGGTTAGTGCTCGTCTTGCTGTTGGACAGGGGTAACCAAAATGTCCTACATGACACTGCTGCGCAAAAGTTTGGGTTTAGTAAGATTCTTAGAAGTTTTAATCAGCAAGGATGCACTAAATTGATCGAAAGTGACTGTATAGACATTTATAATGTAACAAAGGATTTCTATTTCAAATAAATGCTGTTTGCCTAAATTTTGTATTCATCAAAGAATCTTAAAAACAGCATCACAGTTTCCACAAAAATGAAGCCGCACAACATTCATAATAATAAGTAATTCTTCTTGAGCAGCAAATCAGCATGTTAGAATGATTTCTGAAGGATCATGTGAGACTGAAGACTGGAGTAATGATGCTGAAAATACAGCTTTGATCACAGAAATAAATTATATTTTAAAATGTATTCAATTAGAAAAACCATTATTTAAAATTTTAAGAATATTTCACAATTTTTCTGTTTTTACTGTATTTATTGATCAAATAATATACCCAATATTTGTGTGCTCTGTATGTTTTATTTTTTGCTTATTAGTTTTGTTCTTAACATCGGACTAGTCGAGTCTAGGGCATTATTTGTTTGGCACTTGTACGGCATTCCAAATCATTTTTGAGGTTCCTAGACAGTAAGGATGTTGTCTTTGTAGGCAGTAGACTAATTTTTGGGCCGGTGTGAAGATTTCTGGTTATGCATTGTTTAATTCAGTCAAATCTGGGTGGTAGTAGAATAGGAGTCCCAGTTCAGTTGGGCATTATGCAGACTTAAATCTCCATACTGATGCTGTCAGTCTGAGGAGAAGGAGGAGAAAAGAACCAGAGCCAAAGAAAACAGCCGCTGTCATCACTCTTTCTCCTGTGGACAATCACAGTTTGCCCCTCAGAGGGCCGCTGTAGCTCAACGCTCATAGATAAATATTAAAGCCGACCCTTATGCTTAGATAAACTCCCTGCAGGAATAACACGCCTTGCTCGTAAATCCTCCATTTTTGTACCGTTAAATACCCAAAATAGACAGTAGATACCTCCAAAATAGATCATGTCTGATTCAAGAAGCTGATATCTCATAGTTTATATTTTCCAAGGTCACCAATGTTAGCCATTTTTAATCCAAAACTTTTGAGGTAAATGAACTGTGATCATGCTTTGAGTTTTTTCTTAAATGTCTTTAGTAAACAGACTGGGCTGTATTTCCTAAAAGGATCGTAAGCATAAGTATATTGTAGAAATTGTCAATACAGTCTTACGATGCTTTTGGGAAAAGCAGCCCTGGTGCATTTAACTATTGTCTTTTGTTTGTTTGCAGCTTTGAACAACTCTTTTTTAGATGTAGTGCTATATAAATAAAATGTGACATGGCTTAACTATACCATGGTACTGAATGATCACCAGATAAATGTACCATGCTATTTATGACAATGTACCTTTTGGTATCATTGTACTTTTTTGTATAGAGAAATATGCACAATAATTAGTCTAGATGTGTTTTGCATGGCTTTAATGATCATTTTAGGAAGCCAAAGTTAATTAAGCAGTATTTAAGAGGTTGCTCGCATCTTTTTACTACTACATTGTGGGATTGGAACTTGATTTGGCCAATAGAAATAAAAATAGATCTTCTAGACTGTGATTCTCCCCAGTATTGTAAACACTGAATTTCATTTTTGCATTTGATACACATGACTTTTACATTGCAAAAATACAAGCAGTATTGTCTGTATTCAAGCATATTAAATGGACTCAAACATTGAATGTCTGACTTTTGTTTCAGCCTGTCTGGTCTTGGAGTGGTTTTATTGTGTTTCTCGTTACAGACAGGGATGTTTATCTCTCTGTTGGCTACAGTAACGTTCTCATTCTGTACTCTAGGAAATAAGCAGAGGGAGTCCTGTGGGAAGACGTGTCAAGGCGACAGGAATGACGAGTGGATGGGGGTCAGTCTGGCTCGACAGGACAAACCCAACGGCAAAATTCTGGTATGTTCCATTTTGAAGCAGAAAACAAGTAATCTTTCCCAACTGTAACTCTAAATTCTCATTGGATGAATTGTTGTTATAGAGTGATACAGGGATGACATAATTGTGTAGGCCAACCTGGATGTCATCATTGCCAGGGTTCCTTTGACAAAAAAACCAATAGGATTTTTCCATTGGATTCTGATTTGGAATGGTTGGATTGGATTGGTTTTGCAGAAAATTAACTCTGTGGCCAGCAAAAGTTTATGCATTGTAAAGTTTCAGGAGTGACAACCGCATTTAAATATGGGAGTTCATTCACTAAATTACAGTTTTGCGTATACAGACCAGAACTCACTCTCAAAACTGCCATGACTGACAACGTTGTAACCATAGCAATGTTTTGCCATCTCGTGCATTTGGTATTTGCTATTTCTGAAGTAAAATTACAGCAACCAAAGACTCGTTATGTTCGATTATTTTAACTAAACACTGTTGACAGAGCCGTAGTTTGGTTAATGTTTGGAAGGCTGCTTTGCAGTGCGTGCTCTTGCCATGTCCACATATGTGACCCTGAACCACAAAACCTTAAGTCTTAAGTCGCTGGGGTATATTTGTAGCAATAGCCAAAAATACATTATATGGGTCAAAATTATAGATTCTTTTATGCCAAAAATCATTAGGATATTAAGTAACGATTATGTTCCATGAAAGTATTTTGTAAATCTCTTACTGTAAATATATCAAAACTTAATTTTTGATTAGTAATATGCATTGCTAAGAACTTCATTTGGACAACTTTAAAGGTGATTTTCTCAGTATTTACATTTTTTTGCACCCTCAGATTCCAAATTTTCTAATAGTTGTACCTCGGCCAAATATTGTCCTATCATAACAAACCATACATCAATGGAAAGATTATTTATTCAGCTTCTCAATTTTGAAAAATGGACACTTATGACTGGTTTTGTGGTCCAGGGTCACATATTATAAACAATGCTTATTAAACATCTTTGGGTTTGTTATTGGGTGAAGCAATCCAGTTTATGAAGTTAATAAAGTAGGCAGGTGCAGGTTGAGATATTTTGGTATGGTGCTTATTTACAAGGTATTGCGTTTGGATTTATGTTTATTATTGGCTTGTTCTTAATTGCTGTTTTTTTATTGCAAGATCTGGCAACACTAATGAGTCAAGACGTACCTTTGTTCCCTGCGATTTCTTGCACCATGCATGGCATAGAATTTTGAGGTCTAAATACAATCTCCAGAGGTAAAAACCTGAATTTAGGCTATAAACGAAGTTGTATAACTAAGCTTCTGACAAATCTTTCAATCCTTTTTTAAAATATATAAGTTAAGAAAAGGGCTTACAAGGCTGTAAAAGGGACTAGTGAGTAGATGAGTTTCATTGTGACGATGTTTAACGTCACCGACAACCTCTGTAGTCCCATTTAGACATTTGTCCACCTTTTTCAAGACAAGTAAAAGCTTAAAAAAAATCACAAGTGGGGTATTGCTGAGGTATTTTATGTTTTAGAATGAAATGTAATATAAATGTAAAATATTAAGAGCTTGTGTTAAATACAGACCTTATTTCAGGCATTTAAACAAAAACCCATTCAAAAAATGACTGGGATTATGGAACCAGAAGTGCAAAACTTGTATCTGGGTTTTAGGGCTTATTTTTGCAGCAGTTAATATTGCACAGAACATTTACTTTGAGGAAGCAGATTAGAAATGAAACCTGTTCAAAGTTTACATAAAACGCGAAGATGAAAGACTCCGCATTAAATAGGTAATTAAGGTCAATGTTGTCTGGATTTTTGTGTGTTGATTCAACATTTGAGTGATTTTGTCAGAGTAGGAAATTTATGCTTTTCTCCAATGAGAATACAATAGACTTTTTTTAAGTAATAATAGCTTCAAGCATGCTTTATTTCATCTGTTGTTCCACAATAACGGCTGAATTTTCAACCATCTCAGCAGTTGTTTAACACAAACCACATCGACTTGTAAAACATGGGCAGAAATGATGAAGCCATCATTGTTAAAGACTCTTTCATGACAACCGCATTGTTAAACTTCAGCTGGTCTGTACATCAAGAGAAAGTGTTTGAAGTAAGGGTCATTTTCTCAGGAAGACAAACTGGAGCTTCAGAATAGACACTTTAACTGGACAAACAAGACATCAGTATCAGTCTTCTGGGTTTCTTGGTTTCTTCAGGCTTGAATTGTGTCGTGGTGGTCCGACTCGAGACATCGTTACTTCTCTGCTGCCGTGGGGGTTGAAGTCTCGAGCTCCTCTGGGTTTTGATGGGCGTCTTACAGGAAGGCAGTATCAGGGTGGTCTGATCAGAGGCAAGGACACTTACAGCGCTGATATGTTCAAATCAAAGAGGATGAGGGAGAGATGATATGTTACAGTAGAAGCTGTAATGATGGTAATTTGGTTGGTAGATTAGTATTTACAAGTCAAAGAACCGGATTAAACATATGGGCATTCAGGCACGAGTGATGGAGATGCCAACACAATCCGGAGGAGTTTGGCAGGAGATGTGGCGCACCAATGTGGCGATGTGGTGTAGCTCATGCAATCAGACTTTAGAGACTATTTGGACTTTTTTTTTTGTGTGTATTTGTTTTTTTTTTGTGTATTTCACCATAGAGGTGACTTTGGTTTTTTTCAATATGTTCATTGCACCATAATCTTTATATGTACGCTACCATTTGAGCTCAGTAAACTGATCAAAAGAGACAGTAATGAAGTAAAGATGTTTATAATGTTACAAAAGATTTCTATTTCAAATAAATGCTGTCCTTTTGACCTTTATTTGTCCAGGATTCTTAAAAAAAATACTTTCATAAAATTTTTAAAAATAGCTGTTTTCAACATTGATGATAATAAGAAAGGTTTCTTAACTCTTTCCCTGCCATTGACTAGATATCTCGTCAATTAAGAGACAACACTTCCCACTTTTTTCAACACTTTTTTGTGTGTGTGTGTGTGTGCGTGTGTATGTATGTAGCCTACATGTGTGTGTTTGTGTGTATAAACGTGTCTGTATGTGTCTATGTCTGTCTGTTCTGTTTATTGAATGTAATTTCAGTTATTCATATAATTATTTACAGGTGAAAGAATATGACAGTTTCTCAGTTTTTTTGTCCAAAATGTTGTATTTCTGATGAAACCTATGTGCATTCAAGTGGTGATAAAGAATGAGCACATGAAGATAGAATAAAATAGTTTTTTTAATTAAAAGCAGAGGCTTGGATTTTTATTTTTATATATAATATGTTCATATATTCATAGCAGAAAATATTCTGAGGACCGTCAAATTTAGGGGAAAATCATCAAAATGCTGGCGGTGGCTGGAAACTTAAAAAAAAAAACACTGGCAGGGAAAGAGTTAAGCAGCAAATCAGCATATTAATATTTTCTGAAGGAGAGTTATTTTAAAGTGCAATAATATTTCACAATAATACTGTTTTTACTGCATTTTTACCGACCCCAAACTTTAGAACTGTAGTGTGATTAATGTCTGTGGAAGCCTGTTTTTTTATTTCATGATAAAAAACTAAGACTGGTAATTGCGACTTTTTAACCCAAAATTCAGACTTTGTTTCAAAATTGCGAGAAATAACACAGAATTGTGAGGAAAAAGTTGGATTTATGAGATAAATCAGAATGCAATTCTAACTTTTTGTTTTCTTTTATTGCAAACCTATGGAAGCCTGATTCTGCCACAATTTTTTTTTTTTTTTTCACAATTCTGTCTTTTTTTCCTCCATATCTCACAATTTGTACACTTTCTCAGAATTATGAGAAACGAAATCCAATTTGTTAGATATAAATTCAGATTTATGACTTTTTTCTCCAGAATTGCAAGAAACAAAGTCCAAATTGTGTGCTATAAACTCAAAATTGCAAGAAAATGTCCATATTGTGTGAAACAAGTTAAGATTAATGATTTATTTTTAAAAACGGCAAGAAACAAAGTCCGAATTGTGAGATATAAACTAAAAGTTGTGAAGAAAAAAAAGTCAGAATTGTAATATAAAAAGTCCCAATTACCTTTTATGTTTTTAATTCCATGGCGATAACGAGCTTCCATAGATTTGCAATGAAAGCTGTGTGTATACAAAATATATTTCATGTATAACCTGAAAGCACTTCAACATGTGTTTCTTAGATGTATATGTTTACAGTGTGAGTGCATCCCACCACAACAAATAGCTGTATTTGAAGAGATTCACGTTTATATGTGAGGCATGTAAGAGAGCTGTTGTGCAGATGTGGCGGCCTTCCCTCAGCCAATCAGCTCTCAGCATGAGCAGGAACATGATTAGCCCGTGATCCGCGGTGACTCAGAGCCTCTCAGACTCATTCCTGATTTAGTTGAGCATTACGTGTTTCATTACATCTGTCCTGTGTGTTTCCCAGCACTGGCTGCCAGGGAATAAGTTGGAGTTTGTTCCTTTGGTTGTCATTAGGCTGAGGTTGTTTTATTGACATTCAGCTGAGATGGTTATTGAATGAGTTTAGATGATGCTGCCAGCACAGTTGAGCGGATTGCTCTAGGCTCTGACACAGTCTAACAGACTAACAGTGTTTCTCAACACAACAAACTACTGCCAGATAGTCATCTGACATCATGTGTGAGCGTTCGTATGAATCTGTGTGGCTGTAATATCTTTAAATCAGTTGTTTATCTCAATGGACTGCGTAAGCGCTGTTGGAAGTGGAGAAATAGGAAGCTCAACTGTTTTGGAGAGAATTTGGTTTCTCCACAGTCCTGAGCTCCTCGATGAGGGATTTGATCAAATAGGGAAAGGAAAGTTTGTGGCATATGAATATACTGTATTAATGAGCAAAACAGAAAGGTTTTGGTTTGTTGCTTGATCATTTCCATATTTTTTTCCTTGGGTATAATGACTTGATTAAAGTTGAATTCGGTCTTATGTGCCTCGGTTTCAGTGATGGTATTTGCTGAGACAAGTACCACTATTTCTATTTCTCATACAAACACATAAACCAATTTTTCTCTTGTGATTATTTTGAAGTTTTTGTTAAGATCCTAAAAGTAATTTTTTTCTCATTTTATCTTAGTCGGGAGGTAACAAAATCCATTTCTATGTGCATTATGAATGAATATGTATATATATTATTTTTATATAATGACTTATTTAATCAATATTTTATATTTTTATGTATGTTTTATATTTTATATACATTTGTTTTTTTATTTAATCAGTATTTTGTACATTTGTGTTTTTTTTGTACTTTAAATGTATTTTGATTAATACCAGATGTTTACATCCCTAGCATTTTTTCCCAATCGAAAAATAAATCATCAATAAAGATCAGCATGAAAAGTGTTATGTTAAAATCTTGAGGAGAAGTATGTAAAAAATCAAGAGAATATTAAGATAAAAGTATTAATGCATAGACTCTTTGGGCTTAACTGAAACTTTAACACTGTTCTGCTTTGCAAGAACTTCCTTCAGTGATTTCCGTCAGGAAATGCAGCTCTACTTTAGTTATTATCCTCTGTCTATGACCTTTCTGCTTTGTCTCTCTCTCTCAGTGTCTCTCTGCTCTCTGGCTGCCTTCACAGCCTTGAGCGCTTCTGTTGTTCCAGAGATCAGAGCTGTTTGAATGAAGATGCTCAGCTTTCTAAAACCACCAACCCTTTCTCAGTGGACATATTAGATCCACAGCCGTTTCCAGACTTGGCTCTATGCTCTGGTTTTGCCTCAGAAGTTAATGTGACACTGGGATAAAGAGAAGAAGCATTGTCTGTGTATCGTGTTTGTTTCTTGGTGCAATTAACATGCAAGCTGATGAAGATGATGTAATTTCGGACCTGATGTGTGTGCTATACCTTTGTCATGCTAAACACCATATTTAAACTGAGGCTTCAAGGACTGTAGAGTTTGTTTAATGGGTTGTAATTGTACTGTCTTTAACCTCATACCTGGCATTCCTGTCAAATTAAAGGTGCAATAGGTGATTGTCTTCAAAAACATTTTTTGTTATGCTGGTTGAAAGTCTCTTCACATCCAAATAACAGTAATTAAGTTAAGTGGTATAAATGTATTAATTAGGGGTGTAACGGTACACGTATTCATACCGAATCCTTTCGGTACGGGTCTTTCAGTTCGGTACGCATGTGTACCGAATGAATACAGTATTTTTTTTTCTTCTCCAGGAAATTCAAATAATAAATGGCGTTTTGACAGTCTTTGATGTGGCATGACAGATCGCTGTATAAACGGCTTGGAGAGCCTCTTCTGGGACGGTTCAGAAACGCTCTGGTATAAACCCAGCACAAGCATTGACTCGAGCGGCCGCGATCAGCTCCGGTTCCCGTGTCTGAGCCGTGTCTTCTTTTACTAGCTTTAACGCGAATAAACATGACTGAATGTCTCATGTAATCGTTCAATCATTGTTTCAACCACAGAAAGACATCAACAAAACGGCTTGGAAATAAAATGTCACGTAGCATTTCATTTACCTCAGCAAGTCATCAGTGTCCACAGCTCGTTAGTTCACTAGAGAAATGAAGTCTAAAGAGGAGCATTTCGCAAAATATTACACCATATACTGGTCATATTTTACTAAACCTGTTAGTCCTAATTATTTCATGTATGTTTAAATTAATCTGTTATGAAACATGCTATGACAGCCAGTGTGTAATTGAATATATTTTAACAAATAGCCTAGAAATTTTACTATTTATAAGTTCATTGAAAAATTTACATGTTTGCATATCATTTTATTTAAAGTGTTGATCATCTATTTAAAAATAAATAGTAATTAAATTTAAGTTTGGGTTAAGTTATTAGGCCTAATTGTAACCTTATAATGTAAAAGGGCCCCCTATTGTTTTAAGCATAAACTGAGGTAGATTTTTATCACTAAGAAAATTTAAACTATAACTGATACGTCATCAGCGCGTTCACGTATGCTGTGCAGACAGAGCGAGAATGGCAGGCAAACATCAACAACCTGATCTTCCTTCCTGCTATTATAGTACTTTTACTAACTGTACTATAAAGTTTTCTCACCGGTGAATGACACATGATGTATTATAGTAATGTTGTCTCTGGTCGTCTGATCTGTGTGTTCAGGGGGCGTGGCTTTGGACGGTGATTTGCAGGGAGGGTGGGACATTCGCTTTCAGTGCTATCAGGCTAAAGTTAGCATTTTCCAAGATCATCTACTGCACCTTTAAGTATCCCAGCATCTACCCTGACTGACTTCTATAGTCCTCGTCGCTCACTCTTCATTTTCTTGTATTGTCTGCAGGCCTGTGCTCACCGCTGGAAGAATGTATATTATGAATCAGAGTATATCCTCCCTCACGGATACTGCTCCGTCATCCCAGCCACTCTGCAGGGCAAGTCACAGCCTCTCATACCGTGTTATGAAGGTATGACATGCTCTTTACGACTTTAACTCATCTCAATTATCTTTCAGGATTATTTATGTACTATTATAGTATTTAATAATATAAGATTTTATAAGTGTATGTGTGTTTTTATATATATATATATATATATATATATATATATACATATACACATTATATTTATATACAACAAGACTATATTTTATAAACAAGACTTTGTCGTAATTTTGTTTCTCAAGTGGATGTATCTTGATTTAAGAATGTTTAGAAATTTGGAAAATAAGACAAAAATACTTTCATTTTTTGCATTGTTGGTTGAAACAAATAAAAGTGAAATAAAAAATTATTGGTTTTAGTTTACAAAATCACTATAGTCTTATAACTTTTGATTTGGGTAAAATAACATTCAGTATGCTGTATCATCAGTATCAATATCAGTGCTGGTATTTTCCTGTTAGTCAGCAATGAAAGCATGTGTTAGTGGTAAATGCTGAAGCAAACATCACTATTACTATTGCTAATACTTAGGGTTAGTCATTTGAGCAAACCTCTAACCCCAAGTATCATCATAATTGAACCACAGTTCAATTCATGTAGAAGCAGGTCAACTAAATAAGTGCAAACTCTGAAACCGCTGTTTCTCAGTGTGGTCAGATCCGCTTCCACGAGGCGCCATAATGGACTAAAGTCAAGTGAACCGCGTGAGAGAGATTGAAACTGATCCTGTATATTCACTCTACATGCCGGGTGAAATTGTGGTTCAGTTATGATACGGTGATTCATTACATTGTGTACCGGATCTTTGATATGTATGACAGTGTATGATCTATTGTGAGGTAGTTAGTGATAATCAGGCCTATTGTTGGAGAATCTTTGGTCTTTATCAAATCACAAGTCCAGCAAACTCTCCACTGAAGCGGACTACAGAAATGACGGCCAAGTCCAAGCCTTAAACCCTCAGAACAAGTTGGAAAGATGACACTGTTTACTGTGGCACATGTTCACAACAGGCTTCACAATGAGTTATGACGCCCTGAACTTCCTCCAAAACCTCAGACTGATGTTTTCTGGCATCAAAGCGCTGGCACCTTCAGAATCGAAAAGAAGCAGCACGCTGGAGAGAAATATGACCCATCAGGCAGGGCGCAGCATCTGGGAGTTTGGAGGACACATCTGGGGTTATGCTGGTTAAATATTTGACTCTTTGCACATCAAGATAAAGGACGGTTTAGCCTTTATTCAACAAACATTATGACCACAGTGCATGTCCAAAAGACCGTTATGTCACCATGCTTTCAGATGATGTAGAAATCTCAATTTTGGAAAATTGACACTTATGACTGGTTTTGTGGTCCAGGGTCACAAAAAACTTTATGATATTGAGAGATCACAAAACATACTCATTTTTAAAGGACAGTTCCAGGGTTATAATTTTATCAGCTTTACCTGAATTTGTGGCATAATAATATATACCAGAAAACAATTTCAACTTCTCCTTTTTTATTTATTTTGAATTAAAAGAATGTTCCATGTTCATAATGTTGTATACCACAAAAAGTTTTTACTTTTTTAAAGTTTGTTTGTTTATTCTGTATTTAAAATTTAACAGCTTTACTTGAATATGTTGCATATTATTATACTGTATACCACAGAAAATAATTAAAATTTTCTCTCAATTTATTTATTTATTTTAATTGAACTTTTTTATTTATTTATAGCAGAATTCACAGTTATTTTTATTAAGGCAGTTTTTCTTTATCGCTATCTCCTTTCCTTGTGCATGTCAAGCAAAAGTTTTTAGGGATTTCATACTGATCATAGGAGAAATATTGAATGTAATTTTGCACAGATTAGGTCGGCTAGCAATTTCCTTACACTAGCCACTTATTACAGTGCATTATGTTTAAGTCTTGTGGCTATACTTTCAGAATAGTGTATATTTTAATTTCCATCCCAGTGCATTGCTTTACCCCAAAGTACATTATGGCAAACACAATTTTTGCTTATTTTTACAAACTGTGAAATGAGTAAAAACTATTTTCTGTCGACAACATGCCATAGATGCACAAAAATGAACTTGTTTTGAACCAGGAATGTTCCAGTGCCAATCAACAACTGTCAATATCAGAACTGGCTCGCGCTCGCTCTTTATCGCTCCCCCCATCACGTATTATACTTCTGACAGATGTTATTGTAGTATATTAAATTCAACGCCTCCATCAGCATTGGATTTCATCATCCCAGTAGGACTTTTTGTATTTTACAAGATGTTTTGATTTGCTGCGGAAAGAGCGAAGGAGGGTGCATGAATTCTTGATCAGAATTAGTTTCCGTGTCCAGCTCCCGAGTTATTTATTTCCTTCCATATCTTTTCCCGACTCCAGTGAATTGCCATCGGGGGCCTTCTATGTGTGTGCAATGCATTATGGGGGGATCCAAGCCCAATATTTTTTGTAACCGGAGAGCACAGCGATCCCCACCGTTCTCAAAGCCCTCCAGAGTGAGAGCTTTTGTTGAACGTGGAGCTGCTAGGTCGTTCTCAGTCTGTATCTCGGCCCCCAGGTTCCTCTTGGATGGAGTTGGGACTTTGACTAACTCCATATGGAATGTCGGAAGAACTCCAGTAAATGCTGGCTCAGGCTCACAGCGAAATCATTTGTGGTCTGTTGTTTTTTTCCTTCCTCTCTCTCTCTCTCTCTGTCCCCCTACTCACTCTCACAGACCATAAGAAGACCTATGGGGAAGAACATGGCTCGTGCCAAGCCGGGATCGCAGGCGTTTTCACTGAGGTCAGTAGAAGTACGAGTATGTTATGTGTTTTCACATGTGTGGCGCTCTGGGCTGGCGAGCCTGTGCTGTGATTACATGTATGAACACTCACATTTAACAAAGTATGATTGATATATTTACTCTCCAGGGTTTTAAAGGAATAGTTAAACTAAAGATGTCTGTCATCATTAACTCACCTTCATGTCGTTCCACACCTGAATGATGATCTTTCTTCCTCAGAACACAAAAATTAAGATGTTTAGCAGAAACCAAATTCCTAATCCCAGCTGAACACCTCTGGTGTGACTTTAAATGCAAACACCAATGACTTGTACATACACTAAATGGACAAAGTATTGGGACCCCTTTCTTTAGAACAGAAAAAGGCACTAAGAAATCTGTGGCAACAAAGATAGAAACACAATTCATGACTTTAAAAATTGTATTCCCATCTGTTTTGCAACAGTGACAAATTGAGAGTTGTGTTGGATGGAAATCAGGGGGAAATGTAAACTAAAATTAGAGTGAAAACAGAAGAATCCAATCTAATTGAAAATATTAGAAAAACTATAATCAGTATAAAAATCTAGTATCAATTATACTAAAGTAACACTGATGGAAATAGCTAATTTGTTATTTTTAAATTACTTTTATATTGTATTGTTTTTTTTTTCAATTAACTTTACTATTAGTATATTGCAGAAGTGATCTGGACTACTTTATTCTGCAATGATCATTTTTTTAATTAAAAAAAAAAAATTGGGGGGAGGGGGGTCCTTGAAAGCCCCTGGTCACTTATTGTATGAAAAAAATCCCTTTCATAACATTCATAACAGTCATATGGCTTTGGAACGGTGTGTAAATTATGATAGATTTAAGTTTAAACTATCTCTTTAAAAGGAAGGTTGCATTAATTCCAGTCTTTGGCTCAGCAGGCCTGTTGGTTTGTGTCCACGGCCTCTGTTGAACAGATCCCTGTAGGAATTTGAACAGAATTCAAACAGTTTCTGTGTGATGCACACGTTTGCTGAAGGCTGTGAATTGTTTGTCCACTTGCCCTCTGTTTTGTACGTTGACCATTGCAGCGTTTTGTCTGTAGTGCAGCCAATCCATTAACATGCAGTCCAGGCTTTGGATGTAATGTCTGGAACAAATACAAGAACACAGACTGACAGATGTGATGCCCAACAGTTCATCAGTATCATCACTAGATCACTCTCTGACCCTTTTCACTTTGCTTTTCATTAGGTTTTCAAACAGACCTATTGTTGTCTTGTTGCATTTAAGCTGACCTCAGGTCAGTCAGTATTGGACATTCACAGAGAGGAATTAACCCATAGCAGAATGGCATCTGCATCGGCTGCTTTGTAGTTTGGATGGTAATGGCACTTTATCATTTGGCAGAACGTCTTAAGTGACCTTCAAGACCTTAAGTGTCTAAAACAGATGTCTTGATTGAATGCTGTCGGATCAGCTGGAGGTGCTGTTTTTACGTGTTTGGCAGGACTGACCGAGTCAAATAGCATTTGTGTGGGTTTTTTAGCAGTCAGGCGTTGTGAAATGGAAAAAGCAGTGAAAAGTGTCCATTTGTGGCTTGATAGAACTGAAAACAGCTATGTAAAGACCCTGTTTCCTCGACACATGAGGGATATTCTATGTGCCCACACTTTTATATTTGTATCCTCTGAGATGAGTGTTGGAAAAAGGGAAAATGTTTTTTCCACCAAAGATTCATAGCCAAACATTTATGACAAATTGTGCATTTTTTTAATTATATACTGTATGTCGATTAGAGCACAGCAGGGACCTGCAACTTTTTCAGTGGCTTTGGTTTCACAAGTATTTTTTCCGTTCTGTTTTCTTAATAGGGATTTTTCGAGGCTTCTAAGCATTGCCCCCCCCCCCCCCCCCCCCCCCAAAAAAAACGAAATAAATAAACAATATAAAACTATTGACTTTTGACAGTACCGTTTGAATATAATAATAATTAAAAGAACTTATCAATTTGAATATATTTTATTTCTATGATGCAAAGCTGAATTTTCAGCATCATTACTTATTACTTATACATTTTCTTCAGTGTCACATGATCCTTCAGAAATCATGCTTTGCTGCTCAAGAAACATTTTCTGATTATCAATGTTGAACACAGTTGTGCTGCTACATATTTTTGTGGAAACCATAACACATTTTTATTCAGGATTCTTTGATAATTAGAAAGTTCAAAAGAACAGCAATTATTTGAAATAAAACGTATTAATTTTAATATTAATAAATGTATTTGTTTATTCTAAAAAATAT
Source organism: Barbus barbus (assembly GCF_936440315.1). Taxonomy (NCBI): domain Eukaryota; kingdom Metazoa; phylum Chordata; class Actinopteri; order Cypriniformes; family Cyprinidae; genus Barbus; species Barbus barbus. The sequence continues at coordinate 28,173,761 of NC_136746.1, read as the reverse complement.
TACTGACTGCAAACTTCAAGCATCAGTGGATATTATATTATATTATATATTTATTTTTATTTTTATTGCATATATATGCAATATATTGGTCTAAAAAATCTGAGTTCTCTGATTCTGTAATCCAGTCTCTTCTAGAGCTTAGTATTGATTTCAGCAATTAAACATTTTTGTCATATGTACTACTTGCTTTTAAATGAAGTAAATATGCTTCACAACCTGTCCTCAAACATTTATACAGTATCACAAGAAAATCCCTATGGAGAAAACTTGTCTTGTTTGAAGTGTGACAATGTGGAGCAATTAAAACCGTTCAAAGGCTTGAGTTCTCCTTCAGCTTAAGACTCCATTGAGTGATCAAAGCAACGAACGACAGCCGTCCTTTCAGCTCACGGTTGGGTTACCAGCAGATAATAACACAACAGTTTGTGGCTTTCGGTTTTTCTCCTGTGAAAAATTGGTAGTTTTTGAATGGATCTCTATTGCTTTTTGTTTTGTTTCTTAGGAGCTGGTTATCATGGGTGCACCTGGTTCTTACTACTGGACCGGAACGGTCAAAGTGTTTAACATGACATCCAATACTCACTACAACCTAAATCAAGACAACCTGAGTCTTCGCAGATACAGTTACCTCGGTAATACCTGCTCAGATATTAATAACCGCTTCAATATTCCATGCTGTAGTCAGTCCGTCACAGATTTGTGTTTTTTAGGGTATGCTGTGACTGCTGGTCACTTCTCCTCCCCGAATACTATCGACGTGGCGGCCGGTGCTCCTCAAGACAGTGGTGGTGGAAAAGTGAGTGGTGCCTTGCAGAAATTGCATCATTGGTTCCAGGTTCTGTTTACATTACCCTCACTTTGACATTCCAAAACTACATTGTCGTCCATATTTTAGGTTTACATCTTCAGAATCGAAGGAACGTCTCTTGTAAAGACCTTTGAAGCCTCAGGGAAAATGGTGAGTATGATGCTCAGGTTTTCTAATTATTTACAAGCATAATTTATTCCAAATGTAAAATGTTTATATAATCCACCATAGTTACTTAATAGGAAAAGTTATTTTTCTGAAGAACACAGAAAGAGTTGTTTCTGAAAATTAGTTTGGACTGGGACTGTCGAAACCCTAAAAAGGCAAAAAAGCATAATTATCTCTAAGCCTACTGTATCATATTTGATACATACATTTCTAAGGCCTGTGATTATCAACATGATTAAAATTGAGCTAAAACCTGCTGTACACAATGTACAATGTATATGCCTTCTGTCACCTGATTGATGGTTGATTAGTAAGTAAAAGACCTTTTAGTGTAATGGTAAAAATGTCCACCTTCAGGGGTTGGCTCACATGTCTCTTGCTGTGAAAAATGTACTGATTTATATTAAGTATAACATTTATAGTATAATATTTTAAGATAAACACTTACTGGACTGAAGCAACTCCGCTTTACTTGATTATCCATATAATATTTAGACAAATCAAATGAGAGTATCATATATAATCATCAGGCTTACTAAGACATATTGGGAGATATGAGAGTGACATCTGTTATTTATGTTATTATGAGTTTTATGTAGTAGAGTTTTATGAAGTAGTCTGCTATACTTTTATAAAGATCATTTATTTTCTTACTTCTATATTTTATCTTACTTTTTGGCCATATAAATATCAGCACCTGCACCAAATAAAAGCCTGATGTATCAAATATGATGCTCAGAAAAAAAAGACAATGATTAAAAAAAATATATTTTGTCTAAAGGTTCAATAAACAGTTCCATTTATAAAATAAATAAATAGGATTTTTCTGAGCCTTTACAGGGTTAAAGTACTATATATTACTCATGCTCTAGTTTTGTGTGAAAAAAGGACAAAAATTTAAGCTGTTAGCTGAAAACCGGTTCTCATTTCTCATTCATCTTCATATACATTCAAATATGGGCAGTGTAGTTAAATTGTAGCTTGACTTTCTTCCAAAGGGAACTGTATGAGGTAATGCATCTTATAGAGGAGTGATGTGCCCTGTGCATGGCGTTGTAACCTGACCCGTTTGCTCTTGGCTCGGCTTGGTTTCAGATGGGCTCTTACTTTGGCTCCTCATTGTGTGCAGTTGACCTAAACGCAGACGGACTGTCGGACTTGCTGGTGGGAGCACCCATGCACAGCGAGATCCGGGATGAAGGCCAGGTTTCTGTTTACCTCAGCAGTGGCAATGTGAGTTCACTTACATCTGTGTTACTTATTAAAGGAGTAGTTCATCCAAAAATGAATATTTGCTGAAAATGCCATCAGGCCATCCAAGATGTAGATGAGTTTGTTTCTTCATCGGAACACATTTTGATAAAATGATCAGTGGTCAGACTGAGAGTCCAAACAGCTGATAAAAACATCACAATAATCTACCTGTTTAGAAGGCAAAAATCCATCATTTAGACTTTTTAACTTGAAACCTTTTCTTCTGGCCAAAATACAAATCCATAATTCATAATAAAGCTTCCTCCAGTAAAGAAAAAAAAACATCAGAGCTGTTTTGGACTTTATTCACTAGTAAATGGTTCTTGATCTGTGCATATTTCTCTCCTGATTCAGACCAGATGACTTTTTTCACTGGAGAAAGCAATATTATGGATAGAGGCCAGAAGTTTTAATGATGGATTTGTTTCTTACAAACATGCATATTTTTGCTTCACCATACATTAATGGATAGACTTGTGGATTATTATGATGTTTTTATCAGCTGTTTGGACTCTCATTCTGATGGCACCCATTCATTGCAGAGCATCCATTGCTGAGCAAGTGATGCAATGCTACATTTCTCCAAACCTGTTCTGATAAAGAAATTAACTCATCTACATCTTGGAACAGCACATAATAATTTTTGGGTGAATTTGCCAATTTTGTTATAAACAACACTTGAATGGCACAGCACTGTAACAACACTATAAATGACCAAGTTGCATTATGCCATAAATGACCAAGACTTAAATTCAAAGGGAAGTGTTTTCATGCAAATTGACAAATGTTTTGAGTATAAACAATGTTTTTGTACTTGTTTGTTCAGGGAGTGATGGAAGAAGTTGCAATATTGAACGGTGACAATGCATACAATGCTCATTTTGGAGAGTGTATCACATCTCTTGGGGACATTGATGACGATGGCTACCGAGGTCAGTGTACAAAATTACTTTGCGCTCAAAATGATTGCACACTGGAGCAAAGCATGAGCTTCCAATACTAAAGTCCTTTAATATAAGGAATATTTTGGGTTTGAGTCTGTAAGATAAAAAATAAAAATAAAAAAACTTTTATTCAGCAGTGCTGTATTAAATTGATCAAATGTGACAATATTTTAAATAAATGCTGTTTTTCCGCTTGCTATCCATCAAAGAATCCTGAAAAAATGTATTACAGTTTCCACAGAAATTAAGACGATTTTTACAATATATTCACTTATTTTAAATTGTAAAAATATTTCACATTACAGTTTTTTACTATATGATCAAATAAATACAGCCTGATTAAAATAAGAGACGTCTTTCAGAAACATTTAAAAATTGACTCCAAACTGTTTTAAATATTGAGCTGTGCATTGTAAGTGTGTTAGTGTTCACATCAAGTTGTGTTTATCTGGAATATTCCTTTAATTCAAATGATCACAGAAGCACATGTTGCAAAAATCATATTTCCGCTGTATTGGAGACAGAGACATTGTTTGTCAAGTAACTGGAAAAGATGTTTTGACATGAAACAAATTCAAACCTCAGATATCTCCTCTGCGACTAGTGTTCTCACCCTTGATTTTCCTGGCACCCCGCTGTCCAGTCGAAGGCTTTTCTTGGCTTCTGGATTTGCTCTTCACCTGATGCATTGCTTGATTGTAGCTCTATTTTTTGCATGTCGCCTCTTTTTGTAATTTTAGGACAGACTGTCCTCTGTTCTCGTACAGTAATTGTTCCTGAAAGTGTTTAGGGATCCTGACCATCACACAATAAACAGACCAAACGCATCTATTAATGTGGAAATGAGACTAAGAAATAAGAGCTGGTGAAGCTAATTAAAATTGCCTGAGGAATATCTAATAAGTGGAGACAGATGTGTCGGATTAAACAGGAAGTGAATCTTTCCGGTGTAGGACAGCAAGGGGGTTGGCTGTGCTTAGAACAAGAAACCAATTCAAGCAATCAAGAATCCTTGTAATAAAATGGTGCCGCCTATATGTATTGAGAAGCATCTGTGATAAACTGTTCAGGGGTCAGTGTGGTAGTAAACATGTCTGCATTTAACCTGCCTCTTATTGGGTATTTTTTGAGGTCAGCAAAATTTTTGGATGAAATGAATACTTTTAGTCAGAAAGGATGCATTAAATTGATCAAAAATGTGATGTTACAAAAGATTTCTATTTCAAATAAATGCTGTTCTTTTAAACTTTCTGTTCATCAAAAAACATTGATAATAATGAGAAATGTTTCTTGAGCAGCAAATCAGCATATTCGAATGATTTCTGAAGGATCACGTGACGCTGAAGACTGGAGTAATGATGCTGAAAATTCAGCTTTGATCACAGGAATAAATTACATTTTAAAATAGATTCAAATAGAAAACGTTGATTTGAAATTGTAATAATATTTTTAAATATTAATGTTTTTACTGTATTTTTGATCAAATAAATGCAGCCTTGGTGAGCATAAGACACTTCTTTCAAAAACATTTGAAAAATGCCATCGACCTCAAATCCTGAGCACCAATGTATAAACTGCATAAATGTAAAGATTTTGCATGTAAATAAGCCAGTCTCAGTTTGTCTCAAATACTGTATAGAATGGCCAATGCTTCAGATTTATAATTTTATGGCTGTTACAGAAATGTAAAAGTTCCAAAACTCAGCACATTGAAAATATGTGGTAGTGAAATGTGTACTGCTGTTTTCATGCGCAAGGGATTTTTTTCTGACTCTGTTTCAACCCCCCTGAAGTATCACAGACCTTTACAGGCTCTCAAAAACACGTAAGTGTCCATTAAGTGACTTAGCAGAGCGACTCTCAAACAGAGATGGGCTTAAGGCAAACAGGCATTTATTGGGGTCCTGACACACACAAATCCACCTCCAGCGTTTCTATTCCAGTCGTAGGTCTCTGGCAGTCTGACCTAATTCAGCTGCAGTGCATACTATGGTATACTGTTCTAACTTTTACGATTGTTGCTTGTCAGACTGTATAAGCCCAATAAGATCTTGAGTAAAAGCCAAGACAGACTGTACGACGACTCTGTATTATGTCAGATTGTACAATAACATCAGCTAAAACTGGTACCCCATTAAGACTTCAAGACTTGTAGTCAAGTTTGGACAAGTTTGCCCAACATTAAAAAAACTTTTAAAATCCCTCAAATTTGCCTCGGATGACAAACAAAGTAGTGGTAAATATTTTAATAAACAGTGTGTACCCTGATTTATTCTGTCTTCCTCCCTTGTTTCCTTCTTTCTCATTGACTTCTGTGTTTGTCTTTTGTGCTGTAGATGTAGCGATTGGAGCCCCCGAAGAGGATGACTACGGAGGAGCTGTCTACATCTACCATGGTGATGCTACAGGAATAGTTAAGAAGTACTCAATGGTAATCAACCATTTTATTTTTATTCATTGTTTATTTTATTTTTATTGTTTTGTATTTTATGTAATTATTTTAATGTAGTTTCTTTAATTTCATTATATTTTATTATTTATTTTGTTTTATAATTATTTCATTTTAGTATTTTCATTTTATTTTATTAAATGTATGCACTTTTTATTTAAATTGATTTTGGTATTTATATTTTATTTTATTTTATTATTTATTTTGTTTTAATTTTTTTATTTTACTATATTTTATTTTATTTGCTACACATTCAGCAACACTTGATTCAGAGACCTGAAAATACAAGTCCCAAACTTTTAGTTTTTTGTTTTATTGTAAACGAAATAATTTGATTATTTTGGTGTATTTTGTTTTAATATTGTTTTTATTTTATTTTTATTTTAGAATTATTATATTTTATCTTACTTTATTAATTTAATGTATTTTTTATTTGATTGTTTAAATTTAAAAATATAAATAAATTAAAATATCTAAATTAAAATAATAATTTAAAACATTTAAATTATATTTTTACATTTTATTTTATTTCATTTTATTATTTTATTTTTAATATTGTAGAATTTTGTATTTCATCTTATTTTCTACAGATTCAACAAAACTTGATTCAGAGACATGAATACAAATTCCACTATGTGACTTTTATTTTATTTATCATTTATTTATTTTTACGTTGTCAGCTCTCAACAGTACTGAATACTGTAGACCATTCGTTTCGATTTTTCATTTATTTATGGTGCTATTGAGCTTTACTTGTGTCTGTAATAAAATAAATCTGAAAGATTGGTTTAGTTGGCAGTGCATCGCTTGTTTTACTGCGAAACCTTATAGCTCATGCAGTTTAACAGTTTGATTGATGGGTAACTAGTAGGTCCAGATGGAATCCACTGGCTTTTGTGCTGATTTAGTGGGAAAAATGCCTTAAATGTAGCTGAGAGTGATACACTGATATTGCTAGCTGAAAGCATACTCAAATTAGCTAAAATATTTAATAAATGAACTACATGGCATTCAGAAATCTGAGGATGATTTATTAATGATTTTGTCTGTATGGATGTTAATGCTGGCATTTCTGATTAATTGATGTGATTTTCTCTCTCACCTGGATCGTATGCAGAGACTGTCTGGGCGAAGCATCAGTCCCACCCTCCAAATGTTTGGCCAGTCGATTTCCGGCAATGTGGACATGGATGGAAACGGATATCCAGGTTTGGCTTTGCTTTAGACACTTGGCTAGTTCTGCTCGAATGAACACTCAGAATGTTCCGAATTAACTAGATCAAAACCGACCACATTCAGTGAGAAACCGCGACCGGTGCCAGACCACTTACATTGGCCTTCTGCGATCTCCGCGTAAAGATGGGAAACATGTAACAATTTTACCAACCTTCATTGAGTTTATTCCATTCTGGAAACCTCTAAGTATTAAAAGTTAATGCTCAAATTTAATGTCACAACATGTGATCCAAAGTGACTGGACTTCTGATGTGAAAGCTGCTGTGAAGATGCTTTTTTTGAGTCTACAGAAGACTCTTGTGTACGAGAGATTAATTATATGATGGAGAATGTTCCATTCTGCACTAATCTAGGGAATGCAGATTGAGTGTTTGCTTAATTTTCCTAACCGTTCTTTGACGCGTTCGGTCTGCTCTGATTTCATAGTTCTGTGGCCAGCAAGCATTTTGTTTACAGCATTCCACAGTGGACACGCCAATTAAACAAAGACGAGAGAGAAAATCAAACAAAGGAAGCTTCATCTTTTATTAAAAAAAGAAATGCTTGATCTATTTCATATATGTGACCCTGGACCACAAAACCAGTCTTAAGTCACTGGGGTATATTTGTAGCAATAGCCACAAATACATTGTTTGGGTTAAAATTATAGATTTTTCTTTTATGCCAAAAATCATTAGGGTATAAAGTAAAGATCATGTTCCATGAATATATTTTGTAAATTTCCTACTGTAAATATATCAAAACGTAATTTTTGATTAGTAATATGCATTGCTAAGAACTTCATTTGGACACATTTAAAGGTGATTTTCTAAGTATTTAGATTTTTTTTTTACACCCTCAGATTCCCGATTTTTAAACGGTTGGATCTCAGCCAAATATTGTCCTATCCTAACAAACCATACATCAATGGAAAGCTTATTTATTCAGCTTTCTTATGATGTATAAATCTAAATTTAAAAAATTGACCCTTATGACTGGTTTATAATTTATACTTGAAATTAATTTATTTAGAAAATTTTATATGTTCAATTTTAATTTTAGTTTGTTATAGTTTATTTTGTTATGTTCTTTTGGCATACATTTTAACATATAAAGAGTTTATTTGCAAAAACAGATAACTCCATTTAAGTTTTGTCGTGTTCCCTGTCGATACTCCACTTGTACTGCGTCTTGATAATGACGCATATGGGAAAAAGCCTTTTTTTTCTCCTGAACTGAAGTCTTATTCTATCACGCAGTGAAACATCGTCAACGGTGAGAAGCCTGCTCACCGTTGACGAGCCTCGCAGCCGGACCCAGCAACCTCGACCTGCTCGGCTGATTCGCCTTTTCCTCGCGCTCCAGCATCGCAGCAGTTCCGGTCCCGTTCGCTGCTGCCATCCAGCGAATCTCATGCGATTCTAAAAGAGCAAATCAGCTTTGTTGCAAATGCCGCGCCGTTACTGCGGTTCGTGCAGGTCTCCCCTGCACGCCGATGACAGCCACAGCGAGTGCGTTTCCTGTTTGGGGAAATCCCATGCAGATGCCGCGCTCGCTGGCTCTGATTGTTCTCACTGCGAGAACATCAGTCTCGCCTCTCTGCACTCGCGGATTGCTTTCTTTGCAGAGAGTGACTCCGCCCCTCACGCCCTCCCGTTTTCTTCCTCCCAGGGACCTGTGAGGAAAAAACAGTGGGGCAGAGGATCTCAGCGCCCGGCTCACGAGCTCACGTCGACTCAGATCCCACGTGCCTTGCTCTCGCCACACAGAGAGGTTTCTCCCGTCCTTTTTTCCCGATCTGACCAGCGTCCATCTGCAAGCACGAGCGATCTGGTCTCGTTCGGGGGAAGCGACGAAGAGCTGGCCGATGACAGCATGTCATTGGCAGCTTGGGACGCTGAGGAGCTGTCGGGCTCGATAGCTGAATCCGCCCCCCTGCATTCGTCCGCGCCCAGCGCCGCCAAAGCCGGGATGGATGCCAAACTTTTCCGTGTCCTTTCAAAGGCGGTTGAAGAGCTGGGATTGGAGTGGTCTCCACCAGAAGAGCCTTCTCACAACCGTCTCGACGAGTGGTTCCTGCCGGGGCGCCATCAAGCCCCTCGCCAGCGACCCTCGCCGTTCTTCCCTGAAGTTCACGACATTCTATGCTCAGAAGGGATGACGCCGTTGGAAAAAGGAAAGGTTCCTCCAGCTCAGAGCGAGTCAGGCTTTTACAGCCGTTACTTCCTCATCCCCAAAAAGGATGACAGCCTCCAGCCCATCCTCGATCTCAGACGCCTGATTCACGCCCTCATGAAGAGGTCGTTCAGGATGGTCACGCTGAAGCAGATCCTCTCGCAGATTCGCACAGGGGGCTGTTTCTGTTCTCTGGACCTGAAAGACGCATACTTTCACATCCAGATAGCCCCCCCATCACAGACGATTCTTGAGATTCGCCATCGAGGGAGTGGCTTATCAGTACACGGTCCTTCCCTTTGAACTGTCTCTGGCCCCCCACACTTTTACAAAGTGCATGGATGCTCTTTCCCCTCTAAGACAGATGGGAATCCGCATTCTCAACTACCTCGACGACTGGCTCATTCTGGCCCAGTCAGAGGTGGAGCTACTTTCACACAGGACCCTCCTCCTCAGCCACTAATTTCGCCAAGAGCGCACTGTCCCCCAGCCAACGGGTATCGTTCCTGGGAACAGTTCTAGACTCACCTCAGATGAGAGCTGTGGTAGTGCCAGAACGTGCTCTGGCCATTCAGAAACTCGCGACCTCCATCAAGAGCGACACCGCTCGCCTCCTCAGAGAATGCAGGGCCTCATGGCCGCAGCATCACCAGTGCTACAGCTGGGCCTGCTTCGCATGCGACACCTCCAACGCTTGTTGAAACCACGGGTTCCACCCCACGCATGGCGTCACGGACGCCTGCATATCAGGGTGAGCCAGGCCTGGCCTCTTGGAAGAACCCACGATGGATGGAGAAGGGCGTGGCCATGGGAATGGTCTGCAACAGGAATGTTGTCACGACAGACGCCTCCAACACAGGTTGGGGGGCGCTGTACGAAGGCAAACCGACCTTCGGCCATTGGTCAAAAGCGGAGAAAGGCTTCCACATCAACAACTTGGAGATGCTAGCAGTATGTCGAGCCTGCCCGTTTTTCCTGCCAGACCTAATAGGACACCATGTGCTGATTCACTCAGACAACATGTCCATGGTGTCCTATATAAATCACCAGGGAGGTCTCTCCTCGACGCGCCTCTTAATTCTGGTAGAGCGCCTTCTGGAGTGGGCTCAGCTCAACCTGTGCTCGCTGAGAGCAGCACACTTGCCGGGCAGATTGAACCAAGGAGCGGATATGTTATCTCTGCCTTTCATGCCCCTATAGCAGGCCAATCAGTGGGCAGAGACATTTCAGTTGTCCGTTTTCTGAGGGGAGCCAAGAGGCTGAATCCGCCTCTGCCCCTTACCGTCCCTACATGGAACCTGCCCACTCCCTTTGAGCCGCTACAGTTTGCGAACCTTTGGCCACTTTCACTGAAGACTGCTCTGCTACTAACCCTGGCATCGGTTCAGCGAGTAGGAGACCTACAGGCGCTCTCTATTAGCCCTGCCTGCCTTGAATTCGGGCCCACCGACTCCAAGGTCGTCCTGAAACCAAGGCATGGTTACATACCCAAGGTACTTTCAACTCCGTTCAGAGCTCAGGTCATCACACTCTCCCCGCTTCCTCCCTCTGAGGAGGACCGGGAGTTATTCTTGTTATGCCCTGTCAGAGCTTTGAGGATCTACTTTGAGCGTTCCGCCTCCTTTAGACGTACGGAACAGCTATTTGTTAGCTTCGGAAGCCGCGCCTAAGGACATCTGGTCACGAAGCAGAGGCTCTCTAAGTGGATAATGGATGCTGTTACGCTGGCGTACTCTTCTTTAGGCCTACAATGCCCCATTGGAGTACGAGCCCATTCTACTAGAGGCATCGCCTCGTCATGGGCGTGGTCTAGTGGTGTGTCCATTACACAGATTTGTGCGGCAGCCGGCTGGGCCTCGCCGTCCACATTTTCTAGGTTTTATAAGCTGAGTTTAGCTCGCTTTAGCCCTGAGTATACTATTGCACTTCCCTATGGGCAATAAAATGCTTATGGAGGTGTATTATGCAGTCTGCACGAACCAATAGCCGTGCAGTTTCACTGCGTGATTGAATAAGACTTCAGTTCAGGAGAAAAAAGGCTTTTTCCCATATGTGTCTTTATCAAGATGCAATACTCGTTCCGTATCTCAGGGAATGTTTTTCATCATGTTATAATGTTTTTATTGTGTTTTATTGTGTTAGTTAATTTTTTTTTTTTTTTTTACCTAATCAAAATAATTAATAATTATTAATAGTTATGTTTTTGCAAATGAACTCTTCATATTTAAATTACATATATATATATTTTTTATACTATTGTTAATAGATATTATTAAATATTTCTATATAGCTTATTCATTTTTATGTTAGTTTTAGGTTTAGTAATTTTAGTCCTGTAAAGGCAACATTCTTAGAACTTAGAAGTTTTTCAGCTTTATCTAAATTACTGATCTCCAATAGTTTTAATTTTAGTTAAACATAACAACACCGAATTCTACCTTAATGTCTTTGTACTTTGTCAACTCATAGATAGCATTTTAAAGGTATATATTAGTGTTAAAGCTACAAGTTTTGCGCATCTTTTCTAACAGCATAGCATCACAGAGTACATGAAATCATTCCTGGCCTTCCAGAAAAAAACTTTGTTTTGTTTTTCCAATATCAGATGTGACGATAGGGGCGTTCATGGCTGACAGTGTGGTTTTGTTAAGGTAAGTTGTGCACTTCTGAGCCAGCAAAAGCTTGTATTTACATCAGTTCCTCATTAGTGTTCTCTGATAATCATCCATTCAGATGTAGCTTTGACCTTATTTGCTGTTGCTTGTGACAGATCCAGGCCGGTAATCTCTGTGGACGTCTCCATCTTTCTGCCCGTCTCGATAAACATCACAGTACCGCAGTGTCACGAGGGCCCTCAGCATCTCAACTGCTTCAACGTCACCGTCTGCATGAGCTTTCGAGGAAAACATGTACCCGGCCACATAGGTGAGTCTCTGTGGAATTATTATTATTATGTTTTGTTTGCTTTGGGGCATTTATTTATTATTTTATTTTATTTATGATGTTCAATTTAATTATTTATTATTCTTTATTTTTATTTTTTATTTTTTTGATTATCCTTTCATTTTATTTTTTATTCTATTATTTAATTTTTTATTATTAACTATTTTAGTATTTTTTTATTTTATTCACTTTTATTTATTTTATTTTATTATTAATTTTTTATTATTTTACATTTAATTTTATTGTTAAATTTATTGTTTGATATTTTATTTTCTTATTTGTCTGAAATTTTATTTTTATTGATTATATTTTTTATGAAATTGTATCGTTTAGTTGTTGTTTATTGTTACACATTCAGCAACACTTGAATACAAATACGTATAATCGACAGGCGTCTGCAGACCCATATATATATATATATATATGTATATATATATATATACACCCATAACTTGACTCTTGATAACTCTTGTTTTTAACTGAACCGCTGTCTTTTCTCTCTCATGACCCGTGGTGCTGGAGGTCAGTGCAAGTTGTGCTGGACTTTAGTTCACTCTGTCAACACGCAGACGGGCCTAGAATAGACTATTATGAAATATCATCAAATGCTAGATACAAAAACAGCACTTCACTATGAATCGCTTTTGGTCCACCCCTCACATTTTTATCCAATATCACCAAATACAGTTTTAAAATGACTCAGAGAAGACTTGTTTTTCATTAAATCTAGTGTTTGTTTCTGTTTTGTTTTTTTTTCCTATTTTTGTGACTCGACTCGATGAGCTTGACTGCATGTGTTTGTTTAACTTGATAAGATGGACACCGTGCAGCCACAGGGATTCGACGCGAGTGACCGCTTGCTCAACTTTTGGGTGTGGCCACTGCTTGCTGAGTGGGTGTGGCCTTATGGGAGATGGAGTGCATAAAGGGGGTGTTACATAATGGGAGGTTTCTGGGAAGTACAGAGCAGCAGTGTTACTCCACTTGGCACCCACATTGGAAAGAACTGCAGCACCTTGTGTCTGGGAGACGCCCTGGATCTGTAGGCCGGAGTGAGCTCATGGTGCGCTCACAGCTGAGTGTATTAAAACAACAACCCCTGCATTGGTCCAGGAGCCCCTTCCTGCTCGTAGACGTTCATCAGAGTAACGCCCTGTGAGAGAGCAGGGTAATATTAACTCTTTCTCAACGTCAGGATTGGTGGAATGGTCCCGCAATTACACATTTGACCTCATCTGGGTGAATTTCACAAAAACTGTCGAAAAATTCATCAAGTTGTGGAAAGAAAGCAGCTATTTCTGGGGCTGCGTCCAAGGGTTCTGTTTTTTTTTTGTTTTTTTATCAATTTCTGATTTTTGGAAAAGCCTGTAGGTGTAGATGGATGAATCTCACCTAAGAGATGTCTGGATCGTATTTTATCCCAAAACCAAAAGAACAAAATATAATTATATTTTGTATAAAGAACTTCAAACCTTTACAAGATTCAAGATTTTTGTTTGTCCCATACGCAGTTATATACAGAATTGCAAGTACACATTTTTAGGGCATTGAGCAATTAAAAGCCCACAGTTCACCTTTTTTTTTTTTTTTTTTTTTTTTAATGACAGTCAGCACATTTCCTTTTTGTTCTCATGTCTGTAATGCAAAATATGTCTTTATTATAATGTAAAAAAAAATATTATTTGTATTAACTACAATTGTAAGTACACATAATGGCATTTGTTATAATAAATTAAACGTGTTTAAAAAATAAATCACTGTATAACAGTAATGAGAATGAGATTACAGTAATGAGAATTTTGGAGGGAATTTGTCAACATTTCTTCATTTCTTTATTTATTTGCATTTTATTTATTTCCTTTTATTTTATTTTTAATTTATTCCTTCATTCATTCACATTTCATTCATTCATTCAGTTTTATTTTTAATTTATTGTTTTTATTTAATTGATTGAGTGATTCATTCATTACATTTTATTTTTAATTTCTTATTTTGCTTTATTTTTTTATTCATTCATTCATTTTATTTTATTGTTAATTTATTATTTATTATTTTAATTATTAATTAATTCAGTCATTCATTCATTGATTTATTGATTCATTTACATTTTATATGTTTTTTTTATTATTATTATTTTTATTTTGGAATAAAATATGACCCACACATTTCTATTATTATTATTTTATTTTATTCTTTTACATTTTATTTTTTATTTTATTTTATTATTTGTTTCATTTTCATTTGTGAGATTCATCAGGACATTTTGAACCAAGTTTTTCCAGACTTCCAGAAATTAGTCACAAAAATGTAACTCTTGGACATGGCCCCAGAAATGTTCTTGTACTGTTTTCTCTCATTTCCACGACTTTGACAGTGAGAACTTATCGTCTCACTTGACTTTGTTTTTAAATCCCAGAAATTGCCCTGGAATGCTTCTGATAGTGAGTGTCGAAAATGTGTTTGAGAGATGTTTACACATTGTTGTCGTACTGAAATGTGGGTGTCTGTTTTTCTCCTCAGAGTTGCTGTACAATCTAACTGCAGATTCAGATAAGAGACATAGAGGTTTGCCGCCGCGGGTGTATTTTGGAAACGGTGGAGAGCAGACAGGTGCTGTAAGTCAGCGTTTCAGCCTGGAGATCAACCGACCGCAGTGTCATCGGTACACATCCTTTGTGAGGGTGAGTTTTCCTCTGATATCCCAGAACCTCATGCCCCGAAGGTTCAGGCTTCAGGGATTTATCCTTTAAAGTCAACATGAAAAGAAAATTTACCCTGTTTTCTACTGTAATATGTAGGGGTGCTCTGAGTGATCGGCTACTGATCACTAACGGCCGATAATCGCTTTGGGATGTTTGATCGGCAGTCTCTAAAAAGGCCGATCTCAAAAAAACGATCTCAAGCAGATGACACGCTTGCTGTGAGAGGTCATGCAGCCGCACTGTCTCAGTCTCTGTCTGGCACGGGTTAAATAATTATAATGCTAAAGGTGAGGTGCAATTAATATTTCTTCATTAAATAACGTATAAAGTAATTTGAAAACTTTGTGAGACATAATTTCACAAACAGCGTGAGTGAATCACCATGCGCTCTCTCTATTTCTCTCTCAAAATGCGCAAATGGCTTCAAATCACATCGTGTCTGCGCTATAAGCGAGCTGCACTCTGCGCAGTTGACACAGGAACTGTCACTTGTGCAATCGAGGCAGTGTTGCGTCGTCACTAAAGTTTATAAATTGCATTTCCTTTTAATTCTTGCCAGTGTTTAAACCTCTCCTGGAGACCGTGCGCTCATGCACACTCGAAGTGCGCACACATTATGCCAGGTTCACATTACTCTGTTTGCAGTGTGTATTTTTTCCGCAGTCATGTTAATGGATTAAAGCGTTCATACTGCACACGGTTACGGTCCGGTAGTGCGTCTGCAGCAGTGCAGAGATCGTTTCCACACAGAGTCTATTTTTGCTGTGCTGAATTAAAGTGACAGCGCATTGTTTGCAGTAAATATGAACATGGATTGACACGAAAATGTAGTAATTACACCATAAATGCATGTAATTAAAGTCTACTGTGTTTCACAGTCAACACATTGGTTATGGCTTTTTGGCTAGGTTTAAAGGAAAAGAGCACTTTTAGATAAACAAGGCAATAATAGATGGCACTCTTAGAGGTAGGAAAACAAAGTTCTTTATGAACTGCAGGATTGCTTGTAATAAAGAATTAAATACAAAAGAAAAGGCAGTAGAGCTGACTGTTTCTGTCAATGGTAAGTTTTAATTTAGAATGTTTGTGATAATGTAAGAAAAGTAGTTTAAATGTTTTGCCACTTGCTTGAGCAACTTAATATATAAATCTAGAAGTAAATGTAAAAAAGTAAAAAACATTGAATAATGTTTCTTATTTATTGCGTTTAAACACATCTATGAAAGATTGTATTACTGTACTGTGTAAAAAAAGAATCACAATACTGAAAAAGCATTTTCAGTAACAATGTTTGGATTTGAAATCAAAATAATGGATAAATGTGTTTGTGGTAAACAGCCACGGATCAGTAGTGGACCCTTGTGTGAAAGCACAGTCAGTGCTGCTTCTGCACCGCTTACACACATGGACTGCATTCGCACTGCAGACGGAGTATGTGTGAACCTGGTGTAAAAGGCCGCCTCACATATAGTGCTGTAAGCTGCATACATTGTGCTGTAAGCTATTGTGCACGATTCTCAAAACAAAAATACAGTGCATAATCAAACATTTAGGTGAGATAAATATATATTTTTGAAAAATCTATAAAAAAATAGCCCCCTTCCACCCCTCAAATAAAAAAATCCCCTCTTACAAGAGTCACCTAAGAGGGGACTTCATTTTCAAAAATGAAATTCAGGCTCTGAATAAATGTCTAAAAATCTTGATTGGATCATCATAAATAATTCTACATGATAAAAAAAAAGGCTTTAAAAAGATCGGTATCAGTGATCGTATCAACAGATACTGCTTTCGGTGATTGGTGATCGTCCTCAAAAATCCTGATCAGAGCACCCCTTCCTAGTAATATGTGTTCCTGGTCTTATTGTGCATCTATTCATGTTGGGAACATTAATAACCAATAACAATAACACCTACCTGCATCATATTTGCTGAATGAAATTTAATGCTTGTTTCTTACTAATTTTTGGATGCTGGTTCCAAAATAGTTCTTGTTTTGCTCTAGTACATCATACTTTCTCACAAAATATGATGCATTTCATAGCGTTATTGCTTTTGACAGCCATTTGTTAGGTGAAGAAGGCTTGTATCATCCCTTAATCTGCAGAAAAGCTGACACAGAGACATGATTCCTATCTTCCTATGAGCCAGTTTACAACTTGTTGTTCGATTCTCAGCCGATTTACACATATATTAATAATTTGGAAGACATTATTTTATGCCTAATCACAGTTTCCACCTTTTTCGCTCCTTTGCAGATTTCAATTGAAATCTTACATTTTAAATACAGGAAATTTTGTCATTTGTCTGCTTTTGTTATTTTGATAAGTGCATTTTAGCTGATACAATATATAATTGGAAAAATCTTCATTTTATTTTGTGAAAAACTAAGTTATGGGATATTTTTGAATTCAGCATCATTGAATTAGATAATATTAAAGTTTTTTTTTGTTTTTTATTTTTTCTCAAGGTGCAGGGCTGTACAATCGTATAGCTGTTAAATAGATTTTTAGGCCACAATTTTAAATTAAGCAGCCTTCCTAGAAACTTAACTAATACTGTAGTTAAGTCTTTAAAAAAATGTTAATGAAGTATTTTAATTTCATTTTTTTGTTTGTTTTATTTATTCATTCATTCATTCATTTTTCAGATTAATGTTATTGCAGAAAAATTTGGCATGTAATAAAAAAAATCTTTAAAATAATGTAATGTAATAACATTTTAACAAAGTTCAATGTTAATGCATTCATTCATTTTTTATATTTTATTTTATCTTATTTTATTATGGATTCATAAATTTTTCAGATTAATTCTAATGAAGTCAAATTTGCCTTGTAACACCCACTTTCAAAAATGCATTTAATTCCTGATGGAATAAAATCCCAGCCTACATTGTTTCTCATAGATTTTACCATTTCGTAGGGAAATACGTCATATTACGAAAGTAACTGGGTTGTGAATGCCATTTCATGTTGACTTAACTGTGGCTTGTTGTCATGGAGGTCTCAGTCCGGATGTATCAGCATCACAGAATTCTTGCTGGTCCATGTGATGTTGTTTGCACTTGTCCTCGACTGACCCGCTGTCTTTTCTCTCCCATGGCCTGTGCTGCAAACAGCCATGCACTGGAGGTCAAGCAAACTTTATTGCTGAACTTTATTTTACTCCATCACCATGCACCAAATAAATCCATGTGCATTTTTCTGTAATCACTTCGAAATAATAGTTTTATTTGTTGCTGTTTGGAAAATGATTCTTGTGCTGTATTCTGAAGCCATACCAAACTGTGCTGCTGTTTACTGCAGTCTTGCCCTCAAAGGACGTCAGACATATGCATGTGTTTTGTGCCGAGGCTAAAGCTCTGATAAAGTCATGGTGGAGCTCAAAAGAGATTTTCACTAGGTGACCTATAATAAAGTCTCACTATGAAAATTAAATAGCCACCATCAGGTGACAAACAACTACCTTTGAAATGCGGGCTCTTAATGAGAGACCTTGAGACAGTCGTCATTGTGGCCGCACAGTTGGGCTCTTGTTGTCTGTCTGCTGGTAATAGTCCGCTATCCCGGCGTTCGGTCAACGTCAGTATCCTCAGGGCGACGTGGAGTTTGAGCTCTAACAAGAAGGCCCACACAGAGCCTGTAAATTTCACTGGCGCTGCTTTATGGGCCTCTGCAGGCCACTTCTCCATAGGGGAGCTTCTTACAGGAAGGGTTCGCCCCATACCACGCTCCTGTTTCTGCTTTATACGGAACAGCGCATGATACAAATATGCATTAACCAACAACATACAACCAGTGACAATACAGTGCAGGGTTTGCATTTACTCAAGCACATTCACACATGGTTTCCTTTTGCTGCCTTAAAGGATTAGTTCACTTTTAAAAATACTTTTGCTGATAATTTACTCACCCCCATGTCATCCAAGATGTCCATGTCTTTCATTCTTCAGTCGAAAAGAAATTAAGGTTTTTGATGAAAACATTTCTCCATATAATGGACATCAATGGGACCTAAACGGTTCAAGGTCCAAATGACAGTTTCAGTGCAGCTTTAAACGATACCAGACGATGAATAAGGGTCTTATCTAGCGAAACGATCGGTCATTTCAAAAATAAATAAATAAAGTTTAAGTTTTATAAGCACAAATGCTCGCCTTGCGCTGTTCTGTGATGCGCGTTCGTGACGTCACGTAATACGCAATTACGTTGAAAAGGTCACGGTTAACTGAATAGCTAATGCTTTAATTATGTGTATTTTGAGGAAAATCTATTTATCTTTTTTTCTTTTTTTATGAAAACCATATATATACATAAATATAATTTGTTTTAACATTTTTAAAAAGATTTTAAATGACTTTGTTTAGTACTATTTCTTATATTTTGTGAGGTTTGTCACTAGGGGACAGTTAATTAATAAAAAATAAAAAAAATGGTGATTTTATGTGCTTTGTAAACTTGATGGCAAAAAGAGCTCAAATTCTTTTCATTTATACAATATACATACTGTATTTATTAAAAGTTTTAATTGAATATTTATTTAATGTTTAAAAATGGTAATTTTATATATAAAATATTTTCATTTATATTTTTTTCTTTCTTCATATCTATCCATCTGTGTGTGTGTTTGTGTATATGGAGGTATGTATATTACCATATATATTTTTAACTGATTTATTTTTATTTATTTATTTGTTTTTTAAATAATTATTATTTTTCTTTATGAATACCATATTTGTGCTACATATAATTTGTTTTAACATTTTTAAAAACATTTAAAGAATTATAATATATATATATATATATATATATTTTTTTTTTTTTTTTTTTTTTTTTTTTATATATATATATATATATTTTTAAATTATACTTGTTTAGCACTACGTCTTATATTTTGTTAGGTTTGCCAGTAGCACTGTCATGACCTTGAGCCTTTAATAATCACTGTTTTCACTTAAAAAAGTCACATTTTTTATACAATGACCCTTAAATGTCCTGCTTGAACTTTGAACCAATAAATGTCTATGCTGTAGCGAAGTGGAGACGTAATGCATCTGAATATTTCATCTTGTTTGTAGTCACTGCAGATTTGCGTCCGCATCTGTCATTGTGTTTGTACATTCGATCAAACACCCTACAGTCTCTTTCTCAGGCCCTAAATAATCAGAATGCTGCTTGTTTATTGCAGCTTTTTCATATGGTCTATGAGTCAGTGTAGTTTATTTGACATTTGTGTTTTGAAGCAACTGTGTTGGACAGGGAATCACAAATACAGGTATATATGTTTTAATGGCTGCTTAATGTGTGAGAATTTGAACTTAAGGTTGTCCTTGTGGTCTGGGTGGGCAGGCGGATCTCACTGGGTGATCCTTAATGGATCAAGCAGCATAAACAGCCTTCGTCTGAAGTAAAGACACTCATTTATCTGGAAGGCCACACTTGTCTCGGTAGATTTGACGTGAATCCTATCTGTCAGTGGAGAAACTGCTGTACCTCTCTGAAATTACAGTCTGAATGTCCCACAACGAAGAGTTTGCATGTGTTTCCATCCAGGTTGAGTCTTTATTAGCTCCATGTGGAGAAAACTGCTGTCTTATCTGTAATCCTCTGGTATAGACTGTTTTTTAGTGGTGCTATTTCATCCTACACCACTTCAACGCCACATTTTGCATGTGCAAACATCTCTCACGTTTTCTTCAGAACATGTAAATCTAATCCGATGTTGAATTTGCGCTGCTGATTATAGTATGTATTTGAAGTACGCAGTATGCATAGCAATGGTGTGATCGTAACAAACACTTTCAGCTAAGTCTGAAGTTAATTGGCCTTGTTAGAGCAGCTTAGAATTAACCTGTCAGACGTATGTAAGTGAGATGTACTTTTATTGCACGGTATTCTTTGTGCGTTTGGGAGAAGTGTTTGCATTAGCAGGGCTGCTTTGTTTAAAGTTTGCGTAAGAAAAGTATCTGTGTCTGTGACGTGTTTTAAGATTGTTTAAACTGATCATGCCAGGCATGGCTTTACTTCGGTTTTATTATGGATATTTTCAGGCGGTTTTTATATGCACTGGGTGATATAGCAGCTCATAGATTCACTAGTGTTCAAAAGTTTGGGGTCTGTAAGATGTTTTTTTAAGATATAAGGAAAACAATCTCTTTTTCTCACCAAAGTTGCATTTATTTGACCAAAAACAGTAACATTTTAACAGTTTTCTATTGTAATATACTGTATTGTAAAATTAAATTTATTCCTGTGATGCACAGCTGCATTTTCAGCATCATTACTTTCAACATCATTCTAATATGCTGCTCAAGAAACATTTCTGATTATTATGTATGTTGAAAACAGTGGTGCTGCTTCATATTTTTGTGGAAACACTGATTGTTTATTTTCAGGATTATTTGATGAATAGAAGTGAACATCATTTATTTGAAATAGAAATCTTTTGTAACATTATAAATGTATTAGCTGTCACATTTGATAAACCTTTGTTGAATAAAAGTATTAATTTCTCAAAAAGAAATATTACTGACCCCAAACTTTTCAATGATATTTTATATACAACTAATTTGCTCACTTGATGAATAAATTAGTGTACTGTTTTCGGTGACGGTCATTGCTTGTTAGATACTTTACAATAAATAGCCAAAATTATATATATTAAAAAATATTTATTTATTTTTCATTTTAAAAAATAAACTCACAATTCTGAGAAGAAAAGTCTGAATTGTGACATCATGCAAATACCTTTGTATTTTATTTATTATTCCATTTTATTCCAAAATTTAGTCTTATTCCAAAGTTGCAAACTCAGAATTTCGAGAAAGTCTGAAAAAGTTGTTTTTATGCCTATTTTTATGTTTCTATCCCACGGCAGAAACGGGCTTCCCATACCAGCTAATTATAAAGTATAAGCCTTGTATCGGTTTGTCAAACAACACTCAAATATGTTCCAAAACACGAGTGTTTGTTCAGTCGGTGAGCTCAAAGCAGCACAAATCCCCCGTCATCAAGCGTGATTTGGCTGCAGTCCCGAGGGCCGGTCTGCACGGCTATCCTCTCATTTATCCGTGTGTTAGCATCTCCCCGCATGAAGCCAGGACCCCCACTCACTAGCTGAGGTATGCTAATGGAAAGCAGCTGGCTCTCCGGAGGGAACCTTCACTAGCACTACAGTAACGTCACAGCGGTCCTCGAGCTGCTGTGCTGTCAACTGGAGCTCTTTCTCTGGCCCCCTGCTGACACTGAGCTGAAAACATTCAGACTCACTATAGTTCACTATATTTAGTCACACAGACATTGCAGGAGAAAGTTTGGATGGGCCTTTGTCTTGATTTAAGAGAGATCTGCATACACTGTTTTATTTTGTTAACCTTGGTTTCTGAGTAAAGTAATTACTTGCTGATTTAGGACTAGTTGAGGCCAGTGAATGAATATGATATTTCTGTTGGATGAACTTACTATGTTTAGTTTTTTTTTCTGTTCTTACAAATTTCATGAAATAGACCTTGAAATGGGATTTGGCATTTGATTGACTTTAAAATCTGTATTGAAGTCTTATTTGTTGCCACATGACTGGGCCATTTGGATTAGTTTGCAATGATTTCTGACAGAGATATTAAGTGTGCGATCACAGTTCTTTCTGTTTTATGTACTGTTTGGAGATGAATATCTGAAATAAGTATTTTCTTTGAATATTATTTTTATAGTTTCTTATTTAGCGTAACTGCTATATTTTGAAATACAAAAATTTTCAGTAAAACAAAGTCTGTTGTGTGAAATAGTTTTTAAATGGTTTATCAACATATTTTTGTATGTATTTATGCTGTAAATACATATATATTGTGTGTATATTGTAATATTTATATTAATTACGCATAACAAAAACTATTATTAAAATCATAATTTTAAATATTAACGTTTCCAACAGAACAATGTCTATTAAAAGTCTATAAAAGTAGCTTTTTAATGTTTAATTTTTTCTTTTCAGTGCTATTCAAAGCTAAATATTTTAGATGAACTCACCCCTAAAGAGCACATAAATAATCCAATATTTTTATATTAATATAATTTATATTATATAGTAATATAAATCTTAGATTATGATTAATGACACAGTTTGGTATGGCTTCAGAATACAGCACAAGAATCATTTTCCAAACAGCAACAAATAAAACTATTATTTCGAAGTGATTACAGAAAAATGCACATGGATTTATTTGGTGCATGGTGATGGAGTAAAATAAAGTTCAGCAATGAATATTAATTGTTTGCAGTTGAACAATGTCTGTTGAGAGTGTTTAAAATAGATTTAAAATGGTTTATTAATATTTTTGGTGTTTTTTTTTATAAATATTAAAATATATATTATATATTTGATATTGGACTGGCTTAAAGAAATTTAATGAATTATATCTAAGACTACCTTCACAGTGGCCAAGTAGATATCTGTCGAACTCTATAATAGAGTTGTGTTTCTCTTTATTCTGTTTCCAAACAGACACAGTCAGTGAGATGGCCTGCATCGCTTCCTGTTTAAGGAGGTTCTTTGCAGCACAATCCAGAATTAGATGTGATTTAATCAGATGATGTTTTGTACATTTAATTGAACTTTTCCAAAGGTTGCTGTGGTTGGTTTGACACAACCCTTCCTGTGCACAGCGAGGAAAACTTTGTAAAAACCCTGCATCATGCCAAAGGAAACAAGCATCTACAAGGGCTTCTCAAAATCTAGTAAATAGTCTAGTTATAATTTCCCCCCGCTGGAATAGGAGGCATTACGTAAGATTCTTGTTGATCATTTTAAACATGTTTCTATTTCTGTTCACGAGTTTCGGAATGTCATACCAGACTGCCAGATGTTCTTTCTTTGGCTATTTTTAGCTAGATAAACTGCATATGTATTGCACTTGCACCTGAGAGCAGGAAGGTTTTTTCGGCATTTTCTGAGCATGATGGATGTCGGAGTTTGTGGATGATGTTGTCGGGAAAATCTTTTAGAGCTGAGTGGAAGATTCGGCTGGATTCTTGGCCTTCCATTGCCACCCTCATGCTAACCATTCACTTCTTCAGCTCATGTCACTTTCACAATCCGTGATTCATGTTTTTATGTGTGTTTTCTTCTTTTGCACTCCATGCACGATGGGTCGAAAAACTGCTAGGGTGGATTTTCCGTATTACATGTACAGGGATGAGTGTTGAAGCGAGTCAGCCCAGGTTTAAATGTCCATGCGGAAGGATGAGGCATTAGAGACTTCAACACTCAAATGAACAGAACCAGATGCAAGGGACAAATCTATTTCCTGTGTTATTGTGGCGGCCACACACTGTTTTCACTAGTAGAAAGGAAATGGCAGAGCGTTTTCTGGACAGTTCACCCTGATTCCCAACACAATAAATCGGCCTGAACACACAGAAATCATTGTAGACTCAACTTTAAAGAGTATTTTGTATGCATGCAATATATGCTATTATATATTCTATGATGTATTGTAATATTTATATTATTTTGTAATGTACATAATATAAAATAAAATGTTTAAAAAGCAATATTTTTAGATATATATATTTGAGAAAGCAACTATAAATTAAATAATATATAATATTATGATATACGTAATGTAAAATAAAAATAGAAAAATACAGGTATATAAAAAACTATAAATAAAAAAACAAGATAAAATGTAAACTAAAATAATCTCAGTTATATTATATATAATATACATAATATAAAATAACAAGTATATTAAAATATTTTAAATTATAATATTTCAAAATATTACTCTTTTTTTTTATCAAATAAATGCAGTATTGATGAGCATAAGGCAATTCTTTATATTATATATGTGACCCTGGAGCACAAAACCAGTCTTAAGTGGCACAGGTATATTTGTAGCAATAGCCAAAAATACATTGTATGAGTCAAAATTATTGATTTTTCTTTTATGCCAAAAATCATTAGGATATTAAGTAAAGATCATGTTCCATGAAGATATTTTGTAAATTTCCTACTGTAAATATATCAAAACTTAATTTTTGAATAGTAATATGCATTGCTAAGAACTTCATTTGGACAGCTTTAAAGGCGATTTTCTCAATATTTAGATTTTTTTGCACCCTCAGATTCCAGATTTTCAAATAGTTGTATTTGTATTGCTTATTTATTCAGCTTTGGATGGTGATGTATAAAAAAATTGACCCTTTTGACTGGTTTTGTGGTCCAGGGTCACATATATGAAATATATTAGATTACATTACATTAGATTAGATTACAGTATATTATACGAAATATGAAATTTTGTACATTAGATCCTGATTATGATGTCATTTTACTTTATATGTATGATGATTGTCAACCTCATATTGATTCAGTTTTTTCCTCATAACAAGTCAATATAAATAGCTTCGCATCATTTATGCATTTACATTCCAATATCTTGTGTACTAATCAGAAGTTAGTTTGTGCACACTGTACACGTGCCATAGATATCACTCACTCAGCGATTCCGAATCCGTTAGTCATGGTCCCTCGTGAGATAGGACTGGGATTTGTAGAAGTGGAGAAGCTAAAGACTGTCAGATTCCTGTAGCTGTCTGGTTGTTGTATGGCATGTCTCTGATAGATCTTTTTTACCATGTTTACATAAACACCTCAAATCCTGCAGGCTTTACTGATGTATGTGGTACACTTAACACAGCTGGCGATGCGATGTGTGCGCTGAGGGAGCCAGTGAGGATTGTAATCAATACCATATCAAACGCTGCCCATTTGAAAGTATTCCTCTCCTGCTCAGTATACAGCTCTGACACAGTTAAGCTCTCAACACTCACACACTCAACAGATTAGTCTGTACTCGCATGCTAAGTTACATAAACTGCCTGGAAAAACTTGTGGCCCAAACCAAGCTATCTGTCTACTGCCTACTAGTGTTGTGAAAAGTACCGACCGTGGTACCATTCGGTACTGAAATTTTAAAAACATCCATTTCCCGATCAAGATTTGAGCGCTGCTAAGCAGATTCTTAAACAGCGCTGAGTGGTCATTGTGTTCACGGTCTCAACAGATACTGTATGTCTGTGATTGGCTTCAATGATCATCGCTTCACGCTCACACAGAAGCACACAGAAGCGTTTGAAAGCCACGTCTATCAGCAAATACCTAATATATCTGCACATAGACATGGCTTTTAAACTCTCCAGTGTTTTTAAAATTTCAGTACTGAATGGTATCGCGGTCGATACTTTTGACAATACTACTGCCTACATAGGCAGCTGTCTTCTAAGGCAACATCCTGAGTGAGTGACTAGGAGCTCTTTACACAAAATGACTAGTTGACTCACAATTAAGTCCAATAGAGTCTGATATTGCTATGATAATCTGATACTTTATGCATGAAACATACATAGCACAGACACACACATCTTAATTCAAATCCCGTTTTATGAATATCTTTCCATGCTGAATGATAAGCTCTACCAAGTTTGGGGTCAGTAAGATTTCTAATGTTTTTTAAAGAAGTCTCTTCTGCTCACCAAGGCGGCAATAATTTGATCAAAAATCCAGATCAAACAATAATATTGTGAAATTTGAGTATATTTTAAAATGTCATTTATAGCTGTGATGCAAAGCTTTCTTTTTTCTTTTTTTTTTTACATTTTCAGGATTTTTTTGATGAATAGAAAGTTCAAATAGCAGCATAATACCATTATTACTGTCACTTTTAAACAATTCAGTCCTTCCTTGATGAATAAAAGTCTTAACCTATGGACGGTAGTGTAAGTATTCTATGTTTTAATTTATTTGGTTATTCATAACATTTCTCTTTCAGTCATTTTGGATGACTTTTTTCCAATCTAATTGCCTTAGCTGTCCTAAATCTGACCTAAATTAGGCATCTTAGAAGGCAGTAATTTTAGAGCTGTGTTCTAACATCTGCAATACCATGAAGTGCTGTCTAGGTAGGCTGATTACTAAGTTGAAGTTTCTCACAACACTGATTCTATTTCTCAAACACACACATACTGTGTCAGATTGCGCAGTGCTTATTTGATGGTATTCATAGCACTGACCCAGTGAGAGCAGAGGACTAGGCCGTTTGCCACACTACCGGCTTTGTGTTGCCACATTTAACATAACGCTACAATTCCTCCAGTGCCATTCCATGGGCTTTATTTACACCCGGCCAAGAAAGCTGATACAATGAATCCGCACGGCAGGAAGGTAATCATATCCAGCTGTCTGCCATTAAACACGCTCACGACTCCAGCACCTATTTATAAAACACGGTGACGGAAAAATATTAAAATCCAAGAAACCCACAATACCGACAATAAATGTCATGGAAAGAACTCGGAACCAGACCTAATGGCAGAAAATTTCATATGAAGTAGCAAAGTGTCTGTTTAGTTGCATATTGAATCCAGGGAAAGTAGACAGCATGGTGCTTAATCTAATACATATGTAAAAACCCCAGCTTCAAAAGTATGATATTAAATCTGGAATGTAAATGCTTGTGATAAATGATGTTAAGTTGTTACAGACTTGCTGTAGAGAAAATCCTGAGGTACCCTGGCAATTATCATATGTATATAATAATA
This sequence comes from Barbus barbus, assembly GCF_936440315.1. Taxonomy (NCBI): domain Eukaryota; kingdom Metazoa; phylum Chordata; class Actinopteri; order Cypriniformes; family Cyprinidae; genus Barbus; species Barbus barbus. Next base: position 28,146,507 of record NC_136746.1, on the reverse strand, counting down.
TGACATTATAATCAGATTTAATATATATAGTATTAATATAATATTTAATATAAATAATATATATTTAACAATTGTATTTTTTATTTTTTATGCCATATCAATATAAAAATATATGATAAAACATAATTTTATATATATATATATATATATATATATATATATATATATATATATAGTATATATTTTATAATAAATAATAAATCATATTTTAAATATAAAATGGACCACAGAGAAAGGGTTTGGTTGCAAACCAACATTTCCATTATGAGAATTGCCTTGCATGCACGTGTATTTCGTCAAGCACACATTGTACTGTTACTTTTGATTTTCTGTTCCCTAAAGCATTATTTTGGAGGGTCTTATTTATATGGTCTGAAGACATACTGTTATGTGTCTGGTGTTTAACATCTGGCTTCTCTCCAGTGAATGTTAAACAACAGTCACACCAGTGACTCACTTGATCTCATGCACACCCTGGTTGTTGTTGGAATTGTATGTGTTTTTCTATTGGAGCGCAGTGGTGGACTATCTTCAGTACAGAGGCTCAGACATATACACATGTAGCAGTTACTTTACAACACTCAGCCCATGCGCTGTAGGTTTGGAGATTGTATCCAGGCTGCAGCGATCAGAACAATAGACCCAGAATAACTGCACTGTAACAGTGGAGCAGTTTTATGAGGCCTGATCTCATCAGACACAGGAAGCATCTGTCGCTGTCGTCCTGAGCGTTCAGGATGAGCTGACGTTCACAGAGCTGCTTCTGCAGGATCATACACAGAGATAAAGCTAATAGACTGTCTGCTGTTGAACAACAAACATTCAGTTTAATCTATGAACAACTGAATTTACGTATTGAAATTTCAGATCATATCGCAAAGCTCAAAAATAAGGATTTGCTAAAAATCTAATATTCATTGATCTTTACATACATTTTTTTATGTCTTATAGATTTAAACATTTGATCTTCTGTGATGTATTCTATTAAATATATTATAAATAGAATATTGAATAGATCACACAAATCATTATTTAGAATATTTTGTTCACATGTTTTATATATATATATATATATATATATATATATATATATATATATATATATAATATTTTACATCTGCTTCTTATTATTTGGAGAACCAAGAGTTAATTTTCCTAACAATATTGTATTAAAAATAATTGTTTCTCATTTCCTAGATCATTAGATTCCACTTGTTATCACATGACAACAGTGTTCATTATTGTTTTTGATGTTTTATAGCTGCATAACATATATGATTTTGCATGTCTTTTTTTTTTTAAGATAGAATCTGAGGTTTTATGGAATATTTAGATACATTATTCAACATACGTATATGACAGCTAGAAGTCCATTCCTCAACATAAGGAAACTCCTCTAACCTCTTTTGTTGTCATTCCTGTATTTTTATTAATAGAACTGAAAGCAAACATCCAACAGCAGAAGCAGAAATTATTTTAGTCTCCTGTCAGTTTTGATAAATGCATTGTAGATAACTAAAGCCATACGGATATGATCTGATGCCTTTCAAAATGACTGAACGTTGTAAAAACAGAAGGTCAGCTTGTTAAAATACTTGATTTTTATGCTTGGTCTCACTTTGTTTAAGATCTTATAGTGTTCTTGACCTGGTTTTAAGGTGATGGAAGCCATATTCCCTCCAGCATCCATAACTCGCATTACAACTCCATAAAAGGAACTAATCCCAATCCTCCAGTGCTTCCCGGGTGCTCAGTGCTCTTGGGACCTTTACAGGAGTGCCCCGTTTTCAGCCTGATAAGGTGACAGCCTGGAACAGCTTGAAATTCTGGGAATGAGTAGCAGGAATGAACACTTACCCTTGACTTGACCCACCTGCTCATTTAGTGAGTAAAACCTAAGGGCATATCAGTTATTCCAGGCACTTCTGTCGACAGATAGCAGCAGAGAGGACGTATAAAGCCATGGAAATATTACTGTACACGTCAAGGCCAAAGGGATTGAGTTCTGTTGCTCTTCCAAATTAAATGGATGTCCTGCTAAATACCGGTGTATTTTTGCACAGTGGAAAGATTTCCAGGCAGTTTAATTTTTGGTGAAGTGTTAAGAGAGTGTGTGTATCTTGGCCTGATTTGTCCGTAAGCATTTGATGAATGCTTTGTTCTCATTCTAATAACAAGTCTTTTTTTTTTTTTTGCCTTCACACAAAACCTGTCAAGAGCATATACAGGTCACATTTCACCACCAAATCAAGATGAAAACATATAAAATATCATATTTTGCATAAAATAAGCATGTTTTTTTTAGGTAATGAAGGTTTTTTTTCATTGTAAAATTTTTCCCTGATAATTAAACACATTTTCCCATAAAATTTTAAATTCTGTAATGCTTCCCAGTGTTTATTTTTGAGGTTTTTTTATTTTATAATTACTATTGTATTTAAATTGGCATAAAAATGTAGACAGTACAACTTATTTAATTATTTATTGTAATTTATTTTAATAATAATTTTTTTACATATATACATTTCTAAATTTCAAGAGTTTTTTTCAAAGGGGAGGGTTAACTGGCATTTTAGCATGCCTTTTTAAAATACTGATCGTGCTAAATTGTTCACATCCCTAAAAATCTGGTCTAAAAACAGGATTTTCTTTGTGCAAAATGTAATTTATTTTTTTCCTTTGAGTTCAAATGTTCATGACAGGTTTTGTGAGATTCACCCCTTAATTTGTTGTTCTGTAGTGCTGGATGAACAATGAATTTTTTTCTTTTGTGTGTAAGGAGAGAAAATGTTTTCCATGTGCCTGTTTACGCCACCGGAGCATGGCACCTTCATTCAAGTTTTATAAATCCCAGCTGTGTTTTCAACTTGAGGGTCACATACCGAATACCTTTTACATTATGTACATGAGCCCATAAAAGTTTGTTTTTTTGAACGATCCACAGGGGTACGATTTGCTGGTACGATCCACGTCCCTGTGATAACGCCTGCAACAAGCCTACATTATATCTGCCTCAGCGTCACTACAGCGCAAGAGAAAAGCTCTAGCAAGCTGCCTAACTAGACAGCATTTGAAGAGTGTGTGGGAGTGTGCCAATTTGCATTGGCACACTCCCAATGCAAAGTCTGTTCCAAAAGGTATGGGGTCAGAGGTCAGGGCTCTGTGTGGGCTAGTCAAGTTCTTCCACACCAAACTCATCCAACCATGTCTTTATAGACCTGGCTTTGTGCACTGGGCCACAGTCATGCTGGAATAGAAAAGGGTCTTCCCCAAACTGTTCCCACAAAGTTGGAAACATAGCATTGTCCAATATCTGTTGGTATGCTGAAACATTAAGATTTCCCTTCACTGGAAGTATGGTTGAGTTGTTTCTGTTCCTAAACGCTTCCAGTTTCCAATAATAGCACTTACCGTTGACCATGGAATATCAAGCATGTTTGACGTTTGCAAAGGTGGCATCCGATCACAGTACCACACTTGAATCCACTGAGCACTTCAGAACAACCCATTTTTCTCCCACAAATCTTTGTAAATGCAGAATGCATGGCTAGGTTCATGATTTTATGTGACAATAATAGGTCTGCATGAAATGCCTGAATTCAATATTCAAGAGGCGTGTCCCAATATTTCTGCCCATGTAGTATCCTATATGGTTACACTTTATTTTGATAGTCCACTTTAGACATTCTACTAACTATAAGTAACTTAGCAACTACATGTGAACTAATTCTCATTAATATACAACTACATGTCTACTAAATCTCAGAGTGGACTGTTAGGTTAGGGTTAGTCAAATAAGTTGATATATATATAAGTTGATAAGATTCTTATAGTCAGCATGTTGTATGATGTGGGCCCATCAAAGTAAAGTGTTACGTAGAAGATATTAAGCAGAGAATCTACTAATACTTTAATGACTGCTAGTTGACATATAGTTGCAAAATTACTTACTGTTAGTGGAATGTCTAAAGTGGACTATTGAAATAAAGTGTTACCTAATATATATATAGACAAATGTTTTGTGCATGAATATGATTAGCACTATTTGTGCAGCATGTGAGTTGCTGTCTTTGTAAAGCACATTTATAGAACTTCCATTTCAATTCGGATGATAGTTAGTAAAACTGCTTTTGTAATATAGAGCTAAAGAGTAACAAAAGTCTCAACAGAGACATGTATTGTTAACCTAGACAATGCTTTTTCTTTTAAGAGACCAAAAATTCTTGTTTACTTTTTTTTTTTAAATAAAGAGTAATTTATAGATAAATGTGGAAGATATACTTATATGGAAAAAAAGTGGAAGATATACTGCAGGTTGTTTTTGGATGCAAATGAATAAATGCTCAGGGAAGATGCTATATCGCTGGTGTAAAATTGTGGATTTTGTCACAAAAAAAAATTGTGTAGAAACGTTTTACTTTTTTTTTTTTTTTTACTCAAATATATTTTCTTCAGTATAGGGAAAGCAACTTTTTACAGCATTTTCTAAAGTATTTATTTTGCAAATCCCATCTCAGTGTTGTTATTGTTAAGTTAAACTAAAACTATTAAAAATAATTGAAATACAACATAAATAAAATAAAATAAATATAAATATTAGATGAAAAGAAAATTTAAAAAAAATAAAACTAAGAATAATAAAAAATAACTAAAGCTGAACTGAAAACTGAAAATATAAAATAAAAACAAATTCAAAATATAAATAAATGCTATATAGCATAATGCGATAATCACACCGTCACTCTTCTATGCATATTTATATAGCTAGACATGTTTTATTATTTGCATTTAGCATTGTTTCTCTACTGCCTGTGACTATAAGAACAGACCTGTGAAGCATTTATATGTTGTGACACACCAGTTGAAAACCTCTGAACTAAACCACATCATGTCTCTCTGCACACAGCACAATTATGTTCTGTTTGACATCATTGGACTTTCTTTTCTTTGGCCCTTTTTGAAGCAGTTGGAGAGCCGCTAGTTTGATTTGTTTATGAAATAAGGCATTTCTGTACATGGACTAACACTTCAGGAATGACTGTCTGCGATTTATCATCAGTTTCAGATGAGCTTGTGAATTTTGGAGTGAGATCTGAGAAATATCTCCACGCTCAGGCTTCATGCACGGTTCATGTCCGGTTCATTCCAGCTTTTAATGCGGGACGGGAATCAAATGCAGGTTCACCTGTTCAGGTCCAGAGAACTGATTCTGGCGATATTAATCTTTCATGTTAATTTGCAGTTTTCCACAGGATTCATCCCAAGGTGGAACTCGTGTTGTAAACGTCTAAATCTGTTTGTTCTGACACATGAATAAGTTAATCGCATTTGCAAACACATGCAGCACATAAACAGTTATTTCAGGCTCCACGAGTTGTGTACTTCATCACAGTTTTTAATTTTAATGCCTTGAATTTTGTTTCTTATAATTGGCTCCATATGGGATGTTGTAGTCTTGAACAATGTCTGTCAAGGACAATAATACTAGAGGAGTTGACATCGTTGTACTATAGTTCAACTTTGCTGGGTTGTCCAATGGGGAGATCATGTTATGTGAGTTGAGTTATGTGACTATGAATGAAATATATGAGGGATTTTATACAGGAAAATCTTCAGGTTTCACTCATTCATCACTTGCATACAATAAAATGGCTATTGAAAATGGTTATTGAAATGTACTCACTCTCAGGCTAAGCAAGATATAGATGAATGAATGATGCATTTTTAGATGAGTTTGTTTCTTCATCAGATTTGGAGAAATTCTATCATGCATACTAACATGCTATTATATCCAAATCTGTTACAATGAAGAAACAAACTCATCGATATCTTGGATGCCCTGAATGTGAGTAAATGTTCAGTTCAAATGAACATTTTTGAGTCTGTCCCTTTAAGTATTTCTTGGTTGTTTTTAGTGCATTATTGTGTCTGTAGAACAAATGATACAGGCTAGATTACATGCTGAAGTTGAATAGTTTTTCAAATGTATGAGCAATAATCATGATCTTTGGATTGAAGTTCATGTATTGCTGAAGTTCATATTTTTAGCATAACTCTAAATACATGCCACGCATGCATCTACCCTTAAAAGGGAATCCTACAGCTGAGTGTAAATTAAAAGCAGGAACTGTGAGTTTAGCTTCGAGGGTCTTGATCTCGATAAAGCCTCCGTTTGTGCACTCTGTGCATGTATTTTATAACTCTTGGAATAGTCTGGTGGGAGCCACGTGAGCATGGATCTCTCAGCCAATCACAATCGCTGTCTGTTCAGATGACATCATCCCTTCTGCCTTCCCTGAAGAACAGAAAGGAGTTGAGTTCAGCCGCCCTGCTTATCTTTAAGATAAACTGACAAGTTCTGTATCAAAGTTGGTTCTGCAAATCTTCTCATATTGGCACATAACTGAAGAACTTAAGCTATTAAATACAAATTACATTCTTGAGAGCATTTCATGATGTCAGCCTCCCTGTTTCTGCTCACAGATTTAAAGTGAAAGTTTGTCAGAAAAGGTGTTTTACAACCTGATGCCTTTGCAAAACCTTTTACATTCCGCAAAGATGTCTTGTTTTCCTGTGAAAAGATGTATTAACTTCTTAAAACAAGATAAATTTTACAACAACAAAAAATGAAGCAACACAACTGTTTTCAACGTTGACAATTATAAGAAATGTTTCTTGAGCAGAATGATTTCTGAAGGATCATGTGACTGAAGTAATGATGCTGAAAAATCAGCTTTGATCACAGAAATAAATTACATTTTACAATATATTAAAATAGAAAACAGCTATTTTAAACTCCAATAATATTTCACAATATTACTGTTTTTCTTGTCCTTTTAAATCAAATTCCTAATGCTTTTTATTTAGAAGAAGATTAAGATTGACCATTTATAATGACATTCTTTTCACATGCTCATCAAGACGTCTTTGTGAAACTCTAAACATGCTCTTCACAAGCTCTTATCATTCAATCAGCACTATTTTTCACCACTGTCTCCATGTTCAAAAGCATGAGGTCAGACTCAATGATCCTCAGATGAGAGATTATTGCTCTGGTGAGTTTGGGAATGGACGTCGTCCAACCCTTCATAAATTAGACACTGTATTTCCCACACTCGTGGCTTTTTAATCATACTTTTCTTCAAGTATGCTCAATGACAGCATCCGATTACATTCAATAACACATAACCTACAAACACAGTCCCTTAGAGTCCATCACGTTTGTTTGGTGATCTTGAAAAAGTACAGTAGTACTTTACCATTTTAGACACACTACTATTAATGGTTTTGTCTTATGGTAATATGTTAGTCTTTGAATTATCTTGATCTAAATGAAATTGTATACTACCACTAAAAGTTTGGAGGCAGAAAAAGTTTTTGTTTTTGAAAGAAGTCTCGTATACTCACAAAAGATGCATTATTTGATTTAAAAATACAGTAAAAAAAGTTAAATATTATTACAGTTTAAAATAACTGCTTTTTATTTGAATATATTGTAAAATGTCATTTATTCCTGTGATGCAAAGCTGAATTTTCAGCATCATTACTCCAGTCTTCCGTGTCACGTGATCCTTCAGAAATCATTCTAATATGATGATTTGCTGCTCGAGAAGCTTTTAGAATTATTATCAATGTTGAAAACAGTTGTGTTGCTTCATATTTCTGAGGAAACCATGGTATATTGTTTATTTTCTGGATTATTTGATGAATAGAAAGTTCAAAAGAACAGCATTTATTTGAATTTGAATTCTTTTGCAACATTATAAATGACTTTACTGTCACTTTTGATCAAATGCATTCTTGCTGAAAAACTTTAAAAAAATAAATAAAATAAAAAAATAGAATAAATATATAAATACTCACTGACCCTAAACTTTTGTATTGTAGTGTAAATAAATGACAATCATCAAGTACCATGTTACGTATCAAATGGTTGAATGGTGGTAAATCAAACATATGAAAACACCACTAATTACTAGCAGCTCTCCAAAATAATGACCCTTTATGCACGTTATTTATTATATAGGTGCTTGACTTGGCATGCACAGACGCAGCAGCCAGTTATTTATTATTCATATACTAGTTTTCAGTAGTGCTGAATGATTACTAATATAAATACACAGCAACATGAACACTGTTGCCTGAAGTGTGACCATTGGTTCTGACAGTTTAGTTTTATTGCAGTCGTAAAAACTGCTATTATGACTTGCGAATCTGCCTGTGGGAAGCCATAGTGCTGAGTCTTTCTGTGAAAGGCTTTACTATGCCAAATGGGAACAATGTAAGGAAACAGACGACACTTCATCCGTGCGGCTCGTACAATGAAGCCCTGTGGCGACTGACTGACCTGCTTGGCTCGAGTCTGTCAATGTGTGCCCGCGACATGTAAGGAACGGTTGTTTGGGGTCCCTTCAGATGCCACCCACCCAATTAAAGGACCTGAGGCGTGCTTTCTTCTGCTCTATAAATACAGTTTATAATGGAGCAAAGCATGGAGTCTGGGGGGCTGGGAAAGGAGGAAGCAGAAGACGAAAGGAGGCATTAATAATGATGATAAAAGGCAGTAAAACACAGGCCAAGGCTCAGATATGACCTCTACTACTTCCTTGTGTGCAGGAGGTGATTTTTCCTGTTGTGTCTCCACTGTGTGGTGTTATCAGAGTGGGTAGCAGGTCCGTCTTCTACTCCTGTACTATTGCCACAAGTCCCAATTTTTGTCATTGTCTGGTTTTCAAAACACTCCTTAAGCAGCCTACTAATGTATATATTGTAAATGTACATATTTATTTACCGTATGTATGCGTGTGTGTGTGTGTGTGCGCGTTTTTGTGACAAATGAGGACATTAATGTGTATAATGACACAGGTATGACACAGGTATTATAAGGTGAAGGTGACTTTTCAGGACATTGACCCATGTCCCCACTTTTCAAAACGCTTTTAAATCATACAGAGTGAGGTTTTTTTGGGGAAAGTAGAAATGCACAGTCTCCTGTGAGGGCTAAGTTTAGGTGTAGGGCAATAGCACATACAGTTTGTACAGTATAAAAACCATTACACCTATGGGATGTCCCACTTTTCACAAAAACAAACGTGTGTGTGTGTGTGTGTGTGTGTGTGTGTGTGTGTGTATTCAAATTCAAATGGGCCAACCAGAAATGCATGCAATTTTGAAGAAAAGCAGAACTAAAGTGTTCAATCTTTTCCTGCTCAGGTTAATAGGAGCTGTACTAACATGACAAGTAAACAGCCAGTCACTAAAATCGGAGATGCAGCCAAGTGAACTTAATTACATATAAAGCACTTTCATGTAAGATAAGCTGGACTGCTCAAGAATAACTCCACTCAGTTCTCACTGCTGGACTGTTTATTTGGTCTGGTGATTATTTTTAGTATGCTGATTATCATGAATGAGGTTGGTACACACTTAATCTTGTTTTATTGAAGAACAGGAGGTCATTCATGTTCTCAGTTCACATGTGTCCCAGTGAAAGTGGCACATAGACTGTTCCTGAGGTCTGGCCGTCAGTCCCCTGATCTTTACTGCTCCCCTGGGTGGGGGTCACCGGTCGGACAGTTCATTTGATATACGTACTGCTTTAATCCCAGCTGGGACCTGAGGAGAACACCAGCTCCTTACACAACTCTGAGCTTTATATTGTTAATTTTATGACTCAAGCGTATTACTGTAACAAAACCCTCTCTCTAGACGCCAACTGGCACACAAAAGGCTCTCAGCTGAAGAATGCGACGACTTTCACAGGACTCAGGCCACTAAACGGTTAATCTAGGGTTTATCTCACAAGATTTGATTCTCAGATGCCTTTATTTATACACTGAAATCTCCAGCACAAAAGCAAGTTTTTTTGTGTTCGTAACAGCATCTCTTATTTTAGTATTTTTATACGATTATAATTTTATATTATTGTAATTTATTTTCAAATTATTGTAATTATTTTAAGTTTTCATTTTAATTTTACTTTAGGTATTTTTGAAAGTACTTAAGGTAATTTTGTAACTTTATGTCTTGTAATTTATCTTAGTTTTTGACGGCACGGCTCAGTTCGGCTCGGTTTGTGTTTCCACTGCAGTTTAGTACCGCTTTAGAGTGGGCGGGACTGTTCACGTCTCATTATAGTTGAACCGCCTCTACTGCCATGACTCCCGAAAAACGTTTTAATTCCACGTCGCTCCATCACGCTCTCGCTGTATCTGTTCCTCAGCTATCAATGAGAGGATCGTCTGTACTTCCTCAACAGACAACGACAGCCATTTTTTGGTTGTTTAAAAAAGGTGCGCTCATTCAAAACAGTTGCATTCGATCCTTCGCTGGCTGTGCTGATTTAAATCTAGCGGGTCTGTTGTGTCTCGTGCCGTAAGTTCAATGACGCAGGCAGTGACGATTTTCTCCAGCCAATCAGTGATCAGCAGAGTTTACACGTCATGTTTTGGTAACGGTACGGCTCACTTGGAACCTCGGCTGAGGTGGTATAAAAAAAGTACCAGGTACTGTACCCAGTGGAAAAACCCCCAAAAGTGAGCTGTACTGAACCATACCGCGCTGTACTATGCTGTGGAAAAGAGTTTGTTCAGTCCATACCGATGCTACTTTATGGCTTTAAATAGTTTTTTTGTGGTTAGCCTTAGTTTGTTTTGTTGTGGCCAATCTACATTATATAAAAATATGATTGGTTATATCAGTAAAAATTAAATGTTTACTTTTGAAGGGAAAGTCCCCCCCCCCCCTCCCAAAAGAAAAAACAATAACGAATTCTGTCATTATTTACTCATTTTCAAGTTTTTATATACCTGTGTAAATAAGTATGTGGAGACTAAAACATGTCCGTTCAGTCACCACACCTCTGTTTCCTGCTGTAACTCTATCAGTGCAGGTCGGCTGGACAGCAGGAAAGGATGTGCACTATCTAGTGTATCACGATGTGTTAAAACATGGGCCTGAATCAGCGCCGCTGAGGAAGGGGATGGGTGGGTGGACGAACGGAAACCATGTGATAAAACTCAAGGGAAGAGAGAAAGAAAGAGAAATGAAGGGGTGCTCAGTTTGCTTTTCTATCCTGGTGGTGCAGATGAAAGTCTCTTCGCCGTCCTGAGTGATGTTTAATAGTCAAGAGAGGAGAAGAGGGCACAGAAAAGGTCTGCTTTTCCCATGTCCCTCCCTCTTTAGTGTCCTCTAATGAGGATGTCGAGATTTGATCCCGTTCAGACTTTTGCTTGACTGTTTCCAAGTGGTGTGCCAAAGGAAACACTCCTCGGGCTGTTGCTCATATTGCCAAAATAAGGGAAGATGAAGTGTGTTGGGGCAGGGAAGTGCCAGCTTTATCCAAATGTTCAACTAGTAGCTTTTGGTGGCTCTTTAATGATGCACAGTTTACTTGACCGAGACAGCAAGAGCTTTGAGCAGCTTTGCAAAGAGCCTCGGTTAAAAAGCTTTTCACCGCAAATGCGATTTTAGCCCGTGCAAAGCCAGTTAGTCAGCCACCGATTGTGTGAGCTACTTGTCATATGGACCATTCATCTAGACTTATATCAATCTGTACTTTTATTTTGACAAATTAGTGGATGTGATGTGCTGTCGACCTAAGTGTCATTATTGTGCCTGTATAAGCACCAAAGGAAATGCTAAAATAACCAGATCTGTACAATTTCTGAAACTAATTTTAAGGGTTGTTATTGTTACCAAAAATAACCTAAAACAAAACAAAAATTTATATATATATATATACTAGGGCTGTAACGATACATGTATTCATACGAACCGCCACGGTACGGACATCTCTGTTCAGTGCATGAGGCCTTACAACGAATACAAGCAATTCACCCTCAATCCAGAAGGGAGCGCTCGCAGTAATGCAACACTGTTTGATAACCACCAGCAGAAGAACAGCGAATGCCATGAGTTGCACACTTGAAAACAAAGCCCCCTAGACAGTGACTATGTGCTGATTCTGAACGCGGCTCTCACTGAAAAAGGAGTAACTTTAAATGCTTTCGCACACAACTGTTTGAGAAATGGAGCTTTGTGCTCGTGCATCCTACCTCTCTCATTCGTCACAAATCCAAGTATTCCATAATATTTCCATATTTGCAGTGTAACGTATCTGTATGCTAAACTATTATTTATTATGTAACTTATAGGCTTTGTACTTCAGTCGCGTTCCAACGCTGACACAGATGCTGATGTTTGGTTCACTAATTTATTTTGATAAAGTACCAACTGCACTGTCAAGTTAGCAATGGAAGTTATGTTTTGTGTGTGTGTGTGTGTGTGTGTGTGTGTGCGCAAGTGTGCACGATCACTTCAACTGTTTCCTTATAGCAGCAAAAAAAGCAATCCGTCATTTATTGTCTTATTAATATAATATTTAGTATTTTCACATCTAGGTGGAAAAAAAAATGTAATTTGTACTATTGTCTGTTCAGAATAAATAAAAAGAAATCTAGCATAGCAGATTTGTTGTTTTTTTCTTTTTGTACTGAAATCGTATCGAAACCGTGACCCCCGAACCAAGGTACTTACCGAACCATGATATCTGTGTACCGTTACACCCCTAATATATACATATGTAAAAAAAAATTATATATATATATATATATATATACATTGTTTATATGCCATGTTTGTGCTTTTTAACAGAAAGAAGTGAAGGATGTGTTTGCTGCCATCGTGTTTGAGGCAGCCTACAGTTTAGGAAAACACGTTGTGGATGGACACCAGGACCGTGACCTTCCCTCACTCATTCCTGTTCTACGCTGGAAAAAAGGACAGAAGATCGCTGCAAAGAATGAGGTTTGAATTTTCCGCCTTTTACTACACCTACAAAATTAATTTCAAACATGACACAACCTTTTGTACCAAACAGCAATACTGGAGATGCCAAAAAAACCTAAACCAACTGTCTTGAGCAGACTGCACTACACAAATCCATTCAGAATGAATAAACACAGCAACATACACATAACAAATCTAAACATTATCTTGAATGTGTGTGGAAACAATGTGAATGTGTTGAAATGTGTCTGTGCATGAATACAATGTGTGATCAGTGCTTTTAGAGTGCACCTAAACTGTTTGCACATCAATATAACGGATTCACACATGCTTACTGTACGACTTGTGGATGCATCATCTTTGCCTTGACTACAGTCCTTATCCTTCAAAACTTTACTAGCGCAACGTTGGTTTGCTGTATACAGCTGGGAATTTAATCAGTGTAATCAGTCTGGTTTTCTTTACAGTAGAGCTGCTTTAGATTGATTGTTTGAATGCATTTGCTTAATGGTTCATTGGTCTGAAAAATTTCCCACACACACACAACGATAAGTTGCGTTAACTTATTTTGAATTAATTGTGTCCGTTAATGCGTTAACGCTGACGGCCCTTGTGTGTGTGTACAATCTCAGAAAAAAAAGTGCAAAAGCTATCACTAGGGTGGTACCCTTTTAAAAGCTATACCTTTGTGTCTTATTTACCCCTAAAGTGTTCATATTAGTACCTTAAATGTACACATTAGCATCAAACGTATACATATTAGCATCCAAAATGGCGCATATTACTACCTTTTAATAAAGTACTGCCCTAGTGACAGATTTTGTACCTGTATTTCTGAGTGTTTATACAATTTTATGTAGTTTTATGCCTGTTTTTACATTTTAATATCTTTACAGTGGTTTAAATATATAGTACATTATTTTAATTTACTCTGTTACTCACCTTGTACTCATTTGCTGTTGGCATCACCCAGTAGCTCCGAATCCCAGAAATTACCCATTTCTCTAGTTATAAATGTGGTTTTAGTTAGTGCTCAATGATGGCTGTTGACTCATTGTGAATGGAATGTAGAAGATTGATGAATTTATTTGCCAACACCCCACTTCATAACCCACCCTCCCGTTAGGCCACATGATTTTCCCTCTCAGCTTGAGGAAACACGCCGCTGGCATCTTTCAGCGCGTCAGGAATCCATTACGATGGAATCTGAGGCTATTAGTAACTGTGCAGTTTGTCTGTAGCGCTAAAGCAAAGGTGTCAATGTCTAAATCTGTCCAATGCAAACACACGGCACTTTCTTGTGCATTATGCTTGAAACCGCTACTCAAATACTGGAGCTTTGAAGGCTGTCGGAAAAATGTCCCATTGAGTGTATGAAGTCTTGCACAACAGCACCCTCTAGTACTTGTGTCCTGTCTCAGGTTATACTAACAGTGAGGTGGTGTAAACATCCTGTGCTCTGTTTGACTCTTCACAGACGTGGTTTGAGAAGAACTGTCTGTCAGAGGACTGTGCCGCTGACCTGAGGCTTCATGGGAAACTGCTGCTTTCTGGGTAAAGCCCCTGGTCTTCTCCTGCTTTCAGTAGATTTACGTCAGTAGGGTTGAGTCTGTGGGTGTGGACACACACTTGGCTCTCAGCGGCCCATGACGTCATTCATTACTATGTGCTAGTAATTGAAAACACATTTTACTGAAATGGCTAAAAAACAAGCATTCATGTTCTGTGACAGAGTATTTGGCATCAGGAAAATAAGGTCTATTTTTAGGACCAGTGCTATTTTATATTTATTTATTTTTTTTGTATTACAATATTTTCATTGCAGAAATACATTTAGATATTTTACTTTTACTAAAATCGGCTTTAAAGTTGTCCAAATGAAGTCCTTAGCAATGCATATTAGTAATCACAAATTAAGTTTTGATAAATTTACGGTAGGAAATTTACAAAATATCTTCTTGGAACACGATCTTTACTTAATAGCCAAATGATTTTTGGCATAAAAGAAAAATGTATTTTTGGTTATTGCTGCAAATCTACCTGTGCAATTTAAGACTGGTTTTGTGGTCCAGGGTCATATTCATGAGAATTTGCAAGTAAATGTGCTTAATTTTCATATAGAATACTAAATTAAGCTTAATTTTGTTCATATGCAATATTTAATTTCATTTTTAATTCATTATTAATTTAATTTAATTAATTATAAAATAAAATTGGTGTTACACTAAGTGCTACAGTAATATATAATAAATACTTAGATTAAAATAATAATACAACAATTCTCCAGTTCTTCACAATACAGTAATAATTTGTAGATCAAGTCTTGAAAACTATCACAATGCAAAAAATACTAATTGTATTAAAATAGGCTTCATTTTTCTTTATGCAAAGATTAATTTCTCATCTATTTGTATTTTTTTCATTTAAATCATCAAAATGTAGTTACAAGATAATCATTCATATAATATATAATCATTCATTTCATAGTACAGTCAGAATTTGCTAATAAAACGTCATAAGGTCACATGCAAAAAATATTGATTGTCCTAAAATTCCTTTAAGATTTTTTATTTATTTTTTGATTATGGTGTGAAATATGATACAGAAAATTTTAAATTTATATTTATGCAAATAGCAGATGCTTTTATTAAAAGAGAAGGAACAAAGTCAAAAAGCCAATGATATTCATAATACACAATACCAGGTTCCTATATTCTTAGCAGGTTTCTTGAGATTCATCCTTTTGTCCTTGTCTCACCTTTTCTCGTTTCTATCATTTTTCCAGGCGTTACATCAGTTCTCATCTGGCTCTTGGTGGAGTGAGAAACGTCTCGTTAAATTTAACCATCTCTAATGCTGGAGATGACGCCTACGACACCAACATCTACTTCAACTTCTCCAGAGAGGTTCACTACATCAACTTCTTACAAAGAGTAAGTTAGTGATACCGTATATTTTCCATTGGTTTCTCTACACCAGACCTTTGAACCTACAGGCTGCTGCAGTTTATTCTGGCCATTTGCTTCAAACTAAATCTTCCAGTATAATTGATTAACTTGCAAATCCAGCAACTAGTTCAGTGTCTCCTAAGATGTTTTCATTGGTAAAGACCAATTTGATAATAGCCTTCTGAATTTGCATAAAGTCAGCCAATTAGACAGAAGTCTTTGAACATTCTGTTTGTAATATGCACCAGGCGGCCCATGGGTGTGCCATGAACGTAGTGCCAAATGGTGACAAATAGGTTCAATGATATGCACTGGAAAATGTGACAAGTCTGAATCCTCCTTTCTAAGGGTATGTGGTCATCATATCCATGATTTAAAGGGACAGATTCGAGAAAAACGTGTTGAATATGAAGAGATAGGCATTCGGTCAGCAGAGGAAGTTGTGGAAACAGGAGGCAGTGCACAGTTTCTTGCAGTGCATGGTCAGTGCATTGCTATCTCGGGCTTCTCGAACATGTCCCACACTGACCTACAGCTCCATGTCTCTGTTACAGCTTCCTCATGTTCTGTTTCCCCTGCTGAAAAGCATTCTGTAGTTATCAGCAGCATGAGCAAGAACATTTCCTCCTTTAGTTTGACGATTAATGGAGAGACTCTGTAAGATTGCTAAACAGACCACTTTAATATGAACTCAGCCTTCTCTAGAAGAAAACAAAGGAGCGGAATTGTTCATTTTAATGGATGATCTTTCACTTTTGAATGACACTGTTTGTTTATTTGATCACGTGTTTCCTAATTGTGACTTTTTCTATATTTTTTTTAACAACGAGAAACACAGATGGAAAAATGTACCGTCAGTATAACTGACAGAAATACTACTTCTTAAAAAGATATTTCACCAAAAAAAATTATATTCTGACATTATTTACTTGCCTTTCTGTTGTCCCAATCTAGTATAATGTTCTTTCTTTACAAAATATTTAGTTTTTTTTATTTTATTATTATTAGAAATTAACCAAAAAATAGGATTTTTAGAAAATATTATTTTTTTTTAAAACAAAACAAAATACTACTAAGTATTCAAAATAATTTACTTTTGGTCTGGCCTTAATGGTGTATTTGATATTTTGACCATCATTTGTTTTTGCATTCCAAAATCTTTCTGAAAGAATTTACAATTTTGTAAAATTTTTAACGTAAACATAGTTTGTCCTGAGTCTGTTTTTTAAGCGCTCAGATTTCACTCTATATATCCTTGTGTTTTGAGCTCTTAACATTGTTTTACCATCTTAAATTTCATTGGATAATTTCTGCGGCATTACCTCTCTCTTCTGAAAGTAATTCCTCATGACGGTTGAATAGGACGTATGCGGGCGTCCAGGTGGAAGTGCATTGCGAGAAGACACACGGGCCGCACTTTGTTTGCTGTTCTAGTACTATACATGCAGCAGGACGGCTCTAATTACCCAGTGCCATGAGAAGCTCTACAAGCATCTCCCTCAGAGTGCTTCAGCTCTCCGTCATGCCAAGTGTGAACTCGTGCTCACCTCTTGTTCTATAGTAGGTCCTGTTGTCTCTGTGTTTGTCTTGCAACCCAAACCATCTTCAGCAGTGAATTGGTTTCAGAAGCTCTATCGCACCGTTTAGGTGGCCCCGGGTCCCCTCTGGCAAAGAAACACACTCAGTGTAATTAGATAAACAGCGTATTGTCCTTCTATTAAATTGCGGCAGGTAAAGCGAAGACCTTCAAATTGGTGAGCAAATGATTCAATTAACTTCAGCGTTACTGAAGCACTAAAAGACGAGGCCGAGAGAGGGAAACAAGCTAGCTGGAGATGAAATATAAGAGTTTATTTTACAGTCGCACAGCCAATACATACATCATTTGAGATTTGTTAATGTTTCAGTTTAATAACACACAGAGCAGAGAGTACTGACTTAATAATAACACCTCTTTCCTTCCTGAACGCCACGGAATACAGTTACCAAAACAGTAGTGACAAAACACTAGAAATGTGACATTTAATAGTTTCTTCAAATGGTTTGAAGTGGTTCAACAATAGATTTAACGCTGAAAAGACTCTGGCATATGCTTGTGAAATGTTAGTAGAAAATGTTGACATTCAAAAGTTTGGGGTCAGTAATATATACAGTTTCTACAAAATATGAAACATCACATCTGTTTTCAACAGTGATAATAATCAGAAATGTTTCTTGAGCAGCAAATCAGCATCTTGGAATGGTTTCTGAAAGATCATGTGACACTGAAGACTAAAGAAATTATGCTGAAATTTTTTAATATACTGTGTATTTCACACAGAAAACAGTTATTTTAAATAGTACTAATATTTCACAGTATTACTGTTTTTAATTAAACACGTGCACTTCCCTCCGTGGGAGCATCGTTTGTTTGGCAACGCTTGGCAGTGGAGGAAATAGAGGACATTCTTGAACTCAAGTTGTCCTTGGGTTTTCCTGCTAGTGCTTTAGAGGACGTTGTGTCAGAGTGTTGCTTATTTAAATCCATTTGATGAAGACAAAGGGTACGTCTCCTCACCGGGGCCAGACGGCGGAAAAAGTGCTGAGCAAGAGGGAAACGACAATATAAATAATGCTGAATGATCCTTGCCACATATCGTACGCGAGGGATCGTACATCACTTTTGAGGGCAATGTTATGTAAATAGAAAATGTGAAAAAACATTACCAAATCTAAAAAATTATAAAGCGTTTTGAGTCTGACGTGAAAAATGCAACTGGACACACTTTGAAATCTATTTTGCTCACCAAAACATACAGTAAAAACAGTAATATTGTGAAATACCTTTCAGATTTAAAATAACTGTTTTCTATTTGAATCTATTTTAAAATGTAATATATTTCAGTGATCAAAGCTGAATTTTCAGCATCATTACTCCAGTCTTCAGTGTCACATGATCCTTCAGAAATATATTTAGGTAAATATTGGGTCATATTTGATCAAAACATCTTTTGGTAAATATAAATCGCTTTTGGTCAAATGAATGCATCCTTGCTGAATAAAAATATATAAAAAAGACCACATTTGAATGGTAGTGTACTGTACATCTAATTATATCAGACATATTTGAATATCTGTGCCTAATATCATGTTTTGAGGAAATAGGGAAGCTGAACTACAGCCAGAAAGTGTAAAAATGCATTATCCGGTGCGGATATGTACCGCACACCACAAATTGTCGACCACAGAGCGCTCTTGGGCTCAGAAATGATTAACGGGCCACATTTATTCCGCAGTGCCGCCAGTCGAGGTGCCCTGCTGTACGTTAGCAGTACTCAAATCTGGGGAAACCAGGGTGTTCGCATAAATGCTCCAAACGAGGGCAGAACGTGAAGCCAAAGCCTCAAACTCTTCCCCAGAGAGCTGCCAAGTGCATGAAAAATTAGTTTTGCAAACAGTCCCAGGCTTTTCTGCACGTGCAGGACCTCACATGGAACGCGAGATCCCAGAGTTAAGTGCTCATCCTCTGCATTGTTCCATCAGCGTGAGGTTGTCTGGTTTATCAGTGGCCATGATAGACTCCTGAAGGCTCTCTGCTGTGTAAAAGGACAGCTTGGTGAACTCTCGCTCGAGGAATGCTCACTCCTCACGGGGTCGAATCTCAACTGTTTACACAAACCAGCCGGTGCTACTCTGCTGTGTTTAGAGAAAGCTCTCAACTCTCACTGGCGATTGTCACTGTTCTCCTAGTGTACAATGCGTGTGAGAATACAGTTATTTACGGGTTAGTCAAGTCACATTTATTTATATAGCACTTCATGCTACACAGTTTGTTTCAAAGCAGCTTCTCATTAATAAACATGAAAATAGCAGTGTTTATATTGTAAAATTCAAGTATGAAACATTAAATTTCAGCTACAAAGCAGCTCTACAGAAGACAAGAGCAATGCTATTCGGTTTAATTCAGATTAAATGTTGATTCAGTTCAGTTCAAAAACAGTGTGAATGTTGCAAAATTCATCAGTTATGAAGCAAATACAGTTTCAGCTATAAAACAGCTCTACAGAAGACAATAGTGTCTTATTCAGCTCAATTCACTTCAAGTTTTGTTCTCATCCAATAGGGTCAGTGCTGTCAGATCAATAATATTATTGAATATGAATTGTTTTTTAAACCTCATTTTAAACTGCAAAAGTTAGTGCATATTTAATTTTCCCCAGCATGTTTATTATTTTTGATATCTTAAGTTAATCATGCACGTTATACTTCACCAACACTTTGACGTAAAGCCTCGTGCACACTACCCATCCATAGCATGTGCTTCCACAACGCTCTGCTAGTGTGCATAGTTGCGTTCCAATTAATTGCAGATGCTGCAACAAATTTCAAACTTGTTTAAAATCTAGCCGAACAGTCAACAGGTGTGTGCACTGCTTGAAATAGCAAGCAACACAAAAGCTAAAGGCAAAAATTAAAACGGGATTTGTTTCCCTCCAACTGAGATCTAAACATAATTGTAATGCATATTGAAATCCAGCTTGCACAAGTTTATTCTTTCTCAACAGTAAACCATTTGCGTGCCTTCTGTATGTTTGCATGGCAGTCAGTGATTACTTGGGTTTCTTTTGGATGTTTTTTTTTTCTTTTTTGTATTGTTTTAAGCATAGCTTGAGGAAAGCTCTGCGGTTGGTAACTTTCTGATGGGGTCTCAACAAATTAGTACAGCTTTTGAAGGTTTCAACTGGTTATTCTCACTGTCATTTGCTGTTTTCTCTGTCTGTTTGGGCTCCAGGAAGAGAAGGGCATTTCCTGTATGCTGGTAGAGCTGGACTTCCTCAAGTGCAGCATTGGATTTCCTTTCATGAGAGCGCAAACCAAGGTAGTATGTCAATTTAATGGCTTAATGATTTACTTGGTGATCTAGTTAATTAACCTTGTAGTTCTAACCTTTTCTTTTTTCAGTACCATCTATCGGTGCTTTTCGACACGAGCCATCTGTCTGGTGAAAATGAAACGCTGCTATTTTTAGTTCACGCTAGAAGGTGAGCTTTGAACAGTCTCGATTTAATGAACTTTTCCCTCTTTAAAAATACGATTTATTTCTACGATTAAAATACACATGGTTCACATCATCAGTCCACATTAGTGAATGTCATTGTTTATATATGAAGCAACTAGATAGATTAGACATTTGGACTTTTCCCTATTTGGCTATTTTGAGAGAAATTAAGTGGTTTGCCTTGATATTGAAGTCATGATGATATTAATCTAATGCTGGCCAGATGTGTTTTCTTTGCTCGGAGATCTCTTAGCTCTCTGTGTGGCAAATGCAGCTCTCATAATGCACGTTTGGCCATCTTACAGTAGAAACTTAATCAATTATACTGTATGAACAACCCTGCTAAAGACACCTGTCACTACATTTCACTGCTGGTTATACTCTGTATAATTGTGTATGTGACAAATAAAAAAAATCTTGAACATGGCATGTCAATACCTATACTACTGTTCAGGAGTTTGGATTCAGTAAGATTTTTAAATGCTTTTGACAAAGTCTCTTCTGCTGACAAAGGCTGCATTTATTTGATCAAAGATAC
The DNA here is from genome assembly GCF_936440315.1 of Barbus barbus. Classification (NCBI taxonomy): domain Eukaryota; kingdom Metazoa; phylum Chordata; class Actinopteri; order Cypriniformes; family Cyprinidae; genus Barbus; species Barbus barbus. The sequence goes on along the minus strand of NC_136746.1, from coordinate 28,125,194 downwards.
CGGGGGAAAAACAGTAATATTGTGAAATATTTGTACAATTTCAAATAACTGTTTTCTATGTGGATATATTGTAAAATGTAATTTATTCCTGTGATGCAAAGCTGAATTTTCAGCATCATTATTCCAGTCTTCAGAGTCACATGATCCTTCAGAAATCATTCTAATTTACTGCTCAAGAAACATTTCTGATAATTATCAATGTTGAAAACAGGTGTGCTGCTTATTATATTTGTGGAAACCATGGCATGTTTTTTCAGGATTCTTTGATGAATAGAAAGTTCAAAAGAACAGCATTTATTTGAAATAGAAATCTTTAAAAATGTCTTAATGTTATAAATGTCTTAACTGTCACTTTTGATCAATTTAATGCATCCTTGCTCAGTGATTTATATATGTTATTTGAAAACCCTCTTTTGTAAATGAATGACTAATGTCAAAATAAATAGTTTTTGTTATTGTTTATTCTTTTTTTTTTTTTTTTCTTAGTGCCAATCCAGAACATAATATCACACTTCATGATAACACATTGGAGTTGTCCATACCGCTGGTACATGAGGTGGACACAACAATCACAGGGTAAGATTTACACTTCATGAGACGGCTTAAAGAAAACGTCCAACCAAAAATTTTATGTCATCATTATTTATTCACCTTCATGTTCAAAACTTGTAAATTGAATGATGTCAAACTACAAAAGACCTTAAAAGTAGTCTTTATGTCTTGTGCGCTATATTCCAAGTCTTCTGAAGCCTGATTATCAAAAATAAACACTTTCATTGATTGCATAAGATCAGAGTGACCTTTGTTCACAACATCTCTGGTGCTTCATAGAAAAATCAGTTCATACGGGTACATAATATGAGAGTTTTCTTTTCGTTTTTTGGTGGTCTATTCCTGTAACAGCTTTGCAGCCCATTACACCTCCCGACGTCTGATAACACCAGAAACATTTGCGGTCCGCTCTGTATACAGCGCTTATGTGCACATTTCTTCTTTGGCACCAGTTTCTTTGTGGCGCTGGAGTATTTCAAAGCTACAGGCTCACTTGTTTCGCAGATGAATGAGGCTTAAATACACAACATGTTCTACAGCAAGATGTACAGGCTGATAATGAGATCGTCCTCCTTGTAATGTTTTAGATGAGTGCGCCAGAGGCTACACTTTAATATAAACATGATCTCCAGGGGTTGGATGTAAAATCAGATCAAAGTCTGTTTTATGTCATTTAACAAGTTAACGTCATACATATTAGACGGTTTCTGTAATCAGTATATGAATATAAAGAATGTATTTAGTGCATATATGCAACCCTAACATATGCAACACTCTACCAACACATGGACTAGTTTCCAAGAGTTTGCAATGTTTTACTAAAATAAAGTAATTCTGACAGCAGCACATGTATTCTATATTATACATCAAATGAATCGCGTTAAGTGAGAGGCAGGAAGGATTACCATAGTAACTGTAAGTCTTTTCTACAGTGTGGTCACGCCTACGTCTTTTGTGTATGGAAACTCAGTGGACCGATCACGCTTCGTTCAGCTAGACGACTTGGAGTGCAGCTTTCAGCCGCTCAATTTCACCTTTCAGGTATCCCACACTGCAATATGTTCATATGCAGTTCAGATGTGATGTTTCTCGGTACATTGTATTGCAGAATCTAGTACAGTTAGGTATGACAGGGTATCTTATTTATTCATGAGCACTAGCAATATCAGGGGATCAATTACTTGGTAAAAAAAGGTAATAATTTATAGTTTAATATAATAGTTTACATGATGGGCCCTTTTCACAGGCTGTGATGACGAATTGTTCACTGAATTGTTCAATGTCATTGATATACTACTAGTTTTTATTCATATTTTGCATTAGATTTTATTTATATATATTCTGTTTTAATTTTGTTGAGTTTTTTTGTTGTCATTTTTTTTAGTTTTCCAATGTAGGTTTTAATAGGACTGTTGCCTTGGCAACCATTTGGAATACAATACATTTTATTTTTATTACTTTATTTTAGTTGAAGTTTATTTTATTTCAAGTAGAAAAAGGTTTTATGCCATAATAAACCTGCTTTAAATTACAGAAAACTACAGGCTTGTTGAGGCTTAATTGGGGGCACAAGTAAAAACTTTTAGGAATTGTTTTAGGGACAAAACCTTGGGAAATTTCTTGATGAAACAAGTAGTAATAGTAATGGTATAAGCTGAATAATTGATGCTGGATTGTAGTATTATTGAAAATGTTTCATCGTTGCATTATTGAAAGGCTTAACATTATGTCTGTATTATATATATTTTTAATAATTCAATGTCAAGCCACCTTTATTCATATAGCACTTTATAAAATACAGATTGTTTCAAAGAAGCTTTATAGTGATAAATAAGAAAATAATGATTCAGTGATGCAAACAAACATCAGTTCTGTTTTAAAGCAGCTCTAAAATGACAACAGTTATTATTCAGTTCATTGTTGATTCAGTTTGATTCAATAACTGTTTAAAGTTCATCAATTATGGAATGAGTTCAATTCATGTATAAAAACAGCGATGCCATCACCAGCTCAGTTCAGTTCTCATCCAATAGTGTCAGTGCATTTAAGTCAACACAACTTCCAAATATTCACTGTCCCCCAAATAAAGAAGCCAAAAGGACTTAAAAATGTCACATTTGACAAATCCAGAACCAAGCTGCATTATAATGTGTTTTAAATGTATATGAAGTGTACTGTTTGCTCTATTAGCTGTTAGTTGTTGTGTTGAGCGTAAATCCCAGCATTGATCTGTTTCCTGTGTGTTGTTTGTGTAGGTGATAAACAATGGGCCCAGCAGACTTCCAGGCTCCACGGTGGATATCAGGATACCCAACCGCCTGACTGGTAATGGAGCAGATATGTTCCATATCATTGACACACAAGTGAGTTCCTGCCCCTCATGCGCCTGTTTATTTAGCTAAACTTCTTTCTCATCATTTTCCCTCACATTAGTTAAACAGCTGTCCATTCTCATCACACTTGTTTTTGCTGTAAGTGGTTTCTCCAACCTGTTCATGCTAGGTATTATTTTGCCATTGTTGTTTTTGATTGGTTTACAGAGTCTTAGAAAGCTTGAAAAATGTCCATATCAATTCACCGTGTTCTTTCTAAGCTGGTAATATGCTATTTTAAGCAAGATACTCACTGTACTTTTAGAGCTGGATGATTTGGGGGGGGGGGGGGGTCTAATTGCGAAATCTAATTTATCTTATAAAAAATGTATATTGCAATGTAAAATTTATTTATTTTACTGTTTTTTTTGTTTATAGAATTTTTTTTAAGCAGCAGTTTTGCTGTGCTAGTTGGGCTGCAAAATTTGGCTGACAATTTTGTTATTATATAATATGACAATTAAATAATTATCATTATTATCATTATTAATATTATAAATAAACAAAATAAGAAATATTACTGTTAATATTTCAGTGTAAAATAAAAAAATAGTATGTAAGAAATATAAAATAAAACTATTTTTATTGTTCAATACAACTATAAAATTACAATATAGAATATAAAATCACAATACAATAATATTTGTGGCTGTCTTAATTCATTTTCAAGCATTAAAACTGCAGCTTCTGTTTTGTTGACAACGGGAGGTTTATTACCGCATCTCATTAGACTGTTGGTGCATGTTGTGTTGACAAATGCATGTTATAAGCTTAAACATTTTAAACCCAAACTCACAGTGTGTGCAGAGATCAGTTAATGTAGCATTTACTGTGAATTAATGAACATACCGCAAAAATTGCTTCTTAGCTGCATTGCAACCTTGGTTTGCAAAAATTTTCAAACAAACACCTTTGAAATGGTGCCGCAGGCTTGTTGAGAGTTAATTGGCATAGCAAGTAAGTACTTTGAGCATTTTAGAGACAAAACTTGTCTTCATAATCATGCTATAAGTGGAATAATAAAGCTAGATTGGTGCATTATTAAAAATGTAAGGCTTCGCATTATTCCTGTATTACATGCATTAAGTTTTCAGTAATTCTATGGTCCAATGTCAATTATGTCTTACTTATATTACCTTTAAAACATTATTTCTACTTAAGGTTAAGTATAAGATTACATTATTTAAAGTAATTTATAAATGCCACAATTGTTCCATGTTTTGAAGCTAAATATACAGCGCAAGGCTTTATCTATATTATATCCATAGAAGCCAGCGTGTTGCTTATGTTCTGTTCTCATACAGTGAGAATTCAGTGAGGTCAACATCCTCAGGCTTATAGTGAATTCAGAGGTGAGAGATGGGTTTAGGTAGTTAAACTCACAATAAGCTTATACAGAGACCAGCACCACATACTATGTTGATTTAACCCTTGTATCGGCCATATTGCTAGATGAGGCCAGGGATCAACCTGTTTACTGAGAATGGGAGGATGGGGGAGGTTTGTATCCCACCCTTTACGTCCCATATGGAATCACTTACGAGAGGATTAAATGGTTTGCACGAAAGGGTGGAATGGGACATTTGGGGAAAGCTTCTGTTCACCCTGACTAACCTGTAGCATAGTGGCAATGTCAGGTAACTCGACTCAAGGAGGAGCGGAGGTTCCCAGGTGCCCACATGGACAGCATAAACACTCGGCCTAATTAAAAATGCACACGTGGAGGAATTCCACTCCTCACATGACTGAAAACATATGGGGCATTTATACATAAACCGCTTGGGCTCGTCCCTCGATGCTGATGAGATCTCTTAAATTAGAGAGGGTTACATGACATCAGCAAACACACTTTAACCCTCATTTTGTATTCAGATCAATTTGACCCACATTTAAACAGCTTGAAACACCAATTAAACTATTTATTCTTGAAATTTGGTGACTTTTTCCTCATTTAGGGTCATGAATGTGCATGCAAAGTTTCGACACATAAATGTGTTTTTGAAAGACAGTACAAATTTTGTGCCCACAATCAGATATTTAGTTTCCAAACTGCCACTATATGTACGTAATAAAACATTGCCAGATTCGTGTTTATCTGTTTCCTGGACAATTGAAAGCAGTTTTAGTGTCACTCCCTGCACATTTTATATCTTAGTCTGAAAGCAAAAGATGCAATAATGTAATATCATTTTGGATAAGTGTTTTTCTAATGAGCCTGGGTTTTATATTTCTTAAATAACAATGACTATCTAGGGAGGCAAGTTGGTTTTAAAACAGTACTGTATTGAAATCAGCCCATGAACGACACACTTAGACTAGTGTGTTTGTAAAATCATGCGTGAAACAGGCAGAGATCCTTCCTTTGACTTGAGAGAAGACGATGTGAGGTCTTCAGATGCTTTCCTCTATGGAGGTCAGACTCTAAAGGATGCTGGTTAAAGGAAGAGGTGAAGTGTTCCCCGGGGGCAGAGGGGAGGAAGGGGCAGCGGGACATTAAATCACTCCAGATGGGACATGCTGTCAGAGAAAGGCTTCCCAACTCCCGCTGGGAAAGAACTTCCTTTCGTTATCTGAATTGCTTTGCAGGTCTGAGCTCACTGGATAAATGATAATGTCTGTGAGCATCTCAGCACATCGATTTCCAGTCATCTAACACTCTGAAAACTTAAACTCTCATGTATTTAATGTTTTTCGTGAAACATTTTTACACTTAAAAAATGAGTCATTAAGTCACATTGAGTCATAACCAAAAGTATTGATTATGGCCTTAGTAAGTAAAAAAAATTAAGTAGATTTGAATAACTAGGTACCATGTCAAATTAAATTCAGTAGACCCAAGTTAAGGCAACTCAGATATTTGAGCAAGCCAGTTTAAAACCAATATTTATAAGTAATACTTCAGTAAACTTTTTTCATTTGAATTCACTAAAAATTGCAACTAACTATTAGTCAAGTCAATTCACCTTTATTTGTATAGCACTTTATACAATACACACTGTTTCAAAGCAGCTTGACAGTATTAAACAGGAAAGTCAAATTAATGATGCAAACTTCAAAAATGAGGCAAATCCAAAATTCTGTTATAAAGCAGCTGTAGCAGGATAACTTTTAGCACACACAAAATAACACTTATTTTCAACATTTACTCCATTATACAGCCTGTATCAAACCATGCTGGGAAGGATTTCAGATTTCCCTCTCTTTGCGTGTGATTGTTAATCATCGCCAACTTCTTAAGTTAAAAATAAAGAATTCTGATATGGAATGAGTAATAATTTTAATTCATAAAACCGATCCGTATAATTTTTCCAGTTCTAAAATAATTTTGATTGAAATCAGGGTTATTATAATAAACCAACACTGAAATTAAAACAATACAAATATTTACAGCTAATTACCAAGGCAACATCCTCATTTTGATTTAGTTTAGCTTGATGTACTAAAATAAAACCAATAGAAATAATTATGAAAACTATATAGACATATATTTTTTAAAAACTACTAAAAATGACAAAAACACAATAAAATTCTTAAAACTGTATTAATTAGAATTAAAAAGAAAACTGAAAATATAAAAATAAAAACTATAATATCTCAATAAAACTAAAATAATGCTGATTGAAATGTACTTTAATCATTCCGTTTGTTATTCGAATACTAATGTACTAATGTTGTTCTTTTTTATGAGTTAGTGCAGCAAAGAAGTCTGTTATGAAATCAGGTGTAATTTAGCTGAGATAGAGCTGTGAGATTGGCTCATTTTCTTGTTTTCTGTTTGTCCGCAGGTATCTGAAGGTCGAGGGAACTGCACGTGGCACAGGAACCCCAAACCCTGCACAATCCCTCAGGACAAGGAGAGCATCTTCCACACCATTTTTGCTTTCTTCACCAAATCAGGCAGAAAAGTTCTGGTATGACAAAGCACTTATTGTTCATAGTTCAGAGGAAAAAGCACAATGTGTGAAAATGGCATTCAAATGCATTTAGCACTTGGAAATAAGCCATATCTGCATATTTAATGTTGTTTGTCAGGCCTTTTTGTCAATGCATGTACATTAGTGCAGTGGATCACAGCATTTAATGCCCCATAAAACACTCATTTCACACAAGTTTTTGTGCTGAACTGGTGAATCTTTGATGGTATCCTGTGTCAACAGGACTGTGACCGGCCTGGCAGAGCGTGTCTTACTATTTCCTGCAGTCTGAGCTCTCAGGCTAAAGAAGAAGCCACGAGTATAGATGTGCAAATGCTACTGAACACTGAAATAATACAGAGGGTGAGTTATTGCTGTAATTAAGTAAAAAGTTATTGAAGTGTCAATGCAAGTCTTCAGAGTGTGATTAAGACTTTAACTGTTGTAGAATTGAAGCAACAAGCTACTAAACTAGTTAAAATACTGTCAGGCTAGCCTTAGTAATAGCTTTCAGTCAACCGGAAACCTTTAGTTAAATAAAAAGTAGCTGGCTACATGACAAGCCACTGCCAAAAAGAAGTTGATGAACTACATTGAGGCTAATAAGCAGCAATATATATTATTATAAATATTTATCTGGCACAAATCCCATAAGGATCTCAATTATTGTGACAGATCAGTCAAACTTCAACATATAAATTTACATTACATTTAACTAATAAAACAAATAATAACAACATTATTTTTATAACCTAATCATAAAGTGATAGACAAGATAATTTACTACAACAAATGTCACAAAATACTACTGCTTGAGCAATGTCTTGTTTACATTTAGTGTTGTCATTTTTAATGGAAATTATTCAACGTTGTTTTAGAATATTTGAAATATAAATATTAAATGATAAACCTAATCATAATTTAAAAAACTAATGAACTAAAATTTGAAACTTCAAAATCTTAAAAAAAAGAAACAAAGTACTAAAATTACTTGGAAATAAGCTTAATATGTATATTTTATAAATATATAAATGAATGAATAAATAAATCAGTCAATAAATAAACAAAGCACTGAACAAAATTACTAAACCTTGAAATTTAAATTTGACAATAAAAGCTAATTGAACATTGATAAATACTATAATAATATAATACTAAATTAGCACTATTTATTTTGTGTAAATGTGTCTGTCTCAGTGTTATTTTATTATCTTTGAGATACTATTATAGTTTTTCATTTTTTCTGTTTTCATTTTAAATTTAGTTTAAGGTTTAGTCATTTTGGTAGCTTTATTAGTTTAGTAACTTAGATGTGTTTTTGTCATTTTTAGTAGTTTTGTTATATTTTTATTCATTGTTATTCAAGTTTTAGTTATTTTATTACATTAAGTTAAACTAAAATAAAGGGGAAAATGTTGCCTTGGCTGCTGTCTGAAATAAAAAGGTTTTTTAATACTTGAATTTATTTCAGTTAATGTTTTATTTAATTTTATTTCATTACATTTAATTTTAGGTTTTAGTTTTGGTTTTAAGTGTAATAACTGGTCTGTCTTGGTGTGTGGTTTGCAGGACAGCTCCTCTGTGATCCAGTTTGTGACACGGGGTCACGTCCAGCTGGACGACAGGGCCGTGGAGGTCTCAACCGGACTTCCAGACGAGATTGCTGTAAGTGATCAAATACATGAATAATCCAATCCAACAGTCAAGCATCTCTGGCCAAGCATATTTGTACCATTACTGTAAACTAGCCTCAGAGCTTCAGAGACTTCATCTGACATGCTGGTGGTTTTCATTGTAAGATTGAAAGCGAACAGATTATTGTCTTTGAAAGCGATCAGGACCCCTGATGCACGGAAGAAAATGAAATTCTCCGATCGCATGATTCTGAGCTCATTGGCTCGTAGTAGCCGCTGAAATCTGGGTTGAGTTTGCCGGTCATATGGGAGCGGGGGGCTTTTTTTACTCTACAGCTGTGCTCAAGAACAGTCGCCTCTAATACTGCAGACCTCGGCGTGCCGATTGATTGGAGGAATATGGGACTGTGTTTCGGTGTCTGTGTTTCGGGACTGATTGGGTTTCTGACCCAGTTTCAGCCCCCCTTTTGTAGTGTAGTGGCCAATTCCTAATAGGGCTGTTAAAAGTGTCTGTGCCCCTTCTGCCCTCAGCACTCAGGAAATGCATCGGTCCCAAAGCAATCCGTTATTAAGTCACACACGACGCTCCCCGGGGCAAACACTGGACACGCAACTCTCATTTACAAATGGCATTGCCCACATATAAGAATTAATACCACACAGTCTTGTAGTGTGTTTCAACTGGATCATTTCCGTCATGTTAACAGCCACCTGAACTAATTGGAAATGACAGACCAACTGTGAGCATTAAACCTTTATATGCTGCTGTATCATTAGTTCAACAAATGCTTCAGATTTATTTAGTGCAATATTTATATCTTACACTTTAGTTTCCATTGAATAAAAAGAAGTCTGATCATATAGAAATGTTAATCCCAAAGACAAAGATATTACAGCTCTTTTATGGTTTTCATTGCTGATGTTAGTATCTTGCCTTGTTTTTATTTTTAACTAAAACAAAAGTCAAAAATGTATATAACTGAAATAAAATAGGTTTAGGCTTAAGTACTACAATTACTAAAACCAAAACTTGATGTTAATAGAATTTGATGAAAAATATTTCAATTCATTTTGAGATTTTTTAGATTTCATTGCTCAAGTTAATATATTGCATTTTCTTATTTGTAACTCAAACTAAAACTATTAAGTACATTTTTTTTTAATTGAAATGAAGCTGAAATATGTAAATATTACAAATACAACTTTTTATCTATCTGAAATAAAATAAGTTCAGGTTTAAGTACTAAAACTGATCAAACTAAAGCAAATAAAAATAAAGCTAATTGAAATGTTAAAGAATTCCTAAATAGAAAATGACACATTTTTACAAAATAAACATCTTATCAAATACTATAATAGTAAGTAAATAATACTAAAATAGCACTGGTATTTTGGCAACTGAGCAGTTTCAGATTAAGATCTCTTCTAAACTTCATCGAAAGTCTTATTTGTATCTCATTGCTGTTTCAAAGAAACAACTGAGATATTATCTCTGTTTTGTGATTTTGATTGAATGTGTTTTTCCCGTCGACCCTCACATTCATGGAGTGAAATTGTGGCCAGAAGCTGAAGCGAGATTTAATTGGGCTGGCATCTCGCTCCAGACTGGGATTTTCTGCTAGCTTTTCATGCAACATTTCCATCCAGCTCCATTGAGGGAACTGTTTGCTGTGTTTTTGTGGCAGTACATTATGGTTTCAGAGGTGAAATTCTTCCACATTTCAGGGTCAGCAAGCACATATGCCATATAACACATATTGTGCATGAAACTATGTGTATGTATGTTATTCAGAGGGAATGGTCATCCAAAAGTAGTCATTAATTTAAACCAGACTTCAAATAATGACATCCAGTTGCAAACAAACAGACTCTTCCTGGCATTCTGTGATGATCTGGATTAAGGATGAAAACCTTCGCAAACCTGTGTTTGATTGATTTTGTTGACTTGATTTTGTTGACTCAAAATCTCATTTCCTTTTAATCGGGTCAACACCCAGTATACTGTAGACTCAGCACAGACATTATAAAATTCAGGAAATGACTCGGTGAGGTTATGCTTAATGTCGTGTCCCGTCTGGTTCGTGTGTGTATGTTCACTCTCTTTGTGTTGTCCTGCAGCTGGTGTTTGAGGCCCTTCACAGTCAGGAGCCCAGGGGTTACGTGGTGGGATGGATCATCGCCATCAGCCTCCTCGTGGGAATCCTCATCTTCCTGCTGCTGGCGGTGCTGCTCTGGAAGGTAGCACTTCAGACAGACACATGTTCCTCAGTCAACATCCTTGTTGGTTCTGGAGCAGCGTCCGGGTTTGCTCTGGATTTAGGGGCTTAAAGAACATTCTTATAAGCCTAGGTTTAGGGTTGGCAAGAGTGCAGCGGCCATTATAATACGTTTAAAATTTGACACCAGCCACACTTTAAGGGAAATAATCATTATGTTTCGGTCACAGTACAATGAAAAAACAGGAGCTGTCCACATACTGTAAAACAACAACTTTAAGACCAAGCAGAAGCAATATGGATGTTTATAAAAAATTTAAAAAATCCACAATATCAATTATGAATTTTTAAATAATTTTGGACATTCATGATAGAAATAATGACAGAAACATGTTACTATTTTATAAGATTTACTTTTCAAAGTAATAATATATATATATATATGTGTGTTATAAATTATATAACATTACATTGTGTGTACGTTAAAAGTACATTTTACTATAAAATATTAAGATATTTCTGTCATATTTTCTTCAATTTACACGATCAATAAAGTAGAAAAAATGTAATGGTGTGCTCTGAATTTACTGATATATTTTCAGTTGATTATATTTGTAAATGTAACTTTTTTGAAAATTTAAAAAAAGACAAATGTTTTATGAAATAATTTATTTCAAATGATAAATTTGTTTTAAATCACAAATGACAGAATCCAGATAAATAAATAAATAGATAAACAAACAGAATTGGTGAAAAAAATGTAATTAAAAGGAAGCTTCTCTAAACCAAGACATTTTTACATTCATTCTTGAGGTGTAACACACATGTGCAAAGCATTTCCTTCCTCATTAATGACATATTTAAAGATTTTTTTAAACATCAATATCATATCATATGAAAAAACATATATTGTGATGATAATTTGGGCCATATTACCCACTCACTTCAGTTTCTGACTGAAGCTGGTGAGCGGTAATCTGCTGCTGTTACTGCCCACCTAACTGCTATACTATTCATGAGCTTGGCTGAAAAGCTTTTTAATGAGCACCACACACTTTTCAGATCATTCCTAATGTCTAGAGAATTGCGATCATGAACTTAAACAACATGATCAACTTGTCATTTCTCACCGATTTTAGGATTAGAGTCATATTTAAGTATGATTGCTTGATAGACACATTATTCCAGAACCAACAGAAGATGTTGAACCATGCAAATATACATCAGACTTTCTACTAGATATCTGTCCTCATTGGTCTAAAACACACAGACTTCCAGATGAGGCTGTTTGCTTGTCATGTTCACTTTGCCTTTTCACATGAGACCAAGTACAAAGCACATGCCTGAGACGGTTCCTGTTGGACAGCAGTTCAGCTCAGCAAAGTCAGTGTGAGCGGAGAATGTGACCTGAAAGAGCAGAGCCACCTGCTCATGTGCAGCGTCCCATTACAGCTAAATTAGCATGCTTTTAATATCCTCTGCCAAAAAAAGGCAGATTAAAGCGGATGTGGATGAACTGTTTTGTTTGAAGTAAACAGTTCTTACAGTACATGAGTACATGAAACAATGAAATGAATCAGATTTTAATTAGTGCTCTGATGGTAGTTCAGTTTTGAGAGATATTCCCTCAACTGGACTTGTAGAGGGTCACATGTCCCTCATTCACACACTACTGCTGTTTTTCTTGGCCTGAGGGGTCAATAGAGAGTTCTAGAGCAGCCGTAAAGTAACAAAACACAGCGCTGACAATAATTTACACGTACACATAAAAGTGAACCGAACAGATTTCAAGGCTTCTCGAACAAGTCCTTCTTTTCTTTTCCACTCCATTACTTTCCAGTGGGAATACTAGAGCAAATCCTGGAATGTTGGTGTAGGGATACTTTTTCCCCCAAATCCTAAATCTGCCAAAATAAACCTCCTCAACAAGAGCTGCACATGTCCAGCTACTCAAACTTCAGGAAATGCCTGGAGAGAGCCGGGATCTGAATCAATAAACCGTATTCAAACAAAAGACAAACCTGTTGAGTCACAGGAAGAGGAACAGCATATTTCCTGCGCTGATGCACTTCTTTACAGTTGCGCTATCTGTGTTGCCATCCCACTAGTTATCTGACTCCGACCATGTCCATTGGCTCTAGTAAGAGATAGTTGCCCCGAAAATGACATCATTTACTCGCTGCTTTGTTGCTCCGAATCTGTGTGACTTACTTTCTTCTGGGAAACACTAAAGAAGCTGAGAGCCAGTGTTTTCAATACAAAGAAAAGCACCATATTCACTATAAATTCCAAATTTTCTTAAAGTGCCCCTATTATGGGTTATGAAAGGTTCATATTTTGGTTTTGGGAGTCCCCAACAACAGGTTGACATGCATGCAAGGTCAAAAAACACTTTCATTGTTGCTAATTGTTGCCGGGGGAAGTCGTGGCCTAATGGTTAGAGAGTCGGACTCGTAATCGAAAGGTTGTGGGTTCGAGTCCCCGGCCGGCAGGGATTGTAGGTGGGGGGAGTGAATGTCCAGCGCTCTCTCCACCCTCAATACCACGACTGAGGTGCCCTTGAGCAAGGCACCGAACCCCCAACTGCCCCCCGGGCGCCGCAGCATAAATGGCTGCCCACTGCTCCGGGTGTGTGTTCACGGTGTGTGTGTGTGTGTGTGTGTGCATTTGTTCACTACTCACTGCTGTGTGTGTGCACTTGGATGGGTTAAACGCAGAGCACCAATTTCGAGTATGGGTAACCATACTTGACAATACGTCACGACTTTACGACTTTTACTTTAATCTGCAGTGATTGGTCAAGTTCATTTAAAACAGTGTTTGTGAGCTTTTAACACTCCAAAAGTGGCAAAGAATGAATTTGCATTTTCATTCATTTGATCTGCCAGTCAAATTTCCACTACCATTCAAAAGTTTGGGATCAGTACAATTTTTAATGTTTTGAAAGTCTCTTCTGCTCATCAAGGCTGCATTTATTTGATCAAATCAGATTTTTTTTTATATTATTGCAGTTTAATATAACAATGTTTTCTATTGTAATATATTTTAAAATGTAATTTATTACTGTGATCAAACCTGAATTTTCAGCATCATTACTCCAGTCTTCAGCGTCACATGACCCTTCAGAAATCATTCTATTAACAATGTTGAATAGAGTTATGCTACTTTATATTTTGATACATTTTTTTCAGGATTATTAGATGAACAGAAAGTTCAAAAGAAGAGCATTTATTTAAAATTAGACATTTAAATAGAGATGCTTTTACTGTCATTTTTAAAAATGTAAAGCATTCATTCTGAATATAAATATCAATTTCTTTAAAAAATATATTTTTTTGTCCCCACACTTTGTATTTTGTAACAGTAAGGTAACACGTGATTGGGAAAAGGAGTATAATTTCATCATTTGTCCACTGTCCCACACTGTATGCTGACACTCAGCAATTATTTTTGTGTTTTACAGATGGGATTCTTCAGGAGGCATTACAGAGAGATCATAGAGGCCGAAAAGAACAGGAAGGACAGCGATGAAAGCTGGGATTGGGTCCAGAAGAGCCAATGAGAGCTTGGATTGGGTTCAGAAAATCCAATAAGCTGCTACCTTCACCACGGCTCTCTCCTAAGACCCAGACCCTCCAGCCTTCCATATGTGGAAGAAAAGAATATTCTCCAGATTTTTCGGAGGTTTGACACTTTTTGTTTGTCGTTGATGGTGATGTAGCTGATGTTCGAGGTGACCGTGTGGCCTGCCAGAAGAGACTCGCAGTGGAATTCCATTGATCCCAGTGGGACAGGCCTCTTGCCAGTGGGTCTGAAGAGACAGAAAGAGAGACTTCCTGGAACGAATGTGGATATTGTGTCAATACTAGCAGACAATTACAACCCTCAGGGCGCTGTTGAAAAGCAAAAATCTATTTTTTATAAAATGTATTCCATACTGTATAGAAGAGAGCTTCAAGAGTTGTTTTTAAAGCACTGATGACTGACACACGCCAAAGAGTTGATGTTATTCCTTCACAGTGTTCTGGTGCACATCAGTTTTCACATGAACCTTGAAGATGGATTGTACCTCTTTGTCCCCTCAAGATGTTAACTTACAAAGAATGCAAAGCAAAAGTTTGTGCCCTTCATTTGGACAAGTCACGGCATAAATGTTGCATGAACAAATGAAAGAGAAGATGCAAACCAAAGTTGTTATTGCTCGAGTTGTTAAATGAGTAGTTCAACTCAAAATTAAAATTTGCTGAAAATGCACTCATCCTCAGGTCAGTTAAGATGTAGATGAGTTTGTTTCTTCATCAGAACAGATTTGGAGAAATGAAGCATGACATCACTTGCTCACCAATGGATGCTCTGCAGTGAATGGGTGCCGTCAGAATGAGAGTCCAAACAGCTGATAAAAAACATCACAATAATCCACAAGAAATCCACACCACTCCAGTCTTGTGAGCTGTTTGGACTCATTCTGACGGCACCCATTCACTGCAGAGGATCCATTGGTGAGCAAGTGATGCAATGCTACATTTCTTCCGATCTGTTCCCATAAAGAAACAAACTCATCTACATCTTGGATGGCCTGAGGATCAGTATATTTTCAGACAGTTTTCATTTAATTTCAGCCCAGTTGTACATAAAACAGAAAGAGATAACAATATACGTTCTGAGCTTAAACATTTTAGTATATGTGAAATTCACAGCTTAGAGCATTATTTGTACTGCACTGGATTTTGACCCCACTGAAAGATGCATGTTATTCCAAAAGAAAAGATTCTGTCTTAATCTTTCACAAAATATATGAACTTTTTTATATTCCTTTCCAACCACCTGTAAATTAGAAGCTGTTCAGTCTAATCAATTCCTATTGGATGAAATCAAATCCCACCCTACAAATTCTCCTAATTGGTTGACCTCTGGCTGTCTAAGATCTCAAGATATACATTTTAGATGTTATGCAAGGGACACATTCCAAGTTATGAATTACAATTCTACTGATTTCTACTGTAAGTATAAAAACACTTTAATCTGCCATATATTCTCCAAAAAATTCTTACAGCATGTTCTTAATTATTCTTCTACAGTAAACGTGACACCATATAGTATGTCTCCTGCTTTTTAAAGGGGTAGTGCACCTAAAAATGAAAATTCTGTCATTAATTACTCACCCTCATGTCGTTTCAAACCTGTAAGACCTTCATTCATCTTCAGAACACAAATTAAGATATGTTTGATGAAATCCAAGAGCTCTCTGACCTTCCATAGACAGCAAGGGTAAAGATCAAGGCACAGAAACATAGTAAGGACATCATTAAAATTGTCAGAAAAATGAAATGACAGAATTTGCATTTTTGGCCGATCTATCCCTTTAACAAGTACCATGACAAGTTTTTTTGAAGTTCAGACTGCATAGGTCCAGGTTTTAACCGTGCAGGACCTGCAGTGTGTAATGGCCTAAAAATAGGTGGGAATGTGCAGTACTTCATCACTGGGCACCAACTCGTACTTTGGAGCTTATGGGAACAGCTTGTTTTAAGTCAACATTTTGGACTTCACTCAACATGAGCTGTTCGCTGTCAGACTTCACATGGAGTTGAAGTTGTTTTATTCAGTAAACTTGGTTGCTTGTTTTTTACATTTTCCTCTCATTTTAGAGGTTTCATTTGAAAGAAACCATATCTTTGATATTTACCAACTGATCAATAGCTTTGCAATTGGATATTAGATGATCGCTGGAAGATTCTCCAAAAAAATATCTTGTATTATTTGATCAATAATCACCACTAGCATGGCAAAAGCACATCTGCATTTCATGTCCGGCCCAACACCAGGTTCTCGCGTAGGTGTTTCAGAGAGACATATTGTAAGTGTGTAACCTAACTGTGAGTGTTGTTGCCATTATCACCTATTTTGAGCATTTTAGAATAAACTACTGTCACTGATGTTTTATAGATGTATTGAGAAATATGTTTGTTGTACAAGCTCGAGCTGTATATTTATCTACTGAAACTGCTTTTTTAAAATTAAAAATCACAAACAGATGTTTCGTCTCAGTTTTGTTCGTGCCACCCAAATATTTACCCAGTGGGGTGTTTCTTGTTGCACTGATGCCCTCTAGTGTAATACTAGTATAATGTTTTCACTACATTGCGGTGTATAATATCTGCTTTTTTTTTTTTGTATGAGACCAAATTCATTATACAACATACATTATAAAAAGTAAATGCTTAAGAGTACGAATTTAAAACGTGGTGTCCAATTATCTTATAAATATATTTAAAATGGTTCTTTTGGATTTTATGTAGTGCTGTTTTAGTACCATTGAGATACTATTACAGTTTTTCTTAATATTGTGAATAGTTTTTTTTTTAGATAAAAATTTTAGTGATTTTGTTGTAGTTTGTCATTTTTTCTAGAGAGAGAGAGATGAGAAATGCTGCAAATGGCTGAAATTAAAAGTTAATTTTGTTTCTTTTATTTAAAGTACTGAATTTTAATGGTTTCAGTTTTAGTTGACTATAACGTTAGGTATAATTGTAGGACAGTTTTGTGTAAAATGTCTACACCTTTGCCAATGCAATCAAATGCTGAGTCGGTTTAAGAAAAATCACAGCTTATATAGAATGGTTCATTCATACTGGAAATGTATTTCAATGCATTGTCATTTTTTTTTTCTTTTTTCAATTATAAATAAGAGTGATTACTATTTAGAATGATGGATGGGCATAAATGTTTGCATAAAGTTATCACAAGTTGAAGTAATAGAGGAAAGTACTAAGCATCTAGCATCTACCCAAAGGTTTAGACATTTAAAAATATGAAAAACACAGAAATGAAAATGCTTTATATGCTGAATCAATGAATGGATTGTTTTAATTTCACTTCTATTATAAAACTGCATTAGCTATTTATATCACTTAGTAATTAGATGGCAGAGCACTTGCATGGAGCTACTATACCACCAGGTAAATATCTATTTTAATATATCAGTTAGCAAAGATCTTCACCTTGCTGCTTATATCAAACATTTTAATATTATTCCATAAATGTCAGTATCTAAAATTGTTTGATCTGTTTAAAAGCTAAAATTAGAGTAACGTAACTTTTTTTTTTTTTTCAGGTAGAATGCTATATATTGACACGTATTCTGTTACAGTGCAAGAAAAATGACATCTATACTGGAAGATGGCTTGATAAAAACAGGCTCAATAGAGCAGGTGGTGGCCCCTCTGTCCACTCACCTGTGTCACCTCATCCTACTCTGCGGGAGCGACACAGAACTGGATGAATTCACCCGGCTGGAAGCTGCAGCTAAAGCGGTGGCCAAAGCATCCAAAAACATGGCAGCTGTAGCAACAAGGTCAGTGGCATTTATTTCTCCTGACAGGGTAGAAGATGAAGCATATAAATACATTACAAAAATTATATTTAGAAAAATAAATGCTGACATGAAAGTTACTTTGCCTCATAAAAACAAAAACATAGCTGTCTATATCATTGACAAAAGTGCTTTGTTGCTTAAAGAAAAAGTACTAAAGTTGGGTAATATGGTACATGTTCAAAAACAACATGATGTTACTATGGTACATTAGCTTGGTACCAAAAACAAGGACACACCATGATATTGCATTGTGGTTTGTACTGTGTTAATGGCTCCACAGAGGACAGAAATTCACATTATACCACATATCCTTGCTTTCAGGTTAGTGGAAGATACCGATGATGATGTCCTGAAGATGGAAATGGATCCATCCACTCATTGACTGTCACTCTCCAGGAACCTGATTTTGGTCTACATGCCCTTCATGGTTATATCTAGATCAGTGTTCACCAACCTTGCACCAAGCTGAGGTTTCCAACCCTTCTCCTGGAGCGCTACCGTCCTGCAGATTTCCATCCCAAAACCAATCAAACATACTTGAACCTGCTAATCAAGGTGTTTAGGGTTATTTGATAATTACTGTCAGATGTGCTGAAGCAGGGTTGGAACTGAAGTCTGCAGGACGGTAGCTCTCCAGAAGCAGGGTTCGATTTCCCAAGACACTTTCCACTGGGGCTGGTGCTGGTGTTCGCATTTCCGCATTTCCACTGGCAGGGAACAAAACTCTCTACTACGTCACCAACATGTGACCGGAATCGCTTGTTACTTCCACGGAAGGAGAATGTTGGTCTCTTCTGCCGACCACTAGTGAACTGACATATTTAATTGTTGTTAATGTGGTTAATTTACCTCAACTCAGATGGCCTTTCAAACTGCAGTCTGTAGTGGAAAGTCTGCCTACTACTCATAGGTTCCCTTTTTCGAGATCAGCAAAGTTTCAGGTCCAGTTTGGAACCAGGATCTGGGCACCGGTCCAGGATTATTATTATTTTTTTTAGTAGAAAAGTGCAGCCCAGTTCCTAATTGGTAATGGTGACTTGACTTGACTTGACTTTGAATGGCTCCCTTAACTGACCCATCAGTTTCAGGTCTTGATGAGTTTATTTAGGAGTGTTTGATTTGGAAGAATAAAAAATAAACTTGTGTAGTGTTGGGCCCTGTCTCAAATAGCACACTTCATATGTACTTGCGGTTTGGCGGACTTACAATGGCCGCCGTGTGAACGTGTCCATTAAGTCCATGAGGCTGTAGGGTGTCCCATTCTTCATTTTAGCCTTCAGTAAGGACTCAAAGGAAGAATGTGGCGTTTAGGGTGTGACTTGGGACAGGGTCTTGGAGTGCCTCCAGGAACAGGGTATGGATGACAATCTTCATTCTGTGAAAAGACCTGAACAATTCACATGGCATTCATAGTTTATTTAGAGTCATGCTGCAACCCTACCCCCGAACTTGTTAGAAATTTCAAATATCTGGAGTTTCGTAGAAAAATATTTACCACCAGCCTCTGTGACTGAAATGCCTAATGATTGATTCCATTTCTTTTGGTCTCTATAGATCCTTCTAGTGGAAGATGATGCGACTGTAAGGAAGATCACTGCAGCTGCTGATTGGCTCTTGCAGTGTCTTTCTCAAGTAGGAGCTGCAGCAGATATATCATCCTTATTGAAAGCATTTCATCATCTTCCATGATGTGCAAGATGAAGATAAGTTGGATGTAGAAACACTTCAGGTTCAATCTGAATCCTTCATAGCTCATGCTGACAAGATTTCAGAAGTGGCTGGCTTTATCTCAGCTTTAGCGTGTGATAAAAAGAGTCTTGAGGGTGTAGAGAACTCAAGGGGATGCATCATGAGACTGAAACAAGCAATTTGTGTACTTGTGCAAAATCTAGAGGAAGATGAGGTGCATTCAAGTGAAGCTCTGGAAAAACTAAAAGGGATACAACAGAGATGGACAGATGAGATTGAGCAGCTCTTGCATGCATGTAGTAGCATCATAAACGTGAAGGACTTTGTCTGTCTTGCTCTTCAGGAGATGCACAGTTTGTTGAGGCACATTAAGATGAAGATGCACAGTATCTCACAAAATAGGCAAGCTTGCTTATTGGCCATATGAGCTTGGTAATCCAGCTCGTGAAAAAACATGTCAGTAAAAGTGACAACCCAATCTACCGTAATGGACTTTGGTTCTGATAAAGCAAGCGGAAGGATCTGCTGCTGAGGTGACAAGTTGTGTCACTGATATCTACTCTAATACCAGTCTTAGCAACAAGGCTTTCGCATTGCTCTCTGATTGGGTTTCAACAGCCCTAAAACACTTTGACATTCTACGTGAAGGACTTGACGGTTTGCAGCATCCACATCTGCTTAGCCCACTGCGGGAGGGGGACCGCCAGTCTACCGGTACTGTACCATGTGCTATGCCCATTTCAGAACATGAAAGATCAACTGATGATCATTCTGATAAAACAGAATCTGAGTCTTCAATGCAAAGTTACACTAGTAAGAAATTCCATGTCAGCTCAAAGATGGTTTAGAGAATCTGGCTGTTCAACTAATAGTGGAGCATGATGTGCCAAATCCTGAAGAAGCATGGATTTCACCTGTCACAGAATCTAAATCTGTCGTACAGCTCCATAATATTGATCTGCTGCCTCTCTTGTGTGAAGTTGTCTGCATGACCAAAGGTAAAGATGTGGAGGCTCTTAATATGGCTTGCACTGGAGTTCTAGGACTCTCAAACAGCTATGCCCAAGCTACAAGAGAAGCCACCAGTGTCATAGACACAGCGGATAGTGAGGAAGTGGAAAGTCTGCGGTCCAAACTCGTGTCCCTGACACTCTTGCTTGTCCAGACAGCGCAGGAAACAGCCATGAGTTCAGCCAAGAGTACAGATAGCATTTATAAGCACAGTACGGACTTCTCTGACCTCATCAAAATTGCCCGTAAGATATTGCTCCCAGTGGCAGGGGTGTGGTACCATGCCGTTTACTCCATGTTCCAAAACTATGTACCCAATATGTTGGAGTCCATCACACAGGAACTCACTGAGGTCATGTGTTTATGTGCAGATGCCGTGCAACTTGTGACATCAGCGGATATAAAGGTGATGGGTGAGTGTCATGAGAGTATAATGTCTTTGCAGAGCAAGCTCCAAAAAGCTCAAACCAACACTAAGAATCGTACAGATGCAGTGAGTTCAAGACCAACTCAAACTGATGAACTTGATGGTCTCTGCATGCTTTGGGCCTTGTCTGTCCAAGTACTGTTGAACTCATTGGATAAGATTGTGGGAACAGTTACGACAGATGGTAAGGGGATTGTCAGACATTGTGAGTAGAGCCAGACTAATAGCAGAGACGCAAACTCTTGGAGACACTCTCACCCTTGATATTCAGTCACAGTGCTGGTCAGCAAAGGCACATTACCTTGTTGAAGAAATTTGTAAAGTAGTTGGAATTCTTGTGGTCACAAAGGAACAGATCAAGTGTAGTTTGCAGGGCAAAGTGTTTAGTGGAGTCTCCCAGACACCAAGTTTCACAAAAAAGGCAACACTACATCCTCTATCCACAAATAATCAAGGTCCTACTAAAAGCAATCCAAGTACCAGTGTCCAAGATGTGTCCAATCAGGAACCAAATAAGGTAATAAAAAAATGATCAATCATGTTATAGCAGAAGAATGGACAACATTTTAGATCAAGCAATGTAACATGTTTATCTACCTCAGGAAGAGACATCCCAGAGGAGCCCTAGAGGTCCTGTGTTCAGCTTAGTAGACTCTCTCTTACACTTCTCTCTTTCTGAAACGAGAGAGTGAGAAGTGGGATGACCAGGGTAACCAGATTGTCAAGGTGACAAAAGAAATGGCAGATAAACTCTATCACATTGCCCAGTACCTAAAGAAGAAAGGGCCAATCCAGGTCAGAAGCTTTGAGAGTTTTCTTTGGCATAAAGGTTATGTTCCCATACTGACACAAGTTTGTTTCACCTTTAGACCAAAGATGCTTTTGTAACATCTGCAAAAGATCTTGTCTCAAGCGGCCAGTCAATCACCCAGTTTGTGCGTGTCATAGCAGACTACTGTCTGGACAAGCATTGCACCGAGGAGCTCTTTGTCATTGAAGAGCAGATTCTGACTATTTCCAACCAATTTACCATCATTTCAAGGTGAGAGACAATCAATAGTATATCTCCCTGACTTGCAATAGTTCTGATTGAAGGTCTTTCTTGCAGCATCTGAGAGTTACTTTCTTCCTTAAAGGCACAGTATGCAATTTTTGAAAAACGTTTTAGAAAACTCAGTCGGTTTGGCCGAGTCCCAAAACATTCTTGTAGCCAATCAGCATTAAGGGGCGAGTCTACTCGTGATATGGAGGAGAGAGCCTTCAGTGAACAGCCCGAGCCAAGTGACAGAAAGATAGAGATGGCGGATAAAAAACAAAACAGGAAAACGTCTGCGGAACGATAAGGCCAGTGTAAATATTGAATCAGCTTTCCAGCTCTGGAGAGAACTCAAGGAGGGAAGGCTTGCGGTCCTGCATGCCAAGGTTGCTTTTTCTCGATAGGTGAGTACATTGTATCTACACTGGACGTGACGCAACAGCTAAAGTCTACCTACACTGGACGCGTGTATTTCAGCCGAGAATATAGTTGTTTAAAACTCAAATCTGCGGTTTATTTATAAAAACAGTGCCTATTTGAAAATATGCTTCGCTGATTTCGGAGCCGTGAGCTCCACGCGATCAGCGGGCGTAGGCTACATCTATGTGGGGCGGAGCTATCAGAATAGGGGCGAGACCCTTTTGGGGTAGGGACGTGTTTGAAGAAATTGCTTACCCTGCCTTTAAATCACTGACACATTCAAACATGTGCAAACAACATTAATAATAAATTAAACATGCAAAAATCTCAAGTGACCCAAGGGGTGCATGGTGTCTCTCCATGGTGTTAATGCAGTTACTCCTGGGTGCAAATCATCAGGTGAGATCCTGGTGAAGAATGTACAGAATCTACTCCAGACAGTTATCCAAGGAGTACGAGCACCAGAGACTGCCTGCATCAGGGTAAGAGAAACTGAGAAAATTTTCCTCCAACAACTTGGGGAAATAAGATTGTGAAGTAGCATTATGCACCAAGGAATAAGTAAAAAGTAGTGGTGTCTATCTTCTCTTGAATGATATTTAGCATATTTAACTTTGGTTTAAATGGCTCTTTCTGATTTTACAGGGTTTGAAACAGCCTGAGCCAAACTCGGAAGCAGCAAAGGCAGCAGCGTGCATAATGAGTCTCCTTATGCACCGGGCTCAAGAACAGCTTAACCCAGAAACTGATGATTTGGGTCTACGTAGGACCTCCTCACATTCAACAGCGCCCAGCCTTGCACCACCTATCAATGTGTTAGATAATAACAAATGAGCAAACACAAAATAAAGGGTCTTAATTTTGCCTGTAACTTTCGGATATTCTGTTGTTCTTGTATGTTAAGAAAGTCAACAGCCATGCCATACACTGGTATATCACTGGTAGATTTATAAAAAAACAATTTGAGCCTCACAAACCAAACTAAAATGCACAATGAACACAATGTGCTTTAAGAAAAAAGTCTTAAAAACATATTTATACTGAGGCCATAAAAAATAAAATATAAAAAAGTACCCAAAATGTGAATATTCAAAAGATAAAACGTTTTTGATACAATTTTATCATCAATGTCAAAGTAAAATTGCAGGCCTGATCTCGTTTATAAATCATTTACTGTAATGCTTTAAAAACACACCCCTTCTAATACATGGATTTATGTTTGTATGTAGAATGTATGTTATGTATGTTGAAAAAGGACATAAAATGTGCAATGTAAATCAAACTTTTGAAACATTTGAAAGCTACAAACATTAACAAAATGTTTAAATGGTATCCATTACATGCAGCCGTTAAATGATTTTCATTTTTCAGTATGATTATTTATACTAGCATTGGAGATCAAGTGTGAAATTTAGTTGGACACTGATGATGTGATATCAAAAATATTTGACTAAATATTTTTGAAGATGTTATCCTCAAAGTTCATTGTACAGTAAAATGCATTAGCCTGAAGGCTAAAACAGTGACTGAAGTTGCTCAGCTGGCTGCTATTGTGATGGGCTTCACAACACGAAAGTGACATCAACTTAAAAACACTAATATCAGAATCACTTAATCCTTTTTATTTTATTTTAGACATTGAATTTAAAAAAAGAGGAAAGTGACTGCTGTATTTAAATCCCCTTATTAGCATTTCAGTCAGTCTGGTAAAAGAACACAAAAGCAGTTCAGCATTTTCAGTGGAAAAACGTATACAAATAAAATAAGAATTACCTACGCAAAAAACAATGACCATAAAAAAGATGGAAAAAAGCCTCGTGTTAAAAAGAAAACCATTTACAACAGAGATTCTCTGAATGGAATCTCATTCGAACCTTTTCATCACCAAAATCACAAATGCACACTTGAATGAGACATAGAAGTGCTGTTATATTACAGTGTTAATATATACTTTGTATGTATTTATGCGATAAATACTGTGGGAGTTTAGCAAAATGTTATATTTTTTCTATAGATTTAGGCATTACACAGTACTACAAATATGAATGCTTTAAGCCACACATCCCTTTTAACCGCTGACAGCAACAGAACCATTGCGTCACTGATATTACATATACTCACCAGTTTATCAGACTCTGCTTACCAAAGTCTCCATGTACCAGATGCAAATGTACTTAAAATGCTTCTTGAGCACATAACGTCCTTGCCTATCCAATGAGAATCTATGCACAAGAGGCCAAAAGAAAAATATATCTGCTTAGATCATGATGCAGCAGTGGAGAATATATGTACAAACAAATATAAATAAATATAAACGCTTCATATACATGCAGGGTGAATACAAAGAACAGATGTACAGAATACAGTAAATGCATGAGTTATATTCAGTATACGTGTGTTTACTGACAGAACGGAGAGGCTGTGGGGTCAAAGGTTTTAAAGACATCCCTCAAGGGCCTGTCTTTCTTCTTACTGTCTTTGTCCTCCTCATCCTCTTGCGGAGTCCCAGCAGTAGGGCCTACGGGTTTGTTCTGCCGCGGGTCAGCATAAGCAGGCCTTATCAGTCCTGCTAGTGCCTGGATAGGCAAGTTGTGCACAGCGGGAGCTGCCGCCCAGACTGGCGAGCAAGGAGACGCTGGCATTACGGTAGGCACAGGAGGATTTGACGGACAGCCACTTGTGTTGCTCTCAGAGTCATCAAGTGGACTTTTTTCGTCTTTTTCTACTCCTGTTCCCTGTGACGGCGAGGCATGTGGTGGAGAGCTTGGAAGCTTTGCAGACGGCTTTAGGATGCTTGGTTTTTTAGGGTGCTCCTCACTTTCACGTTTCGGAGAGAGTAGGCTGTGATTGCGTGGATCGTATAAACTTATCCCGCCTAACAGCGTGGTAGGGCTCTCAAGACCCGCGCCCATTGAAGACGCCAGGCGGGGAGCATATGGGGGCAACTTTTCTGACTCGGGCTTTGTGGAAGCAGCAACCGGTTGGTTTGAAGATCCACGTTGTAGCCTTGGGTCAGAGGCTCCTCCTCCAGACGGACTCTCCTTCATACCCGGTAGCTTGGAGTCCAGGCTTCCAGACCGGCTGATTCTGTGATCAAGAGTCTTGTGTGTACGTGGGTCCACAAGCTTATCCGGGTGGTGGTGACGATTATCCACAGTCCTGCCAGGAAGACTGCCGAGTCGCCCGACTCCCTCTTTGAAGCGGGCGGCTGCCAGACGTGGATCAGGAGGTGCTAGGGTTAATGATGGAGGGTGATCCGGTGGGGAGGAAAGACTACGGTTTAGCTGAGCATCTGCGATTAAAGGTGGGAGCGGAAGATTTATTGAGGGCTCCTGTTTGGGAATCAACAGAGGAATGAGGTCCTCTGGAGCCCAAACCACGGTTTGTGCAAACGCTGGACGCTGGAGGAGAATATCCACCCGGATGTGACTGAACTGCTTGATTTGACAGCGGGGGTCTCGCAGCACGGCTCCAGGGCTGGGATCCAACGGGATCAAGGCTGCTCGTTCCCTTAGCTCTCTCTCACATTCGTCATCATCCTCTCCGGTGGGAGGTTTGTGGAACACAGGGGGGTTTGGGTGGCGATGGGGGTCAGGTTTGGAGGAGTCCAAAGGTTTCATCTTGCGTGGGTCTCTGGCAAGCCTGGGGTCCTCGATACCATCTCCAGCATCTTTCCTGTGATCTGGGGGACGCTGACGTGGGTCAGCTTTTATTCGAGGATCGTTGGGCAAAGCTCGTTCCTTCTGGAGTCTGGGGTCGGCTGGTCCCATGCTAGGCTGGTTTTTCAGCATATCATTTTGCTTCTTTAGAGTATTAAGGATGGCTGTTACGCTACTGCCCTCTTCCTCATCACTGGAGTACCAATTAGGGGCTTCATCTAATAAACAGAAGTGATATTAGAATATGAACATTCAAATAGAATCAAACCGGAACCAGGAACTTCATATTTTAAAACTACTTTGCTCATGTATTACTATTCAATTTTAAAACTGATTTGACTATTGTATTTATAAAAAGTTAAGACGCTGGTTCCCTCTCTAAAGGATTTTTCCACTGGCTTCTGGATTATTGCAAAATTGCAAAAAAATAAAATAAAATAAAAAGCTCTGTGACCAACAAAAGTTTATGATTCTAACAGGTTTTGTTAATCACGATAATCTTCACAAATAAACACAACTTTTATTAATTTTAAAGCCTAAAAACAATCTGCAGAAGAGGAAAAGCTAATGTTTGGCTCTAAACAAACTACACCACAAATGCATGGCTTCAGTGTCAACAATATTAAGCTTCCTACAACTATTTTAGTCTTTACTTCAAATCTACAAGTCAGAAAGTTTGAGTTAGAATATTTAGCAAGAGTGCTAGTATAAACAAAATTATGCTGTAACAGTGAGTAGATTAATTTCACTGTGATTACGTTTAACGCCCCCAACAATCTCTATAGTCCCGCTTAGCCACTTGTTAGAAACCATATTTTTTTGTATTAGTGATGTATTACTGATATATTTTTTTGTCCTACAATAAAACATGACAAGCTTGTGTTAACCACAGACCAAAAATCCATTCAAAAAAACCCACTGACTTCAGGAGGATGGATCCAGAAATTCAAAAAACTAACTTGTTTCTAGGTTTTAGTACACCTGCAGCACTCTATTGTTCAGGGTTAAAGCAATATTGTTTCAATGTGTTTATTTCCAACATCCCACTCTAACCTGTCTCTCTGTTGGGAGGAGCAGACCCTTGTCCCTCATCCCTGTGAGAGTCACAGTCTTGCTTGTTCTGGTTGAGACGTAAAAGCAAAGCCTTCTGTACAGCCGGAAGGAAGTCCTGCATCCCGCTGGAATCAGCGTTACCATGTGGCTGCGAGTCCTGCATGGGTCCCTCATCTGTAGGTACAATGGAGAACAGGGCATCAATAGACTCATATTTAATAAATATCATACTTTAAAAGAATCTGTTAATGGAAAAAATACAAATTAATGCTAAATAAAGAC
This sequence comes from Barbus barbus, assembly GCF_936440315.1. NCBI lineage: Eukaryota > Metazoa > Chordata > Actinopteri > Cypriniformes > Cyprinidae > Barbus > Barbus barbus. The sequence continues at coordinate 28,097,554 of NC_136746.1, read as the reverse complement.
CTACCCCCTTGGGCCAGAGACTGGCTGCTAAACAAATTCTTGAAGAACTCCGAGGGCATCTGGCCCATGTTTTGGAAAGGCATGTTCATTTGCATGTCAGGCACAGGTTGAAATGGAGCCCCCTGTCGATTCAGTGGAGGACGGTTCATGTGCTGCATGTTTCCATGAAAAGCAGGCGGCTGACCTAGAGGTCGCATAGGAGAGCACTGGCCAAAACCCTGGGGTGGAGGTTGGCCTTGTGGGTTTTGGGGCATTCCTGGACCTGTGAATGGTAGGGGAGGGCTCCCTATGGAGCCTGGATGAGGGGAATGGGAAGGATTGGGCGGAGAAGACATCATATTGCCAGCCTGCATATCCTCAGGGCTACTGCCAAACTGTGGACCACCTTGAAACTGTCCAGCAGGGGGAGATGTACTGTTGTAGAAATTGGGCCTGCAATGAAAACCACAATCAAACATGCCACAAATGAAAGCCCAAACAAAAACAGTCAGTGTTAAGAGGATTAAGTCAATAAATGCAAACAGTACCTTAGAGCAATCTTCTGTGCCAAGTCCACAGTAGGCTGAACTTTAATCTCAAAAAGAGAGGGGATCTTCTTGCCTCCATCCGGTGGACTTCCAGGCCCAGGAGTTGGTAACAATCCAACTCCTGGAGGTGGTTTAGGTAGTGGAGCAATTCCTTGTTTTCTCAGATCTTCTAACTCCAGCTCATCCTCATTGACAGTTTCCTCATCTGTATTTAGGATCTAAAATGTGCAACAGCAATTAGGTTTGCAATGTGTGATTTATTCATTGAATTTGGCATTCAATAGTTCCAAGAGTTGATGCTAAAACTTAAACCTTCCTAGATGTGACAGTTTCATACTTAGACTTCTTATAAAGTGCTAAAATAACTTTAATTGTGAACCTGGAACTGGACAGTTACTAAGAACACATATTACCATAGCTGAAGCACATTATTATAAGTTACTTAAAATTCTCAGTAATCAGTGTGTATTTTAATTATGCATATAGTGCATGTGTATATATCCAAACTGAATATTAATAATGTGTGCATTTGTATGGAAACTGGATATTGAGTCACAAGTCAGTCCATACCTTCTCCAAAAGTTCCTTGGTAACATCGGTTAAAGGTGCATGGGAGAACTTGCAGTTGTCTCCTTGATAACACTTTGCTCCTGTGTGAAAGAACTTGCAAGGATACTCACGTACACCTTAGGGTCAAGGTCCAAAACGAGAAATAGACAACAGAAAACCCTTTCTTATTTGACTAACGTCATGTTATTATTATCTTCTACTGTAAAAACTTATCCAAGAAATGTTTTGAAAGGATATTGTGCATGTATATACAGATATCTCCTTTGGTACAGTATCCCTGGACATAAAACTTGCACAGCTCTTTCTTCTTCTCTGGAACAACATTATCATGTTCAAACTTGCACTGGTCCCCCTGTGAAGCATTAAGATCACGTTACAACTGAATTTTGACAAATAAAACGAAATACTGTTTAACCCAACATTTATGTGATAAGAGTGAAATTTGCTTACTTTGATGCATCTACCTTCGAGGAAATATTTACAAATGTGCCTCCCATTGTGTTCAACCGTATGTTGATTAATGAATTCCTGGCTCATGATTGGACGCTTCTTCTGGAAACTGGGTGGACCTTTAGAATCCTGTATGAGGACAAGACAATAACATGAGTGTGCTGAGATCTTACTGGTGATAGTTTACATAAAAATGAGAAATTCTCACCCCATCTCCTCCACCCTGTTCTCCTCCTCGGCCACGGCCCCGGCCCCAGTTCTTGCCCTTCTGTTTCTTATTCTTGTTCAGCATTCCCCGTCCCCTGCCAATGGCACCACGACCTCTACCACGCTGCCCACCAACTGTATAACAAGTAAAAGAAAATATGCTCAAAATTACAGGTTTAGTCTGTTGGGTCTTCAAATGAGTTCCTATGCAGTCTTCTATTATCGTCTAAGTAAACAACATACACTGCTGTTGTTGTTTTTGTTGTCCCTTCATGATTGGTCTCTTGGCCTGGTCTTTATGCCCTGCCTTGCCATGACCAGATGATTCTTTAGCATGTTTGTATTTAGACAGCTCCTCTGAGAAATCATCCTCTTCGTCATAGTCATACTTTTCTTCACTGTAGTCACTGTATTTGTCCAAATCGCTGTTCTTGTGCTGCATTGATCTCGGTGGTTTTGTGGGTTCATTTTCCCGCTGGAGGGACGTGGGTAGAAAAGAAAGTTAACTGAAAGCTGCTGCTAATGAAATGTTAAATACAGTATCTGACCCTGAACTCACCTGCACCAATTCTCCATCATGGTCACGATATGTTCCTTTGCTCTTCTTGCTCTTAGGTCTGTCTTGACGCTCATGCTCTGAGTCATAGCTGTCTGAGCTGGAGCCACTGGATGGAGAGTGATGCTGAAATGGAAAATGTTGAAAAAAGGTAAGAGAAAAAACTAGTAACAGTTGCACAAAAAGATACGACAGAACGTACCTTTTGACGGTCTCGTCTCCTTCTCTTCGACCGTCGTTTTTCTTTAATTTTCCTGTGTCGCTTTCGGGAATGCCGGTGTGACTTTTCATCTTTTTCTCTGTCTTTTCCCTTCTCTTTGTCTTTCTCGAGCTCCTCAGACTCCTCCTTAGTTTCCTTCACTTCTTCTATGCTTATGCCTTCATCATCTATTTCTCCATCCTCCAATTCCCCATCCTCCCTGTAAGATCAAACATGTTTGAGGATTTCATTAACAAAAACAATGAGCCAAGAAAGTCCTATCAAATCAATGAAATAGCCAAATATGCTGAGCAAAACAGTCACTAGTAATCCAATGGTGTTTGCTAAGCATCGTTACTATTATTGCTCATACACAGAATTAGGGATTTGTTATGAGGTTTTAAAGACTTGAGCCAAAAAGCAGCCACCCACAATCCTCTAGCAACCAGAGAGAACATCCTACAAACTGTACAGCGATGCATTAGCAAACACCCACAACACCACTATAGTATTGTAGCAGTGAGCTTTGCATAGGCCTTCAGTAAATATAAAATTAGTTACAACTTAAAACTCAGAAGAAAAAAATAACTAAACAGAAAAGAATAGACAAAAAAAGTGCTGGATAAGAACACTGGAAATTGCTTTTCTGATCATAATATTTAAAACATAGTCATCTTTTTTTGGATATGTTTAAGATGAAATGCATGAAAAACTAATTATTTTGGGTAATTCCAGCCAAGCAGCATAAACCAATGCAAAATGAATGGAGCAGCAAACTCTTATTGGATTACAACCAATACAGATGTGAATGTTTGTTTTGCCAGGTGTCAAATTCCCAACAGTTTTCCAAGCGTTAAAGTTTGAAGTGAGAACAAGGACACAATAACACAGAGAGTCTGAAGGTCTCTCGGCGTTTGCCAAATTAGGCCACGACACTATGGAAGGAAACCAAGATCTTTGGGATTTTACATAGCTAAATGGCTTTACATACCATAATGCAGCATGGAGCATACAAAAGATGGTACTTTAGTGTGTTTAGAAACACAAAACGATTGTTTCTACTGTTTATACAAAGTCAATGTTTGTCAATGGGATGATGTAGTGACTATGTATGTGAGATTACTGGTTTGATGACTAACTTGGTGTCTTCTGTGTTGAACTTTGAGGGCAAAAACAAAGGGAAATGGAAGAAAACTCAATAATTATTACAACATATTAACCACATTGCGCTTTCTCAATATTAAACATATGAGCAATGTACTTGTGTGTAAATTTAATGCACACACACACACAGATACAAGGTGTTACGCCGTTGCATCTAGATGCTGTCAAGGCCAAGCCAGCAATCTCTTTATTCAATAATGCATGCTGTTTATACAGCACCGTTGGAAATATTTGCAACTTATGTGCAACTTACATTAATAGGATATAAATTCATCTGAATTGGGGTCAGAAATTATTCAAGAATGAGGACATAAAAATCCCCCAAATATGGCCTAGATATTTAAAAGTGTGAGCCAAAATTATGTAGTTATGAGTTCAGAAATTATGACATCTCAATGAACTGATTCAACATTATTTCTGACATGAATGGACAGTGTGATGTTATAAAGTTTGATGAATCGTGCACAAAAAAAAAAAACAGGAATGCATGAAAGAAAATAAATAGGGTCAAGTGGGCAGATAATCTTAAAACAGACTCAGCCAACTCTAGAGCCCCCCATCACTGGTTGATAATTAAAACATGGCTTACAATGCCTCAACAGTCCTGTCATGAATCCCTACTTCTTTCCCAAGTGGGCGGGGCGTTCCGATGGAACGTGAGTGGGCGGGGCATCGTACGCGTCGTGACTATTTACATATTCAACAGCCTTGAAACGACTTATTAACATTACTGTAATAATAACCAGCTACTACAAAACCCCAAATGTCCTTCAAAATCAGCTAAATAAGAGCGCAAACAAGTGGGGAAAGATGTCACTTGCTTGCCTCTGCAACAGATATTAAAATGAGAGTACATGCAGGAAAATATGTGAACTGGGGGAAAGGCCTGTCCAAAAACGAAAACGAAGCCTAACGTACTTGGAAGAAAAAAACAAATAGGTGTCAAAAGATCCACATTCACTCGATATACGCACACAGTGAAGCATTTGCAGATAAGAACATGTTTACTCGACCTTTTTTCCCCTGTCAGCTCACAGTCTGTCATGTTTTTGTCAAGTACGGGGCTTGGGGGACTGGAGAAGAGGCTCACAAAAGCCATGATGGTTGGAAGCGGAACTGGCCCTTCTCCGCAACCAGAGTAAGGAGCATCAGTCACTCGTTGGCTGAAGGCTCTGATATACTGACAGTCTGGAGAAAAACTCACGGTTTACGCGTCTCAACAACACATGAGACGCTTAACAGACATTATATCCGCTCTCATGTTTAACGCTGTCTCAACACAGCTTTGATACCCTCAGCTTTGTTTATGTCCCCGGCGGTTTCACAGAAGCCCAGGTGCGAGACTGCAGGCGCAGAATATTGTGTTTACGTTCAAAAGGTTTTTTTCTGGATCTTCCACAGACATGGCGCCCGCAACATTTTCGCGAAAATGGCTGCGAGGATCTTGCAGAAGCAAGTGGTCCCGCCCAGTTTGTGAGCGGGAGCCAATCGCTGGGTTTTCCGACTCAATGACTCGCTCTGCTATTGGTTGAAGCACTGGCGCCTAAGCGCGACAACAATTTCCTGATAATCTATTGGCTATTGAGGATGTCGTACGTGTTAAGATGACGCACTATTTATATTCTGATGTTTATTAATTTATTAACAGTTTTGCTTTTACTTTTATTTAACCAATGTGTAATAAACAATATTTAAAAATTAATATTTCTGAAACAATGCCCTTGAACGTGTTTTGGAATTTAATAAACAAGAAAACAAATAAATACATGCATTTAAAGACTAAATATTGACTGTGCGATTCAAAAATAGCCCAAGATCTAAGATGGAGCAAAATTAAACAATATAAAGGCTTAAAGGAATAACTCATATTCACACAGTAATACCAATGCATTTGTGATAAATAGCCTGTTTATTTTGTGTAAATTAATGATTGCAATACTGTAAAGTATGTAGGCTATGTTAGACTATGCAAAAAAAAAAAAAAGTTCCACAACATTTACAAACTCAGTGATCAACAAGCTTAAGCATCACAAACTAGTATGTAAAATCTCTTGCATAATTGCTTATAGAGATACAGACATTGTGCATACTGTACTTGAGATTCAATTTCTACACAAATATGAAAATAAAAGTATTTGTCTACAGCCAAAATATAATAATAAATAAAATAAAGGCTAATATATGGTTTGGAGTCACATTCGCCTTAAATATTTTCTGTTTCCTGAGAAATATTCATTGAATTCAAAGATAAAGATGTTTCTGATTCATCACTTGTGTCTTTTATCTCATCCTCAAGTGGTTTTGACGTTTTTTGCCTTATCCATATAAACAGTACAGTTATGCACACTGGGAATGCAAATCCAAGAAGAAAGGCAGCCACTGTCTTAAGTGCATGTGATTTGTGACAGAAGCAAAGATTTCTCCCCTGAAACAAAGAGACAGAGCAAGTCAGTTGAGTTTTCACATAATTTACCATTATGCTCAAATAAATTATGTATGCCCTTGTGAGCGACTTACCATAGGTGGTTTTTAATTTCCCATCAATGCTTAAGTGTTCAGTCTCACAGGTAACATCGTGGCCGCTCACGTTACTAAGATAGGAGGTCATCTGGAAAGTGCCATCTTTGTGAGGGAGTATTCCAGTAGTTGATACACCAAAATAGATTGGCCTTGCATTTTGGGTCCAGCGTACTTTAATGACGTTTGGATAGAAGCCATACACAACACATTTAAGATATTCCTGACTCTTTTCTCCTCCGGAAGACACATATACTGCAGGTTTTGCTACATTTGAAAAGTAAGCAATTGTTTATCAAATTTTCAATTTGAAACCAACTGAATATAAACAGAGAATATACAGTATATGTACTTTAAATAGCCTATATTTATGCATCAAAAGTATACATAGACATATAGTGCAGATTTACCTGCCCTGGAGAGGGAGTTGTTGGACTTTAGGAAGACAGTTTTCACTGCAGAACACACCTTTACTAGTCGTGCCTCTTTTTTCTTAATGTATTCTTTGCTTTTTCTCGCTTCTGCTAAAAGCTGACCAGGTTCACTGGTAGCAATCACAGCTTCCTTTGCCAAATCCACATGCATGATGTCTCTGCCATCATAGCCATAGCGCCAGAAACGGCTTACTTGCCCTTCATTGTTAAATGCACATCCGATGAACTGCTGGTATGCATGTTCTTCTAAAATAAACCAATTGTAATAGCATAATTAGTTACTTTCAGTGGCTCACATGCAGGTAATTTAATGTTAAAATGTGCATCGAACTCATTTGGTTAAGTTTTTTTTAGCCTTTGTCTTTGTCTGGGCTGAGATGTTGAGTTTTTTTTTTTTTAAATAAATATTGGTAAGATTCAGAGATTCTGTTTGCTACTGCGGGGCATTGAAATATTTCTATTTTGCACACTCAGGCTTGCAAACAAACTTAAAACTTTTTAAAACATAATTTTTTATATATTTACCTAGACAGTATTACATAACTGCATGACAGTATTTTATATAAAAATACTGTACATATTTATATTGCACAAAAAGGCCTTACTTGCTCCAAGGATAGAGTTAAAGAAAGCCATGATGATGGGAAACCCCAGCATTGTGTCTTGTCAACATTCACTACACTTGAAGTCGAATTTCAAAACTGAAAGTAGGTTTTTTATAGCTGTGCTATAACGGTGCAATCCAGTTATTTTGCGACTACCAGTTTTGCATTTGCAATCACTATATATGACCAAAATTCTTAGAAAAACTAAATGATTCAAAATTGTAAAAGGGAACAACATCATTACAAAAGTGAAAGTACAGAATGAAAAAAAAAAATGAGTCAAGACATCATGTGACGAAGAACAGTTATTTTATGGTTAGACTGTTGTAACGGGAAGACACTGACTTTTGGTTACTTTCTGAAGACAACGGTGTGAACAGCACACATGGACATCATCCAGACATTTGTGTTAATACTTCTGCATTCTCCTCAGATCACCATGTGGACAGGTTATTTAAAATATTAGTTTTTTCATTGTTCCTTTTCAACAGGAAGTAATGAATCATTTAGACAACAGGAAGAAGACAATCTTAGCATGTGTAAATTCAATGCATTTATTAATTTGAAAATATTGCACTGCATAACATTTTTTCATATTTTTCAACTTAAAATGGTCATACGGTCTCTGAGACCTGAAGCTAAGCATGAGGGTTGAATTAATTTAATGATATTTTATATGTAAATACATGTTAATGAAATGGACTGAAATGACTTGTTGGTAATATTTGTAAGCTATTGAAATAATATACTAGTTTAAATGAAATGTTGAATGTTTAGTTTTCAATGATTGTTCTCTCTCCAGACTTGGCCTAGAGTATTAATGAATGAGTTATTTTTTTTTAGACTTCCAGACAGTAAATGTCCTGGCCTACACACGGATGATGGAGAATGGCTCCATAGACCAGGCAGTGGTTGTTTTGGTGAATGAAGCCACATTTGCGTACTTCGACCAGGCAAAAAACACATTTGTCTTGCGTCCCAGTGCAAGTGGCGGGTTCTCAGTTTTACAAGGCAGTGATCGCTCTTTCTGCATGTATGAGGTGTTAGCAGGATTTTATCGACAAACTGATTACCTGGAGAAACTCAAACAAGAAACAAATTCATCAAAATCACTTTTGGGTAATCTGATCAGATGTTCTGATGTCTAAACTGACATTTGTGTGTGTGTGTGTGTGTGTGTGAGTATCTGTTTATGCTACATTGTGGGGACCAAATGTCCCCACAAGGATCGTAAAACCTGACATTTTGGTCCCCACCAGGGAAAAATATATATAAAAAAATAGTGTTTATGAAAGGATGTTTATCTGAAAGAGTAACAATGCAAACAGGTTTTCTGTAAGGGGTAGGTTTAGGGTTAGGGTCGGGTTAGGGGATAGAAACTATCATTTGGTCAGTATAAAAGTAAAAGAAGTCTATGGAAAGTCCCTGCAATTCACAGAAACAAACGTGTGTGTGTGTGTGTGTGTAAACCTGTTTGCATTGTTACACTTTCAGATAAACATCATTTACTATTTTTAATCATTTTTTTCCCTCGCGAGGACCGCAGGTCAGTCCCCACAATGTCAAAACATTTCAGGTTTTACTATCCTTGTGGGGGCACACACATGTAGCATAAACAAGAACACACACACACACACACACACACATATACACTCACCTAAAGGATTATTAGGAACACCATACTAATACTGTGTTTGACCCCCTTTAGAACTGCCATAATTCTACGTGGCATTGATTCAACAAGGTGCTGAAAGCATTCTTTAGAAATGTTGGCCCATATTGATAGGATAGCATCTTGCAGTTGATGGAGATTTGTGGGATGCACATCCAGGGCACGAAGCTCCCGTTCCACCACATCCCAAAGATGCTCTATTGGGTTGAGATCTGGTGACTGTGGGGGCCATTTTAGTACAGTGAACTCATCGTCATGTTCAAGAAACCAATTTGAAATGTTTAGAGCTTTGTGACATGGTGCATTATCCTGCTGGAAGTAGCCATCAGAGGATGGGTACATGGTGGTCATAAAGGGATGGACATGGTCAGAAACAAAGCTCAGGTAGGCCGTGGCATTTAAACGATGCCCAATTGGCACTAAGGGGCCTAAAGTGTGCCAAGAAAACACCCCCCACACCATTACACCACCACCACCAGCCTGCACAGTGGTAACAAGGCATGATGGATCCATGTTCTCATTCTGTTTACGCCAAATTCTGACTCTACCATCTGAATGTCTCAACAGAAATCGAGACTCATCAGACCAGACAACATTTTTCCAGTCTTCAACCGTCCAATTTTGGTGAGCTCGTGCAAATTGTAGCCTCTTTTTCCTATTTGTAGTGGAGATGAGTGGTACCCGGTGGGGTCTTCTGCTGTTGTAGCCCATCCGCCTCAAGGTTGTGCGTGTTGTGGCTTCACAAATGCTTTGCTGCATACCTCGGTTGTAACGAGTGGTTATTTCAGTCAAAGTTGCTCTTCTATCAGCTTGAATCAGTCGGCCCATTCTCCTCTGACCTCTAGCATCAACAAGGCATTTTCGCCCACAGGACTGCCGCATACTGGATGTTTTTCCCTTTTCACACCATTCTTTGTAAACCCTAGAAATGGTTGTGCGTGAAAATCCCAGTAACTGAGCAGATTGTGAAATACTCAGACCGGCCCGTCTGGCACCAACAACCATGCCACGCTCAAAATTGCTTAAATCACCTTTCTTTCCCATTCTGACATTCAGTTTGGAGTTCAGGAGATTGTCTTGACCAGGACTACACCCCTAAATGCATTGAAGCAACTGCCATGTGATTGGTTGATTAGATAATTGCATTAATGAGAAATTGAACAGGTGTTCCTAATAATCCTTTAGGTGAGTGTATATAATGAGCAAACTACTTCTAATTTGAGTTCTTTTTCCCCCGCAGTACGTCCTTCAGTCAATGTGTATACTGAGTTTCCTGAACAGCAAGGAAAAGTAAATGTCCTTTACTGCTATGCCACTGGGTTTTACCCTGGTGACATTGAAATAAACTTTTATTTAAATGGCCAAAAGTCCATTGTGAAAGCAGAGACCTCTGACTTAATGTATGGGGAAGACTGGACCTTCAGAGTGTACAAGTATATGAATATCACCCCACAGTATGGGGACGAATACACATGTGAAGTGAGACACAGTAGTTTGGCTGAACCTAAAATAACAGAGTGGAGTAAGTTTGCTCACTTTATTGGAAATGTGAAATATAAAGTTTGTTCAAATAGTAATATAATGATAAAAATGTTGCCATCATTAATTTTTTACTGTTTTTAAACTTTTCTGAAGGGCCTGAATTTTCAGCATCCACATCACATCTCTACTGGGCTTATGCACTACCTCTTGGCATCCTGTTGGGAATCATGGTATCTGTCCTGATTTTAAGAAGAAAACTGCCTTCTCAATTATAATGGGGAAAAACTGAACTGCATGTTCATCTGAATTTTGTGGCCTATAGATGAGCACAGTATAGAACTCATTTATTTGGGTAGAATCCATTACAATCTATAATTCAGTCTTTATTTTGTAAATCCATGTTTGCCATTTTTATGCCTGGTTTCACAGACAAGGCTTAAAGCCTAGTCCCAGACAAAAAATGCATGTTTGAGCTGTCTTAACTGAAAGCAACTGAAATCTTAAAATATGTCAGTGCTATTGATTTGTACCAAAATGCACACCTGTATTGTTTTTTATAAGGCACATTTAAAACAAACCCTACTTAAATGCCCTAATTTAACTAAGGACTAATACTGGCTTAATCTAAGCCCTGTCTGTGACCTTAGTGTTCTTTACTCACTTTAAAATAGTCTGTATTTACTGTCAGGGGCATATGCAGGCATGGGGACAAGGGCACGGGGTGCCTGCTCCAGAAAAATAAATAAATAAACCCTTAATAAGCACTGCATGTCAATGTCTCGGTGCACCTGGAGAAGTTCTCTCTCACTTGTATAGCTATGTGGAGGGGGTAAGGCTAAACGTAGCCTATAATGTGTTTAGCCTATATAACTACTACACACATTACAAACCTGTCTTTTTAGGCAAGGACCCTGTGCAAGACCCGACCTAAACACCTGGTGGCAGCAAACCACAAAGATCTGCCATTGTTTACCGTGGTTAGATCTTCCTCCCTTTTAAATCACTTATTTAGAAGATTTAGAAGACAGATGTCTTCAGTTGCAAACCATGTCTCATCATCTTTATACATATGTAGATCTGCACAGTAGGGACATTTTGATGGACGACAGGATGCTGCTCTCACGGAGGAATCGGTTCGATCGAATCATTTAAAAGAATCATTCCGAAAGAACAACTCGCGAGTCAGTCATCAGGAGTCCACAGGCGCTTCATGAGGAGAGCAGGAGCATCTTTACTAACTCCTGCAGCAGTTTAGCTAACATTTCCTCTCAGGCTTGTGTCTACGACTATTAGACAGCAAAACACACTTGAGGATTAAATACAACGACACAAGAAGACAATTCATCGCTTTTACAGAGACTCAGATACAGGAGGATGAAGTTATCATACACAGTTTTTCTTCTGCTGAATTTCTTATCATTGTACGACTGTAATGATGCAGAGCAGGTGAGTATACACGGATGATTATATTAATATTTATATAACATAATAACTGCAACATTCATATAAATATAAAATTATAGTGTAAAAAATCTATTATATTAGTACATCTAAGCAAAAATCTAAGTATTGAAAGCAGTCTACAAACATTTAACAAACGTGGCATACAGTAGATCAATTAATTGGAATAAACATTGAATAAACATATTTTGTTATGTTAGTTTAGTTGTACTGGATTATGGAATTAGCCTACATAAAATAATAAGTATCATATGTGCTGAAATTTCGCAAGATTGTTTGTCTTTACTGATATTTCTTCAATATTTTTGCTCGTTGGCTTTTAGTTAATGTTCTTCTTAAGTTAACACAAGTGTCCTAGAGAGACCATAGCTGTAGGTTTTTTTTTTTTTAACAAAATATCTATTAAATATAAAATAGAATATTAATTAAAATATTAATTAATCTTTTTTTCAACCTAACACATTTCTTTTTTAGTTTTGCTTGATTTTTTCTTCACTTGCATTGATAATAAAAGTTTATGCAATCTAATTCAATGCCATTGAGACATTTGGTGTCCAAAAGAGTTTGTGTGTTAAATCATTAAATATGTCAGATGCATATTTGTATTTTCTCCAGATTAGCACAGCCTTTATTTACCATGGCAAAGCGCTTAGTGAAATTTAAGGCCGATACATTTCCTCTCTCCTCTAACGAGACTGTATTCAGCTGCCATGAATAACATACAGGAGACCAGTGTTTTGGACAGAGGTCGTGGAGACATCTGCCTAACAGCTTTCTGTAGAACTGCCATCAAGCAGCCGAAGAGAAAAAGCGAGTATTAGTCTCTTGCATGTGGTTCCTGGAGAGGACCTAGAGGTTGCCCACTGACCGAATGCACGGTCCAAATGCATCTGGGACAACATCGCTTCTGATAAATTGTTGCTGGAGTAATATTTGTGTTTCTAAGGGAACTCGGTTGTGTGCTGGCACGCCGATGAGCTGCTAAACACTGGCCTGAGCTTTCATGTCATGCCCCACAGGAGTCCCCGTGCCTTAATGCATGACATCACCCACAACATCTGGCCTTGATCATTCATGTGTGCCATTTTTCATTTTCATACAAAGCTAATGTTTAGTGGGAATGTTCCTTGCGATCGTTTTGGATGTCCAATACGTGTTCGGGCGAATCTGTAATTTAGGTATAACTGCTTGCCATCAAATTGTAACCAGGTGCTCGGATGGTTGCGTAACTCATGTGCTTTTTTTTCCTCAGGGTTGTATGGATAAGCACCGAGTGATGGGGATACTGCGTCAGATGGAGAAGTTTCTGAAAGGACAGGAGATCCGATTCACGGAAGGGCTTCGGATTATGAAGTCCAAGCTCACCAACCTTCAAAACTCACTGTCCAAGCTCCCACAAGCAGACCAGTCCTCATGTAAGTGCCATAACACATGACATATACATACATCTCATTGTGTGAATGTGAAGTTTCTTCTTTCCTAAATGTACATGTTTATTCTGATTAACTGTTTCCACATCGAGCAGGTGTGTGTGATGTCGTTCAAGCATCTGGAGTTGCACAGTCCTTGACTCGAGGGCACTGTAAAACATACATCAAAGCAAAATATGAAAGATGGAAATCTGCAGGCTGCTTCAGATTTGAGGCCAGCGCTGTTATTGTTTTATAACTAAAACTAAAACTATCAAGCTTTCGGTAAAATGTAAATGTAAAATATAAATATTAGATGAAACACTAAAACTTAAACTTTAAGTAAATGAACTGAATAAAATAATGTAGGATATACTTTGAAACAATTTTCACTCAGAAATTGCTAGTAAATTTTTACAAATAATTACAAAAAGACTACAAGAAACACATTGAATTAAACATGAAATGTTCAAGTAGAAAGACTAAAATGTGACCTAAGTGTCAATTTTTTCGAAATTGAGATTTATACATCATCTGAAAGCTAAATAAATAAGTTTTCCATTGATGTATGGTTTGTTAGGGCAATATTTGGCCGAGATACAACTATTTGAATTTCTGGAATCTGAGGGTGCAAAAAAATCAAAATATTGAGAAAATCATCTTTAAAGTTGTCCAAATTAAGTTCTTAGCAAGTTTTGATATATTTACGGTAGGAAATTTACAAAATATCTTCATGGAACATGATCTTTACATCATATCCTAATGATTTTTGGCATAAAAGAAAAATTGATAATTTTGACTCATACAATGTATTTTTGGCTATTGCTACAAATATACTTGTGCTGCTTATGACTGCTTTTATGCTCCAGGGTCACAAATGGTCTTATAATCCAATAATCAGTTTTATTTACAGCTTCTAAAACATTTTTTTTTTACCATTTAACTGAAATAATTGAAGTTTTGAATTGAAGTAATAAAATTACTAAAACTAAAACTGACATAAAATTAAATAAAATTAAACATAAATATCTAAAATATCCCCCCCAAAAAACAAAACCTCATAACAATATTACTAAAAAGTAAACTAAAATTAAAATGCAAATTTACAATATTTAATAAACACTGAAATGCTCTATAATACAAAATAAAAAAATCTAACAAATTAATAAATATATATGAAAGCTGCCCTTAATTGGAAGATGGAAATTCTTAAGGTGCAGTCACATTTAGCGTTGCTCTGCAAACTTTTGCTATTGACAATGGACAGTAGGCCTTTTTGCATGGAAAATGTACTTCATAGTTCGCTATATGTTAATGTGTATTTCAGTATTCATCATTCAACTGAAAAACATTGAAAAAATATTCATGCATTTCCAGTGAACATAAAAGCTCTGCACCTCTAGCACCACCAAACAAAATTGAGAAAATATTGATTGTTCTCAAACAGGTTTCCTGCTGTTGGTTGAGTCAGTGTCGCTGCATCAAGATGCAAACAGAGCATATGATATGTTTTTGCATATTAAGCTAGGATTGGAGAAAATATTTGACCACAGAAAAAAAAAAAAAGCTATACTTCATTTAAATATGGTGACTGACTAAAGTCTTTTTCTTTGTAATCAGGAAAATGAATTCTAAATTAAACTGAAGGGTCTTGAGTCTTACACTTTCTCATGTATTTGCACTCTGCAAAATGTGTTTGTTAAATGAAAGAGCTTGTGTCAGTTGGCGACAAAAGTATCCAGTCAATAAAAAATGTGTTTTTGGAAAGTAATTCTTGCATAGAGGATTTATTAATCCTAATAAACGAGCCTCAGAATTCCAACAAATCAAAGATCTCTCGAATTCTATTTGTGTTTTATAAGCATGAAATGACTTCCTTCCTTTAAAATGAGTGGTCTGGCTGCTTCTTCAGGTTTGGAAAGGAGTCCAAGCTCTCGATTACGCTCAGCACTCTACAGATGCTGTGAACGGGTCGGATGTGTAGCTGTGTCATTTGGCCCAAGCTACTGCACAGTTCATGAATCAGGGTTGGCGGCAGGAATGATCAAGAGTTACTTTGGCATTTGTAACAGCCAGTGCTTGACAGGATCAAATTAAGTAGATTCTTTGACAAACTCAAGTGAAGAAGGAAAAAAAAAAAAAAAAATAATAATAATTTATATATATATATATATATACATATATATATATATACTGCATATGCACACACACCACTTAAAAATATATATATACTTTTTAAAAATTAATAATCCAATATGCATTAGTTGTTTCCATATTACATAAGATAGATATTTTAGAGATATTTAAGATTATTTAAAATTATTTAAAATAAACAGTATTATTTTAGTTTCAGATACTATTAAAGTTTTTATTGATATTTAAAAATATATATATTTTAAATTTTTTACTTTTAAATTTGACGTTTTAGTAACTTTGTTGTGTGTTTATAAATGAAAATGAGAAATATTGCCTTGGCAATAAATTAAAAATGACTTTATTATTTTATTTATAGAAAAGGTTTATTTTAATTAATTAAATGATTTATTTATTTAGGTTTTAGCTATAAAAATTCTGGATTTAACTCGAAAACCTTGAGAAATAAGAAGTTTTCATTATTTGAAGTCATTTCAGCATTTTAGTGTACAAAACATTTTCTCTTTTTTTGGTGCATGGATTGGCACAGTTACTACAGAATGTATATTAGTAAAGAATATAGAAACAATTTCAATTTCATGTTTACCTTAATAAGCCATTAACAACATACAAGCACCAGGCCTTGTTTTTCTGTACGGTCCATGTGGTATTATTCGCCTATTCTTAAGCTGTCTGTATAAAATGAGTAATTTCCCATCTTTTCCCATGACAGTTCCCACATTCAGTAACACATGCAAAATACTTCAAGCAAAATATCCCAGCATTTCAGCATGCTTGACTTCTGTCTCTCATGTAACCCTGTTCTATTCTGACATCCCCCTCTCTTTATGTCTGTTTGTCCTCTCATGTCATCTTTAGCCCAATCCTCATGTCCACCTCTGGTGGCTCCGGCCCACGGGAGGAAGTTTGGCTCAAAGTACCTGGTGGGTCATGAGGTCCATTTCACGTGTTCTCAGAGTCATCGCATGATAGGATCGGGAACACGCGTGTGCCAGGAGAACAGTACCTGGAGCGGAGTCAGCGTCGTCTGTAAAGGTGGGTCAAAAGCTTCAAATGAATGTGTATCATACACTGTATATCGTGGAACCTCAACACAAGTGAATATCACTACATACAGAGAGATACACACAAACACCAGTAAATGAGACAAGAAACAAATTCATTCAAACCCGTTGATTTAAACCGGATAGAAACCAACAACTGTCTTGATGAGTGAATCATTGAATCATTCAAGAACGCTGATTGTTGAAACAAGTGACTGCCTTTATGAGAGTGTCAACCTATTTGCAAAATGCTGATTCGTTCAGGAACGAATCAAGCATCTGATTCATTCCGGAAAGAGTCACTCAATCAATCATGCAATCGATTCATTCAAAAACAGACCTTTATCCAGCAAGTAAACATATGAGTGATTCATTGATTGAACTGATTCACTCAAAAAGGTTCATTTGTTCAGCAATGAAAAGTGAATTAAGTGGATCATTGAAAGGCGTTTCTAATCTTTCATAAGTACCCATCAAAAAGTGCCTTCATGTTGTTATACTCTTACTTTAATGTTTGTATTTATGTGTGTAATGGTCTTTTCCGGCAATACTGTGTGTTGCTCATTCTCAAGCTCCACTTGTGGTATTCAGCACTTGAGCTGATTCATCGCGGACACACAAATGAAAGAACACATTTGCGAGATTTGTTTGCAATGAATTTGAGGTAAATTTCATGCAATCCAGCACTATTTTTGTTTTCCGTCTTAAAGGACCCCGTTATGGTGTGAGAAACCCATCCGAACGATTCAGTGCGTGAGTGAACTCTCCAAATGAATCAATCTGAATCGCAAACTATTTCAGTCCTTTTTGCGAACCCATTTGAACGATTAGATTAATAGCGATTCAATCACAAAACAAATTGAAACCACACAACATGATTGTCAAAATATTCTAGGACATAAAATAATAAATCAAATGTGGCATGTTGTTGTATTCCAGGCATTCTCGCAATTCTCATTTTTATAGCACTTTTACAAATCTGTCCAGAATTCTTGACCTGAAAAGGTTGAAGACTCCTGCAACAGAGAATTGTTTTAAATGGTAATGTTGAAGTGGATTAGAAACTCAAAAACCTGGTACAGCATCATGTATCATCATAATACACAGCCCACAGATTCTCTGCTATATAGCTGCTCTTCACCATGCAACTATATCTGTGTTACTAAGACACCGAGACTACCATTTTATTGTTGTATTGCGAGCTGGGTAATCTGAAAGCCCATTCAGGGTGACAGTACTGAGATAAAGCCTGAATATCAGTGCTTGTGAAAGAAAGTGACTGAACACCACAGCTAGCAAAACCAGCACTACACACACAGTTACACACACAGGCGGAAAGATAAGGAGCGCTGAAGAAAGAGAGGCATTCTTCACTCTTGAGCTGCACTGAATGAAGCTCTCGTTAAAGAAGCATTAAATGTCCCGAAACACCTGTACTTGCATTCCTGTCCACGGTGCGTCTCAATGGCCTTCATGCTTCGGGTTCAACTGGCTACAGTCTAAAAAGAGCCAGCTTCATAGCTCAAGTTTCTACTCGGACCGCAAATACATTAGATTGGACACTCTCGACTGAACTCGTGTTTCTCATGATCTTGGAAAAAAAAAGTTAGACCTAAAAGCTTCTGCTCAGGGTTTTAAAACTAAAATTAAAACCACTATGTTATTTGAACATTTTCGTTACTTGGAAAAAAAAAATTGACTGAAACAACAAAACAAAAGCTGATATGTGAAGCAGTGTTGTTTTAGTATTGTTTATACACTATTATAGAATTAATTTGTTTCAGTCATTTTTTATGTGCCTTTATCATTTTTATTTATTGTATATATTTCTGCTTAGCTTTATTTGTATTACAGTAGTTTTTGTTTTAATCTTTTTAATACTTAATACACTTATTTTACTTTAGTTTGCTGCCAATGCAACATAATATTCACTAATGATATTTATATTTTATCTCTGTTATATTTTAATGAACAAAAATGATGTTTTAATAGTGTTAGTTAATTAGTTAGTTAGAAATAACACTAATGTGAAGATAATTTAGGTGAAGAAATAAGTATTAAAATAAATAAACGCAAATAAAATTGAATAAAAACTAATAAAAATGGCAACAACAAAATTACTGAAACTTTAAATAAAATTAAAATGAAAATATAAAAATAAAAACATTCAAAATAAAAACTAATATCTCAATGATACTAAAATAACACTTTGCAGAAAAACAAAGGTTTATAATAAGGTTGGTTAATATTGGTTAACTGCATTAGTTAAACATGAATAACAGTAACAAAGATGAATAAATACTGTAACAAATGTATTGCACATTATTAATGTTAGTTAGTACATTAACAAATCTTAACTAATGGGACCTTATTGTAAAATATTAACACATAAAAACAAACAGCTAATAATAATTATTATTATTAATCAAGCATTCAATCGGTCAATCAATAAAAAAGGCTGTGACTATTTAAGGTTACAACTATATTTCTCAATGCATATCCCAAAATTCTAATTTTTGTTTATTACAATATTTTTTTTCCTCTAGTCTGTTTTATTTTCCCCTCTGAAGCAGAAACAGACATAAAATCACACATCTTCAATAGTGTTCAAAAGCATCCCAGGATGCACCTCATGAGCAGAGCTGTAATCTAAACAGAAGCAGCTCAAACATAGTTTTCATTTCTCACATGTTTTGCTCACTACATCACACTTCCATCTGTGGTATTTCATAGCTTTGATACTTTACTGTTATTCTAAAATGAGAAAATCTTAATAAAGAATAAATAGGCATGTCCAAACTTTAGATTGGTAGTGTACCTCAGTCTGTGTTTTGTATGAAGTCTCAGAGGTCAGAGGTTAAGCTCACACACACATCTCATTAAGCCGGCCCATGGTCCGATAGCACGCAACTATGCTAAGCATGCTATTGATGACTTCCTTTAATATCGCTGCTGGCAGCATTCAGGACATTCCAAGTGGTACAGTGGGATGGGGCGAGCGTGTGTTTGAGAGAGTTTAGGTTTAAAGCCTGCACAGACGTTGTAATGTCTATGTTTCTGCAGGCGGGGGAAGCGAGTCTATTTTGAGAGTTTTGAGGTACGAAGGCACCTTTCAGAGTTGGTGAAAAAACATAACTATGTTTCAGGCAGTTTTGAAATATTTTGGGGACTGAAGTGAACCTTTTACATCGGCAAATTCTCGCACTTAAGCCTCCTGGGAAAGAAAATAAACAGGAGACGGATTGTGAGCGCTGTTGTTGAAGAAACATTCCTTTGGCCGGGGAGTCAAAACTTTTGATTCCAAACCTCCTTTTTCTCATTCACTCTCAGTGTCTTTCTACTTAAATTTCCTTATGTCTGATGTCCAACTGGAGCACGTTCTCCACATCTCGAGGAACTGCTGTGGATTTCTTTTCACACTGGATTTTCCCTGTGGAAAATGTTCCAGGTGCAAGTTCAACTTGAAAGCGTTTGTGGCACAATGTTGATTACCACAGAAAATAATTTAGACTCGTCCCTCAGTTTTTGCCGCTAAACCCTCTGAATTTCACACAAAATAAAGACTTTATTACAGAAATAATGACAATTACAAACACAAAAGGAAAAAGTCCACATGCATAATGGTAATGAGAATTTGTGTCTAAATGCTAAACACCTTAATGGTACTAAAACAGGCCGCTTATATGCCAAATATAATTTATTTCATTTTAACTTTGTATTTTAGGGTCATATTTCATCCCAAAATCAAAAGGTAAAAAAATGAACAACAATAATAATAATAAAAAATAATATTGCTTTTTGGCTATAGTATTTTTACATTTTCATAATTAAGCACATCACCCCCATTTTAATTACTGTAATGTGAAATATATATCTATAAATTAAGTTTATTTATATTTTTAATTTCTTTATCCATAACAGGAATTATCTTCACTTCAGTTCCCTTCAATTATCTTCACATTAATATTATTGCTAACTAACACTTTTAAAAACTTGCTTTTGTTCAAATGTAGTACTATCAAAATAGTAAATATTACTATGTTGACTTGGCAACAAACTTAAAAAAAAAAAAAGAAAAAAGTTTGTAATATTAAATTAATTTAAACCAAAACTGAAATAAAAATAAAGCTATAAATAGAAATATAAATGCACACAAAATACTGAAACTAAAATTTAAAAAAATTTATAAGTACTATAATAGTCTATAAATACTAAAATAACAATATCAGCTTTTGAGTCCTGAAAGTGCAAGTCTGTATCTGTATCCTTATTTTAATGCATTGATCTGAAAATTTGATTACACTTGATTTAACTTGGTATATAGTGTCAGGGTTGGGGATGAGGCGAGGACTCAGTACTGCAGAGAACGGGCTTTTATTGCTAAAAAAAAAAAAAAATTAACACAAAACTACACCGTAGGGGAAAAAAAACAAGACCGCAGGCTTGGCAAGACAAGACAGGGCAGGGCAGGGCAGGGCAGGGGAACACATGATGACAAACTGGCCCAGGACTGCAAACACAAGGAGATTATAAAGGGAGCAAATGAGGAGGGTAACGAGATAAACACAGGTGGGGCAAATTAACCAATAATCAGGTAGCAAGGTGGGTGGGGTCAAGACAATTGACATGAGAGCACATGGCACACAGAAAACTAATACAAAAGCCACACAAAACAAAAACACAACCACAGCGTTACACCCTACTTACATCACCACTCTTTTATTACAGAAATAACCACAAATCAAATCAAAAGAAAGTGGTTTCAGGGATCATTGCATCAGCTCTTCAGGGATCTCTGCCTTAACATGTGTAGCTAACAGCGCTCTATCTGCTCATCTCTGGTGAACATGTGTTAACGCTTCTTCTGTCCACGGGCCTCACAAGCATGCTCTTCTGTCCATTACAGATATTTACAGCAGTGGCAGTAAATTCTCATCCAGAGCAGATGGAGTTTTGCTGCCCACAGCTGCTGCAGACAGATGTTGGGTGGCACAGTAGCTGTTGTAAACCTAACCGCCCTCACAAGGGTTTACGATTAGGGACGCAAAGCTGCGTGCAAGATACTGTGAATGTGACAGCGGCCATTTGAGAGAAGCTGCTCAACATTCCCTTCCTCCGTTTCGCCGCTCCATTGTTAACATTCCAGCAGATCTGTTTCATTTTACTGTGCCATTCTGTACAGGAAATAGGGAAGAATGTGGGCTCGTTTAATTCCTTCAACAATTCAGGTGCTTTCCATGGACACATAATCCTCAGCTCTGTACAGACACGGAGATAAGAATCTGGGACATTTCAACTATTTCTTTCATTCGGCCTTAATTAGGATTGCCTAATAAAGACGGTATTCCAGAAAACAATAAGTGGCTTTACAAAACACAACCATTCAGGGTGAATCTCATGAAACCAGACATGTTTGGGTCATTTTCACCCCAAAATCAAAACAATAATAAGATTTTTTTATTTTGCTTTGTGACATTATTTTCATGACAGCCCCCCAAAAATGATAAAAATGGTAAAAGAAATTGTACTTTAAACTATAGTTTATGTTGAATTAAATCATTGATTTAAGTTGGATTTTTTGTAAAAAAAATCATTGTATTACTTTTTTACTGTTCCATAATTATTTTTTTAATTAATAAAAAATGCTATAGAAAGCTATAAAGAATAATAAAAATTGCAAAAAATAAAACAGAAAAGGCTTTACAAACATCTCATGAAAACAAACATTCTTGGGTCATATTTCACCTCAAAAAAATGTTTCATTAAATTAATTTAAATATATAATTTTTGAAAAACATTATTTCATGACAGCATATATATATATATATAAATTATATATACATTTTATTTATAGATTGTTCCCCCATTCTGATTACTGTAACAATTATATAAAATATAATAGAAATTGTATACTTGCAAATGTATGTATATTGCATTGTAATGACTTTGATCTATGTTGCATTAAATCATTGATTTAAGTTTATTAAAATGATTGTATTACATTTTTTACTTTAATTTTAATTCCATATAATATTACTATAAAATAATTATAAAGAATACTGAAAATTGCAAAAATAAAACACGTACACACAAAAGGCTCGGGTTCATTATGGTAATTTAAATGTCATATGATTAATTTTCTGTATGCCAAATATGTTTTAATTTCTAATTTTAAGATTAGTAGCATTAGGCCAGCATTTATTTGGGATGATTTGCCATCAAAGTTTGTTGTGAACTGTATCATCATGTATCACTGGCGAAACACTGGTCCGCACTATAAGGCTGTTGTCTTTCACACAGATGTGAGTGTGTGCGCCAGTAACCCGTGTCAGAACGGCGGCACCTGTGTGGAGGCTCTGAACCAGTACAAGTGCACCTGTCCTCACAACTGGAGCGGCAGTCAATGTCAATACCAGACGCAGACAGGTCTGTGTTCCTTTAATCTGTTCTACATGTGGAAGGCAATCTGGAACATATTAACTAGGGGTGGGTGATATCACAAAAATATCACTTGTCATGATTCTGTTTCATGTTTGTTTTATAAAGAGGTAATTCACACAAACATGAAAATGTTGGTAATTAAACCAAACCATTAACGTCCATAGTATGAAAAAAAATACTATGGAAGTCAATGGCTAACAGCAACTGTTTAGTCACCAACCAGTCTTTGGGAAAGTTACTTTTAAAACTTAATGCACTGCAATATTCCGTTACGCCCTAAAAAAAGTAACTTTTATGGAAAGTAATGCGTTCCATTACTTTTGTGTAACTTTTTCTCATCTGGGCTGGGCTTGGTTCTTGCTTGGCAAATGTAAAAGCCCTTTCACACCCAAAGTGTGAAATTATTAGGAAATGTCGATTAACGTCTGTACAGTAGAGGGCACAGCTCAAACTAACCTTTCAGCTGGGCTGTCTTTCTGGATTGCATTAACAATAGGACACAGGAGAAGAAAGTTCAACACCCTTCAGCAAAAAAACTAAACACAAATGTTATAATCATCTCAAGTCATATTTGATTATTAGTATGGTTTTTGTAAGCCCTTACTCCAGTTTTCTCTCAACATGGGGATAGGAGATCTGTCAGTCAATAAAAGTGAAAACAATGTACCCGTTACTTATTTGAAAAAGTTACTCGTTACTTGTAACGAGTTATCCTCAATACTGTTACCAACATTCTTTGATTAGTTTGATTAGAAGATTGTGGACTTCTTCAGACTAACAATACAAAATCGTCAGATCACCCACCCCTAATATCAACCACACATCCATGCCTAAAAATAATCATTAGTGGCGACTTTTGCATCTGCAACACTCACATTTTCAACAGAAAATGCAAAAAATCCTTTTGCGTTTCCAAATGGAGCTGCTAGTAGTGAAGCATGACACACTTCACCTTTAACCTGTGTTCCGGTCTATAAATGAAAGCATGCATGTGAATGTTTGTCATTCATATGCGGATCTGTGTTGGTGGGAGGTTAAGCCTCCTCTTTTCCATTTCCTCTCTCTGTCTCTGTCAGCCCCTCCGGAGTGGAGCGTCATGAATGACCCGGCCTTCAGCCGTAAGCCTCGCTGTGCCAAAGTAGACCGAGCTCAGCACTGCAGCTGTGACGCTGGCTTCCACATGAGCGGCACCTCAGACAACAGCATCTGTCAGGGTGGGTCCAACATACAACCACAGATGTGACCCTGGAACACAAAAGCAGTCGCTGGGGTATATTTGTAGCAATAGCCAAAAATACACTGCATGGGTCAAAATTATCTATTTTTCTTTTATGCCAAAAATCATTAGGGCATTAAGTAGAGATCATGTTCCATGAAGATATTTAGTAAATTTCTTACTGTAAATATATCAAAAATTCATTTTTGATCAGTAATATGCATTGCTAAGAACTTAATTTGGACAACTTTAAAGGCAATTTTCTCAATATTTAGATTTTTTTGCACCCTCAGATTCCAGATTTTCAAATAGTTGTATCTCGGCCAAATATTGTCCGATCCCAACAAACCATACATCAATGGAAAACTTATTTATTCAGCGTTCATATGATGTATAAATATCAATTTTGAAAAATTGACCCTTATGACTGGTTTTGTGGTCCAGGGTCACATACTGTACATAAGGACTCTATAGAGATCTCAGCATGCATTAAAGCAATAACCGCTGGAGGCTGTCATTACCACTGAATGCTAAATGTATTATTAACAGTAATTATAAGATGACACTTAATAAGGGCCACTTTTACATGTCAGATCAGGTTAAAATTACTCTTTTTTTATCAGCCAAACCCCTTTGACCTATAATAAAATATAAAAATATTCCATATTTAGGTGTTTCATTTTGATTGTTTTCTTTCATGATTATTTTTTATTATAATTTGACATGCTTTTTTTAATGATTCAATGAATTATTAGCTTCTTCATCAAAAGTTTGGCTTTTACAAGAGGGCACAACAGGGCTAAAGGCACAATTATAAAGCACATTTGACAATTTTCAGTTTTGTTCGATGTAATTAAATGATTTTATTTAAAAAGGTGATAATAAATAACTGACTTTTCCATTTGTTGACATGACATGGTTTGATTCAGATGGTGTTAACATCACCATATCTACAATCAAACCAGCATATTTATTAATCATATCATATGTATTGTTACTATTATAAAGACATATTCAATTATTATTGGATCTCTTTCAAAACTTTTAGAATCTTTACTTTTTAAATATTTCTTTCTGTATTTTTAGTGATTGATTTAGACAAGTATTAACTTGTCTAACAAGGATTTGTATTTGTATGATTTTTAAACAAAACAAACCACATTTATCATTTATTTTCCCACAAAATGTGTGGATTTTCTACACTATATGAGTAAAAGAACATTTTCCTTAAGGTGTGCTATTAGTCCTGTTATAGCCTATATTTTATTTTCTTGTCTGATTTCCTTTCTGTCACTGTCTCTTGTCAAATCCACACGTTATCAGATGTGAATGAATGTGAGGTGTATAAGGCTGACCGTGGAGGGCCTCTGTGTGGGCACGCCTGTGTAAACGTCCCGGGATCGTACCACTGCTCCTGTCCCACCGGATACAAGCTGCTCGCTGATGGAAGAAGCTGTGAGGGTGAGTGAGAAACACTCACACACTCTTAAAAATAAGGGTTGAGAATAGTAGTGTTTTACAGCCTGATGTCACAGGACAGTAAGAAAAAGTTCAACTAACAATAAACGCCCTCATGTCGTTCCAAACCCGTATGACGTCTTTGCTGAAAGGCTGTCCATTTTTAGTGGTTTGAATGTGAATCTGAAAAAGCGACAGGCAGGACATACTCTGTGAAAGTCATTTGGACACCTTACAAAGACCTGCGGGGTAAAAGAAGTGGGTAGATGAAGACAAATAGTGAGGATGTGGAAGAGAAGCGGTTGAGTCTGGTTTTGGCTGGCGAG
Source organism: Barbus barbus (assembly GCF_936440315.1). NCBI lineage: Eukaryota > Metazoa > Chordata > Actinopteri > Cypriniformes > Cyprinidae > Barbus > Barbus barbus. Next base: position 28,071,663 of record NC_136746.1, on the reverse strand, counting down.
TCTTAGGAACATTTGGGAGAACAAAAGTGAGAGAGATCTTTTGGCTGATCATCCAGCAGTGTTGATATGAATCACTCGTGCAAATAAAATAAAACTAAATAATTTCAATATAGGATAGCTAAATAAATAAATAAATTCATACATACAGTATTTGTCCTCATTAATCTACTCATCATTTTGAAGACTAGTTGATTTTCTCATTTTTATTTAGTGTAAGTTTGATATTTAAATTAGGGGGTCTTGACGTATTATTCGTATGTATTTTCAAATGTAAGGCTCCTTTTTTGTGTGTCTGCCACGTGAAGCATAAAATAACATCATTCTGAAATGTTTTGTATTTCCTCCCTGAACAGTTTAATTGCTGTTTGCTACTTTGTATTAGTTAATTGTTGTGTAGCCAACTATGATTTTAAACAGCAGATTACCTTTCTAGTTGAAATTCAGATTATTTTAAAAATAAAAGATTTTGAATTTTATTCTAAGGTAATCAGAATTTCAAATAGAAAGTAATAGAAAGTAATCTTTAATTTCTTCCACCTGGCCAATGAAACTCTTTCTATAAAATAGAAAAAAAATGAATTAAATTAAATACAAAAAAATTTAATATATATATTTTGCCAGCTGGAAGAAATTTGGCTTTAATACAGGAGTTTCAGGAGCTATATAGCAGATGATTTTCTAGTTAAAATTCTGATTATTTTAGAATACAGTTATAAATAAAATAAAATATTTTATTTATCATGTACATAAATAAAAAAAAACTGAAAATAATCTGCAAGTAATTTCTTACACCTGGTGAATGAAAATAAAATAAAATTAAATTAAATAAAAAGCACGGTGGAAGAAATGTGGCTTGATTACAAATGTTTGTATATACAGCAAATAGACAGGGTAACAAATATAGTAATATATACAGACAATATGCAAATACTAATAATTTATGCATGAAAAAATGTATGCATATAACTTGTATGTAATGCTATGGAGTGTTGTATGTGCAATGACATGGGTCCATAGAGATTTTAAATAACAATTCTAGAAATATATTTTAAGGACACATACTGTAGACTTTAGATGGTCAAGTGATTGAAAAGTACAGTATATGAAGTGTTTCAACACAGGTGACGCTGTCACAATGATGATCTAACACATAAATCCAGCCATGAACACGTCTACCATCACAGAACTGTACGCAAATTTAAAGTCCAAACAAACAGTCCCTCATGTAGCCAGCTCTCTATTTTCCTCTATTCCTCTTCTCTTTCACTCTATTATTCCTCCCCTCTCTGACTCTAATGTCTCCCTCTCCTCCGGGCGCTCCAGATGTGGATGAATGTCTTACACAACAGCACAACTGCAGCCGTGGCACCACCTGTATCAACACCGGAGGAGGTTTCCAGTGCGTTAACCCCGAGTGTCCGCACTCGCTCGGCAACGTCAGCTACGTCAAGACATCACCTTTGTGAGTGAGCATACAGCACGCCTGATGACCTACTGCATACAACTCAGTTCATAATCATCATTTTGACCTCAATTATGACTTAGTAGTATTTTATATCATTTTGACTTTATATCATAATTATGATGTAGTATGTCAATTTAAATAGTTTATCTCATAATTATGGCACAAAATGACTGATTGAATGAAAAGAATGATTTTTTTCTTATGCAGTGGAAATGAGCTTCCAATAGTAGCCATGGATTCTGAAAGATTCCTTTGCAAGCAACATATAAATCACCAATATTTCATTATTTAATAGTATTTTGTTTTTTCGTAGCTCTTAAAAATGTCAAACGGGATAATCGCTAAGTAAAGTTCTTGGGACTGTGTATGTGTGCTTGCTTATTAAAGTAGATTTTTGGAGCATATCTGTAGTGTTTCAAACACAATTAATGATGTAAAGTGCTTTTTTTGCCCTCTACCACAGCCAGTGTGAAAGGAATCCCTGTCCCATGGAGAGCCGCTCCTGTCCGATTGCCGCTAAGACCATTTCTTACCACTACCTGTCTCTGCCATCCAACCTGCGCACCCCGGCCACGCTGTTCCGCATGGCCACCGCCACGGCTCCGGGTCGGCCGGGTCCGGACAGCCTTCGCTTTGGCATCGCAGGCGGAGGTGACGGCCGCAGCATGTTCGTGATGCAGCGCTCTGACCGTCAGACCGGAGAGCTGATCCTGGTCCAGCCGCTGCGAGGCCCGCTGGAGCTCAGCGTGGAGGTGGAGATGTCCGAATACGCCGACCGCACCTTCCAAGCCAAACATCTGGCGCGGGTCCACCTTCTGATTTCACCCTACGAGTTCTGAAGAGGCCGGTCGCTGTCTAAATTGAGTGTTGATGTTTAGACTTGAAGAGGAAAGAAAGTTTTCCTTGTTCCTAAAGCTGAATGATAGAGTTGTTCTCAGATGTGGCTCGATTTTGAAGCAGGAATAGCACAAAACTGTAAGATATGGAAAGTACAGTGGAAAGTCATGCTTATGTGGAAAGGAAGTAATGATTTTTAAGGCAATAACTCCTAAAAAAAAAAAAAATGTTGATACATTTGTGGTTAAAAGTTAAGTGTGTCATTTTTTCTGTTAAAATACTTTCTCTTGATACTGTTCAATAAACTTCTGTGCAGGATATCTGTTTTTAAAATCAAATTTAAAACTTTTAAAGACATTTTTAAGATGAAATGAATGCTGAGTGTCCAAACAGAACAAACCTCAGATTCTTTTACTAATTAAAGCACTCACATTTATTTAATTAAATCATATGCATTTAAACTTTAATAATCACATTAGGCTATTTTATGTCCTCTTGTTCCATGCACAAATTTAAGACATTTTAAAATGACAATTAAGACTTTTGTTATATCATTTAAGATATTTAAGTATGTTTTTTTTACCTTAAATTTAAGCCTTGACACTTTTTGCTCTTTTCGTCTGTCTGGCAACTTCTAGCTCAACCAATGAGGTGAGTTTGGGGGCGGGACTACCTGTTTTTTACCTGCCAAGTCACAAAAATTTCACACTTGACCTTTGACAAACCATTTCACCAGTCTTGTTCAAAAATGACAATATTAGCCAAATGTGAAACATACAAGGTTGTTTCTTTTCAATGTGTTTAGCATAGGTTGATGCTAGTGGAAAATAGTAAAGTGAAGTGTGTAATGGACATGAAAGGAAAAACAAGTGGTAAAAAGGTGCAAATGCTGGGAATTAACTATGATGACAGCTTTATGATCAATCACTAAGGAGGGGAGCATGGGATTGTGCTTAAGAGCTAAAGAATGAAAGTCTAAAGACACAAGCATCAATTCAACCTGATGAACAGAACAGTAAGTTGCTCTTTTTTATTTCCTTCTTCAGTACATGGTTAATCTCAGCTTGTAAATACGCACTGCTGTCAATCAACGGGGTTCAAACAGATGAAATGAACAACAGCACTTAGCATCTACTACATGAGAGAAGTGCCTACTGTTCATTTATGTTTGTTGGATGTTTTATAATAAGAACAATGAAGTCTGAACATTGCATTTTTTTGTAATTATGCATTTGAATATGATATATTGCTCTTTGTGTCTTTCACTGATGTTATATCAGGTTTGGTTACTGAAATCAAAGGCTGTTTCACACATTATTGCATTCAATTTCTGTCTTGCATTCTGTCTTGTTGAATGTTTCTTAATTAAAGTCAGAAATTCACTTTTTCAATGTCTTGGTTTCTTTGATCTTACATAGAATGATCTGCAGATTTACAATCAATTAATTCAAATGAAAACAATGTGATCTGACACTGGCATCATTCATCTCTTTGATGTTGTTTTGAATTCATTCTTAAAGGGACAGTTCAGTTATAATTTAAACCTATTTAAATATAAACTTCATTTTTGTTCCATGCAAAATGAGAGTGGGTAAATGTTGATCACATTTTTGGGTGAACTGTGCCTTTAAGTTAATTAGCACATACACTACCATTCAAACGTTTAGGGTCAGGAACATTTTCTTAAAGAATTTAAAACTTAAAGTGATTAAAAGTGACATTTATGATATTACAAAAGATTTCTATTTCAAATAAATGCTGTTTTTTTAAACTTTCGGTTCATCAAAGAAACATTAAGAAAAATGTATGACGGTTTCCACAAAAATATGAAGCAGCACAACTGAAACATTAATAATAATAAATTTTTCTTGAGCAACAAATCAGAATACTAGTATGATTTCTGAAGGAATAATTCAGCTTTGCATCACAGGAATAAATTACATTTAAAATAACTTTAAATAAATATAAAACAGTTATTTAAAATGGCAATAATATTTCACAATATTACTGTTTTTATGGTTTCGTTTATCAAATAAATGCAGCTTTGGTGAGCAGAAAAGACCAAACTCCCACTTAATTTTTTAGTTGAAATGAGAACTGAAAAGGCAAAAGTCTTCCAAATCGATTGTCAAGTTAACATATGACCAGTAATATGACCTTAAGAAGAATGCAAGGAACAATAACAATCAGGAAATGAAAGAGTATTTCTCAGTGTTTGTCTCTTATGTGTTTGCTAGAAAGAGAAATGGACAGTAACGTTGAGCACATGTGGCTGTCCAGTGCCTTTTCCCTCAGAAGATCAAAAGAGCCAGAAGCTTCCAGAAGCACATGTTCACAGGACGGCCGGGTGCTGTTTTAAATGACAATGCACTTCAGCTGTAAATCTTTGCATAATCACTGAGAAACATCTATACTCTTGGTCCAACGGCCCAGTTTAAAGCTTTCAAAAGGTTTTAAGTTCAATGAGATTTGCCAGAGAAAAGCGAACAGCCCAAGACATAATTTAACTTTGCACGAAATAAACATTGACATTTTGAGGGAAGAAGTGATAAGCAAAGAAAGTAACCTTTTACCTTAAACTTGAATGACTTCTTACTTCTGGGAAACACTGATGGTTTTCAGAAATGTCCACACTGCTCTTTTCCATACACTGAAAGCATGTTACTATATTTTAAGCGATCCATATATGTGCAGTATTTTCCAAGTCTTCAGACTGAAGCCCTATGATACAGTAACTCTGTGAGGAATTTGCTTGTGAACCCAGTAAACCTGCTTGGTGTTGAGGTTCTTTCAGAGTTTGAGTTTGTGTTGTTTTTTGGACTGGAGTAGGGGGGAAATGTGATGCATCAGTAAAACCACACGTGTTTGCCATTGGAAAAGTAGATTGTTATCTTGACTATGTTTTAGTTCTGGTCATGGTACGATTGTGTTTGTTTGTCATGTTCCTTGGTTTAAGTCTCAAAGTTCACAGATTAGCTCAAAGACTCTTACAGACTTGTTTTGTGGCGAGTGTTATTTTAGTATCATTGAGAATCTATTATAGGGTTTATTGATACTTAGAATATTTTTATTATTATTTATTTATTTCAGTTAAAAGTTTTAGTAATTTTGTTGCTAGTTTTTGTCAATTTTATTGACAAATTTTATGAATTATTTTTATTTTTTTATTATATTATTTAATAATATTATTTCATTTTTTTATTAAACTTTACTTTAGGCCCAGGTATACCAGAGAGAATGATGAGGAATATTGGTAATATTTATTTTTTTAGTTATTTTAGTACATAAACCCCTGTTTTCACAGTCAAGGCTAGTCCCAGACAATAATGCAAGTTTGAGAAAATATCTGAAAACGGAAAATATCTTGCTCTGACATATCCTAAAATATGTCAGTGCCATTGTTCTGTCTCAAGATGCACACATGTAACTTTTTTTTTTCTAAGGTATTTTTTTTTTATAAAAACTAAGCTAAGCTCCATCTGTGAAACTGGGCCCAGGTTATATGAAAATAACAACACAACTCTGATGCTGGATTTACTTATTTAACACTTTTGTAACACATTTAACACTGTATTCAGCAAGGATGCATTATATTGATTAAAACGAACAGTAAAGACATTTATAATGTTACAAATCTTGTTTGTAATCTTATTAGAGACAAGCAGATGGGTTAAAATGAATGTTTTCAACATTGATAATAATACATTTTTCTTGAGCAACAAGAAAGCTCCACAGGTATAAGACATGCTGTACTTAACATTTAGTTAGGGATGCCCCCTTGTGGCCTTACTGGAAATATAGACGATGATAATAATACATATGATTTTTTTTTTGTTTGATGGAAAACAAAAGGCTAGCCTTACTATAAAGATGCTTACACTGCTCTAAAGTGAATGGAGATGAAGGCTGCCTTCCTCCAAATATATATAGTAAAATGTGAATGAGTGCATTAGAGAATTTAGTCAACATTTAACTAACAGACATGGTTAAGTTGAAATTGGTGAGGAATATTGGTAAACCTCTAGAAATCTAAGAGAATGACCTACATTAACACTATTATCTTTCACAGAACAGACAAAATGACACTTTCATGGTCAACTGTCTTATCAAATATTTGCTGTCACCTTCAGGACATTGTGAACCCTTTTAAAAAAACAACATATGACATTAAAATTAATAACTCACAACGCCTCACAACTTGACTGTAATAAAGAGTCTTTTATTGCAACCCACATTGTTTAACATGAAACTGAATAAACATGCATGTAGACAGAAAACAAGACCTGAGCTCTACAGGATATCAAGTGTGCTTTCTGAATAGTGTGAGCTCGCATTTGAGGAGGCCGGATGATTATTAGAGTTTTATGGAAGAAACAAAACAGAATGACACATGAAGGACAAGGTCAGCATCATACTGATAAATAAAGCTGCATCCCATGACCAAAAGAAATCACATTCACTTAAAGTGTGCTTTATAATAGCCTAGACACAAATCTGTAGGTTTAACGGATTTCGTTTCATCTCAAGGATGCATAAAAGAAATAAAAATAGATTTTTCTGAAGTTTAACAGTCATTCTGTTTACCACGGTTCAACATGGTAAAGCACACATTGTTCTGTTAAGCAGACATGTCACAGAATGTCCAACCAAGCCCAGGGCAGAAAAGGCAAAGTGATGATTTTACTGTGATACAGCAAAAAAAAAAAAAGACAGAGTTAAGGCTTCAGTATGCATCTACACAGAGATCCAAGATACATACTCTTTTCCTTAAAAGAAAAACAAATGCATTTAAAAGAATATTTCACCCAAAAATGCAAAAGCCACCCTAATGTTGTTTCAAACTCATATAACTATATTTCGTCAAATTAAATTCAAAAGCTGCAAGTCTTCATGCTACTTCTTTGCATACAGTTAAAGTTGAAGCTCCAAAAAATGCATCATAAAACGTGCTATATTTCAACTTGCACAATAGTTTTCTGTAAGAAACAAACCAAAATTGAACTTAAACCTCATTCACAAGAGCATTCAGTTTTTATGTTGCGAGGGGTAAAGCTTTTGGCCAACAGAGGGTTCAATTTTGCTCTGTTCCTCGCACAAAGCGTTCATATTATTTCTGAAGACCTGGAATTATAGTGCACGAGTTGTATGCGCTGCTAAATTTTGCTTTAATATTCTCTTTTTGTGTTCTGTTTCTGCTACGATTGAAAAAAAAGAAAAGGTAACTGGGAATTTATCAAACAATTGTGATTTTTCCTCACAATTCTGATGTTTTTCCTCAGAATTACAAGGTATAAACTCGCATTTCTGAGAAGAAAAGTGAGATGTAAACTGCAACTGGGGAAAAAAAGAGCTGAGAGAAAATGTTGAAACTACCTTTTTTGTTTTTTTGTTCCATGGTGTATCTCAGAAGTATGAGGAAAAAATGCTGAATTATAAAATAAAAAGATGCATTTACTTTTTTTTTTTTTTATTACTCTTGTGACCAAAAGAGTCTTCCATAAATAACAGCATGCAGGTTTGAGTCAACGCGAGGGTGACTAAATAGCTATTTTAATTTTGGGGTGAATTCTTCTTTTAAGTGAGAAAAGTTTAGTTGGGCTCTCTACAAAACAAAACAACTTTATAAAATTATTCAGAATATATAATGAATCATTCTGCCCATTTAAATTACTCCCTGCACACAAACAAATCGGACACACCAACAGACATTCTACTGTTCACATCATGTGCTGAAATCATAGTCTGAAATAACACTTTATATACAGCCAAAGACTAACTTGTCGAAACGGAGAAGACGCTTTGGTCAACTTTAAGTTCCTTATCAATGTTTTTCCAGATGGAGTGACACACACACACACAAAAACTTAGAATGGTTTCACCCATTCGAATACTCGCTCACAATTTTGACAGGTTTGTCATCACAAAAATGTATAAACATAGTCCGTCGTCTCTTTATACAGATTGACGATGACGTTAAAGTCTTCTGGACGTTTGAACAGTTCAAGAAAAAAAAGAGAGGTAACACCTCAACAAAGTTCAGGTAGTACTGCGTCTAGATCAGCTAGGATGCATCCACTTCTTCGGCACGATTCCTTCAATTTACCCAAAAGCTGCCAACCATCCGGACCAGAGGAAGGAAACAGTCTTGAGTCTGTGACTCTCTCCGGTGCGGGTCAGATGCCAGTTACAGGAGCAGCGGTTTGGTTGATCTGTGGAGGTTTGCTTCAGCTGCAGCGCTTTCTCAGCCTCACTCCATTTTAGACATCTCATACTTGGTGGTCATGATCTCCTGTGTGAGAAACAGGCATTAATTAACTCATTTATTCATGTTCCACAAACATAAGACATAACAATAAACATAAAAGTGAATAAAACAATGTTATTTTAGTGTCACCAGATATTAAATATCACTAGATACTACACTGATGATTTTATTAAAATTTTGAATGATTTTGTATCTTTATATTGTTGCTTTTTTTTTTTTGGTATTTCTATATTGTTTTGTTAATTTTTATTTCGGTTTTAGTTAAAGGGTTAGTTCACCCAAAAACGAAAATTGAGAATTTTCATTTTTGGGGGAACTAACTCTTTAATTATTTTAGTACGTCAAATTAAATTAAATTTTTATTTTATTGGAAACTAGCTGAAATAAAATAAGTTAAATTTAAATGATTTTAGGTTAACAATTATTTTATTTAAAGTAATGAAAATGTGTTTTTATGGCTTTCATGATAACCCTCGAACTAGATCTGATTTTATTTCTACCCCAATGCATCCCATTTCAGAAGAACACAGTAAAGAAAAACAAAGGCTAAATGTAAAAACTTAGTTACAGCAAAGCAAAACTATGATAGAAATCAAGTTTGCATACCTCATCTGAGTCAAGAAGAACAGGAAGAGCTCTGAAAATAAAAGTGAATAATTGCATGAATAATTACAAATTTACATGGGCACCAGAGAGAGTATGTATGTTTTTGTCAAACAGAAAACCACCTACACATCAGACAGAGAGGTAGGAATATTCTCCTCCACCCACTTCAAATCTTCATCCTGAAACAATCAAAGATTTTATTATAACATTTAGTGATATTTACGATTTTATTTGAGGATTCTCTGCTGAATAAAAAGTTCAAAAGAACATATTTGAAATATAAATCTTTTTAACATTATAGGTGTTTTTATTGTCACTTTTAATCAATTTAATGTGACCTTGCAGTATAAAAATTATTTCTTTAAAAAAAGCAAACATTTTAAAATCGTAAGAACAATATAATATAAAATAATAATATAAAAATTAAGCTACACGGGGCAGTTGATTTAAAAAAATAAACACTGACCGGATTGGCTGCTGCAGGCTTCCCCGTTCCATTGGTTTCTGTCTTAGCTGCCCTCAACTTTATCCCGTCAGCTGAGGATGAAAGATGCATATTAATTCACCCACAATTTTCATATATCAAAGTTTAGATACAATGCAATAACACCAGCCAACAGTGAAAACCTCAAGACGTACAAAAGTGTGACTGACCGATGTTTGCAGACACCAGGAACTCTTCAATCTCCTCATCGTCGGAGTCATCGATAAGCGGTGTGAACGCATACCTACACACAAAGCACATGTATGCAGACAGGACGCTGCTTTAGAAGACAGAGCAAGACAGCTGACTAGGATTTGGAAGAAACACGATGATATCTTCAGTATGCTTGCCTTTGGTTGTTGGCAGACGGCCTCCACAGAAACATGATGACCAGCAGTATGATGGAGAAGAGGAACCTCCAGAAAGCATCATCCACCCACAGCTCCATCCAGTCCTGCTCATAAACACACACCAACCAGTTTTAAATCATTTGGTTCTGCTCCAATCAGAGCAGAGCTGTAATCTCGGAGAGTTCAGACACTCACCGCCTGACAGTCTGCTAACCGGAACTTCTTCGTTGTCCAAACCATGAAAATAATGGAGGCTGAAACATGCCACATATCAGTCACCTTGACTGGGTTTAATTATTTCACTGTATTCCGCGATATTTCATGCTTTTACTCACCGAGAACAGCAAAGATGAGCGTGTTGGTGAAGTGTCTGTACAAAGACAACTTCACTGGGTTTCTTCTGAGTTTCAGAGTCTTAATGGTTTGTGCCAGACTGACAAATATGTGAGATATAGTCAAGGAATTGAGTCACTGACTTATAGGACCATAAGACTAGGAATATTACACGTTTAACCTAATAATTCCTATGTAGCCTGCTGTCAATTACCACAAACAAAATAATAACATGAAACCTACATTCACTAGAACAGACTTGTAATAAGCAGGCAGAACTACAGAATAATGTTGAAAATATGCAACTGTATAGACTATTACATTTATTATATTATGATATGCATATTATTTATAATATAGTTAAATATTATATATAATATTAAAATACCATGTGTGGTCATGCAGTGAAGTTGTGTTGATTTACTATCAAAGTTTGGGGTCAGTACATTTTTTTACATGTTTTCACCTTGGCTTCATTTATTTGATGAAAAGTACAGTAAAAATATTAGTATTCCGAAACATAATTACAATTTGAATTTTTTTTCTATCTGAATACATTTTAAAAATGAAATTTATTCCTGTGATTCAAAGCTGAATTTCCAGCATCATTACTCCAGTCTTCAGTGTCACACGATCCTTCAGAAATCATTCTTATATGCTGTTTTGCTGCTCAAAAAACATTTCTTATTATTATCAGTGTTAAAACAATTGTGCCGCTTCATAAGTTTATGGAAACTGTGGTTTTAATCAGGTTTAATTTTATTTGAAATATAAATTTTAAATGTCTTTACTGTCACTTTTGATCAATTTAATGCATCCCAGCTGAATAAAAATTGACCCCAGAATTTAGAAGAGTAGCGTATTTTCAGTGCTAAAATGGACCATCTTCCACTGGAAATTTACAGTAAACACATGCTGAAACATCTAAGGTAATCAACAGCATCGGCACCACATGCATACATATAATGCTGAAAATAATCTATATTTTTTTGTAGCATAATGCTTTGCAAGAAAGTCTTCAGATCTAAAGGGCAAATGATAAAAAAAGTAAAATAAAATAAAAAAAACTCATCAGGCATCATGCAGGAATAAAATACTGCCCAATAGACAGACTGTGCAGGGGGCACACACAGCTTCCCAAAAGGATATCCACCAACACAGAGAGGAGTCAAGCAGAGCCAGGGGAATGTTGGCTAGCAGGGCCAGGTCAGAGTCTTTAGCCTAAGAGATATGCACAGAGGTGGGGAAAATAAGGAATAGGGAACAGTAGGAACAGGTACTTCACACCACTACAAAAACTGAAAAACAAACGACAATGAAACTAAAAATCATACTCAAAGGAATAAGCACAATTTTAATGCTTCTCAACTACATGGTTATAGTATGCAAGAAATAATTTACATTTGTAAATGACAGAATTAGTTAAAACAGTTCACCCAAAAATGAAAATTCTGTCAAGAATGAATAATGCTGGCAACCAAACCGTTTTGGTTCCAATTGACTTCCATTATATGGACCAAAAAGTCAATGGAAGTCAATGGCAACATTCTTCAAAATATTGTTCAACAGAACAAAGAATGTTGACATGAGGGTGACTAAATGATGACAAAACTTCATTTTTGGATGAATTATCCCTTTAAAACCTGGTTGGTATAATTCTGTTAATTAAATGAAATCTTCATAATCTAACAGGCTTGATAGGCCCATTGGAAGGATATGAACCAGATAGCAGAAGAATCAAACACAGCTAGTATAACGTACGTGACGAGGGCTGGTCCATAATCTCGACCCTTACAGATCAACACCAAACACACTCATTATTGACAACAAATATAGTCTAACTGACAACTGAATAACAAAATAGTTTAAAAAGAACCAGGATGTCAGCTTTACCCCAGTGATCCTCAGAATGCCCTCAATTGCAGCAAATGCGAAGTAAAGCACACCCAGACCCACCACTCTGTGCATGACTGTGCCCAAACGCGGCCTGAGTAAACACAAAAACATCACCATCGTCATATCACGCCCTCTAAAACCACTCAAAAGAACAGTTCACCCAAACATGATAATTCATTATAAAGCTTCCTCCAGGGAAAAAGTCACATCAAAATATTTATTTAGTATGCATGCAGCTTTTCACTTCTCTAGATGTTAATTGATGGACTGGAGTGGTGTGGATTATTGTGATGTTTTTATCAGCTGTTTGGACTCTCATTCTGACGGCACCCATTCACTGCAGAGCATCTATTTCTGATGGAGTGCTGGGGGGTTTTGGCTTGGGGATGGGGCAGCATGCAATGACTGTGGCAACTTTAACATTTGAAAGGAAACTATGGCAAAGTTATTGCTTTCCTTATTCAGACTGATTTTTTTCATGAATATATGGTTGACCTGAAGAATGAAAGCTTGGAAAATTATGAGGTATATCACCGCATATCGACACTAGGGCTGTGACGATACACTTCACGAGATACAGATACTTGGTTCAGTAGAAAGAGACAATATTTTAATACTATTTTCAAGAAATTTTCAATGACAAAATATTTGTCTTTTAATTACAAAAAGTAAAACAATGCAGTTGAATTTAGAAATATTTTAACTAATCTAGGGCTGTAACTAATGATTATTTTGACAATTGAGTAATCTGATATTTTTATTAACACAAACAGACCTAAGTGAAAACCAGGCTTTAGTATGACTATTTATATAATGATGAGGCAATAATAATTTGCTCACATAAAATATCAAAACCAAGTAATTACATGGTTTTATTGAACAGTTAAAATACATAATGTAATATGCCTATACATAATATGAACATAACCAACTTAAGTACATTATGCATTATAACAAATACCTGCAGAGGGCACCAATGGCCTGGCGATGTTTCACTTTACAGCGTGATTAAACAATGTTTAAATCCATTAAATTTTAATATTTTGCACATGCAGAAACGTTTATTTTGAAATTGCGATGTACAATACATGGCATATTTAGACATAGGTTGATGTATTCTGTGTTGGCAAAGGTTTATAAATGATTTACGTTACAAATCTAGTGGGATAATGCACATTGTTTTCCCAGATGAACGTTAACAATTCAAATTCACAGCATGTGCAGAGGATAGGTTTAGCCCCTTTCACACATACAGTGTTTACTGGTAAATTACCGGCAAGTTACTCTTAAGAGATCATGTGTGAACAGGACCTTTTCAAAAAATCCCAGTAAATTTGTTCTGGGAATCATATCGTTCTTATGGAGATGACATGATTACTCTGAGCTGTTTACAAAGCTCCGCTGCTTTTTAATGAGCTTTTTTATGTAAATATGCGCTAGATGTACATTTTTGATCATTGCACCTCGCAGCTTTTTTAATGTGCCGCACATTCATCAGGGCTGCGACTCTGCAATTGGATACTATTACGCGCATGTCACGTTTATATGAGCAAAAAATTCTGATTGGCTAGTAATGTTAGTTTGGTTGAGAGTGAAAGCTGTGCTCCTCTCATACCATTGTTAGGCAAACTCCTGGACTTGATAGTGATAAACAAGATTTTTTTTTTTTTCCCCGAAGCCAAACACTGCACCCCGGAGATCCGGCACGGTGCCAGAGAACTTTAAGCCCTGACTATTCCTTTAATGATCTTGAAACCTGCCAATCAATGCTTTCATTACTCACTTGACAATGCCATAGCCCAGACTGACAATGATGACAAGCAAACGCGCCAGAGTCCTCTTCAGAGCAGAGATGAGCTCGGCAAAGATCAGCAGACTCTGAGCTGGAGAGAAGACACACAGATTCAACTTTTAAACATATTGATTTATTTCCAGTTTGTTTTTCAGTAAACACCAATGTGATGCCTGATGCAGACTAATTAAAATGTCTGAATGTAACTGCATTAGACAACAAAATATCGATCCAGGTGTCATTCATTTTAAAGAAAGATTCCATTTTAAGGTTTTAAAGAAAGGTTACATTTAAATTGATAAAATAATACATCTATCTAGTGTTAAAAATTAAGACAAAGTTATTGTGACACTTTGTTTTAAACTGAAAACTCTAAATATAAAAACTTATCACAGTTTTGTTGTATTTTTGATCAAATAAATGCAGTCTTTGCACTAAAATTCTGGAAAGATTCTAGATTACACTGTTTTATCTTATGCAATGACATTCAGACAGTTATACGTGCGACTTAAGTGTCTAAATAAGTTAGGACATTGTAGGTGAATTGAACAGCTGAGGAATAAAGAGAGTGTATTTTGACTAACATGCTGAGCCCACATTGTTAGTGTTCTGATATTCAGCACAGAAGACGGCCTTCTCTATCATGCCCAAGAATATGACTCCTGCAATCCAGAACTGGATCCTCAGCAGGTCTTTCCAGTAGCAGGATGCCCAGAAGAACCACAGCAGTGCGTACAGGATGTACACCACACACATCACCATGTAGAACTGAAGAAAAGAGAGGGAGAAACACATACGAAATCATGCAAAGATATTATAATAGAATTTTGTCCATCAGGGATTGATTGGACTGTTGTATTGCTATCGGTATAAATTTGTTATTTAACTTTATTATTGATTATAATACATTAAATAAATCAAATATTTTTTTAATTCAATTAAAAAAACAATACTTTTTGATTTCTTTGTGATATATTTATTCATTTATATTTTTAACTTCATTTAAATTTTCTTTTTATAATTAAAAAAAAATTCTCTCTAAACTTTTCCACAGACCCCTAGCACTCCTTTGAGGCCCCGCTGTGGTCTCCAAATCCCGCTTTGATAACCCATCATAGAATACTGATAAGCAAATGAGAATCTAAACTACTCACGATCATGAGAGGCCATTCGGTGACAGAGAGATAGCCGTGGGTTCCCTTCATCACAACACTGACTGAAACACAATTAAGATAAGATAGCATGAGAGAAGATCATGCAGCCATACAGAAACAGCTACATATACAGACATCTCTGATCAGAGCAGATAAGGTACTTAGCCCTACAGGTTAAATTCCAGTTGGCATCCTGTTTGCTTGAATTGATCTTCACTACCAGCAGGTAGGGCCCGTCCCTCCAGGTCGAAGCAATCACATGTTCCTTTGCCAACAAAGGAATTATGTGCATTACTCAACAAACCCTCAATCTATTGCTGTTGCCATATAATACTCCATATATTATATCTCAGAATGTCTTACCGTTGTTCCAGCCTCAGCAACAGAAGAACTTGTGAAACTGCCATCCTTATTTTAAAACAAAGAAATATATATATAGCTCTTTTTGAGATGTTTGAGAAGTAGTAGTTTCTGAAACAGGAACATCAGTCAATGGTTTTACCTCTAACTCGCTTTCCAACTGAGCCTGGCTCACGGTTTTCGGTTCTTCTTTTGATTTCTGCAGATAAACGTGTAAAAGACACTGAAAAAGGCAAGTTAACACTGAAACTCTTAAGATGCAATTATGAAATAAAGATTAAAATCAGTAAATTTTCCGGAAGTTGAGAAAGAGGCTGAAAACATCACGCTTCATATCACATTTTTGTGATCAATAATTATAGGTTAGTATTTGTTGAATTACCTTTCATTACTGATTTTAATCATTTTAAGAAATATCATTGTGTCTGGAAACACAGTCAATGTGAGAAAGAGATTTCTATCACATTGTGGTAATGAGGGGAAAATGTGCTTGTAAATATACTCGGCATATTTCATAAAAAAATAAAAAACAAAAACGTTATTTATTTATAGAAATAAAGGCCTGAAAATACAGTAGGCATCAGTTTGTTAATGCAAAATTCAATTTCATCTTTTTTATTTGCAAGTCAAATAAATATAAATATGAGTACATATAAACATAAATAGTAAATGTTGAACCTTTTAAATTTTGAAAAACAAATGAAAAAGAAATATTGTTTAGGCAACTAACAGAAATCAAATACGTTTAAGTATTAAAATTACTAATACAGAAATAAAAATAAAGCTAAATATACAGTGGTGGCCAAAATGATTAGAACAATAGTATTTTCACCAGCTAAAAAATGGTTTTATATCTTTTGCTGTAG
Source organism: Barbus barbus (assembly GCF_936440315.1). NCBI lineage: Eukaryota > Metazoa > Chordata > Actinopteri > Cypriniformes > Cyprinidae > Barbus > Barbus barbus. The sequence goes on along the minus strand of NC_136746.1, from coordinate 28,055,255 downwards.
TGTGTCAGTCAGTTTACATTTCCAAACATTCATTTTGCCACATTAATTATAATAATCCAGTGAGATCTTTGAAGTAGCTTCAAAGAAACCTACCTGCAAAGCTCCTGAGAAACTCTACTCAAGTGGGTGGTACTATAGGGGTGGTGATGGCGCAGTGGATAAGACACATGCCTTTGGTGTGAGAGACCCGGGTTCGAATCCACTGTAAGACACCAATGTGTCCCTGAGCAAGACACTTAACCCCTAGTTGCTCCAGAGGCGTGCGACCTCTGACATATATAGCAATTGTAAGTCGCTTTGGATAAAAGCGTCAGCTAAATGAATAAATGTATGTAAATGTAAGTGCACCGAGGGCAAAAGCTGCTTTAAATGCAAAGGATGCTCAAACCAAATGTTGATTTAATTTAGTTCATAGAAGTTAATTGATAAAGAATATCTGTTTATGACATTATTTTTGACAGCATCCTCATTTTACACAAGTGCCTAAAACTTTAAACAGCACTGTAGCTTTGCAGGTAGCTTTCTTGAAGCATCTTGGAGACGTTGCCACAGTTGTTCTGGATTGAGTCTGTCTCAGTTTGTTCTGTTTCTTCATGTCATTCCAGACAGACTGGATGATGATCAAGATCAGATCTCTGTGTGGAGCACTGGCTGCTGTCAGACAAAAATCTCACTGGATTATTACAATGAATGTTTGGAAATATAAACGGATATTTTCTACTGACACACTACAACAAAACATAGAAATAACTGACTTAAAACCATTTTTTACCTGGAGAAAATACTAGTGTTCATTTTGGCCACCACTGTATATACACACATACATATAAAACAAATAGAAATGGCAAAAGCACATAACAAAATGACTCAAATTAAAATGAAAACTGAAAGGCATAAAATTAAAAGCTTATTCAAAATATTAATAAACACGATAGAATATAATAATGCTAAAAAACACTGACCGTAGCTTATTTCTCTCAATAAAGTTGACAGAAAAAGGTCAAGCTGTAAATAGGGCATACATTACTGACTGAAATCTAGCAGTGTGAACGTACATTGAGCATGGGGAACATGTTCATGCCATTGCGGCAGGATAACTCCCTGTATTTGTGCTGAATATACTGTCCGGGTGCGAAAGGGTTCGGGTCCAGACTCTTTCCTCGACTCAGTGGCGTCTTTTCATACATCTCCTGACCGAGCAAATAAACAAATGATAAACAAACAAAGAGTATCACAGACATGCTTTAAGGATTTCAGAAGCAAACAGCTGCCACTCACTTCAATATTGTTGTACTCATTGTGACAGGGGTAGTATTTCAGAAACCACTGAATAGAGAATGTCACTTCCTCCGGACACCCGAAAGACATCACTGCAGAGAGAAAAGAGATCCTTATGTCACTATGCAACCAATACAGGACATGTGTTTATTAAAGGAGTAAGTAGTTCAACCAAACATTTCTCATCCTCAGGTCATCCAAGATGTCATGTTTGGAGAAATAGTAGCATTACATCACTTGCTCACCAATGGATCCTCTGCAGTGAATGGGTGCCGTCAATTTTTTTTCTTCAAACCGTTGCTTCCTCTTATGGACTAATATTTAATGATGTACTGGAGTGGTGTGGATTACTTGTGGATGTTTATCATCAGCTGTTTGGATTCTCATTCTGACGGCACCCATTCACTGCAGAGGATCCATTGGTGAGCAAGTGATGAAATGCTACATTTCTCCAAACCTGCTCTGCTGAAGAAACAAACTCATCTTGGATGGCCTGAGGATCAGAAAATGTCCAGAAATGTTTCATTTTTAAGTGAACAACTTCTTTAAGCTTTATCTTCAGTCAATGCAGAAATAATAACATTACACACCTCTTAGATAAATGTCAGTGTCCTTATACATGGCTTTTCTCAACAATAACGGTCTTGATGTCTGGAAAAGAGAAGAAAAAACAATGTCAAATTCTTTCTACAGTTTTCCCCGTAGAAAGTGCTCAGTAGGAAATTAAACTGGTGTGATATGGCATTGTCTTACAGTGGCAGCCACTAGAAACCTCGAGACAGGCCTTTAAATATTTGATAAGCCCTTGTCACAAACTTTACACCGATCATATGGACAATCAAAGGTGACAGCGTCACAGCTCGATGACAAACAAATGACACGTATCTGACTCCTTTATACTGAATACTGAGTAAAATCCTAGGCTATTAGGCTGTAAAAAGCCTTCTTCTGCTGTCATACAGCAAACAGTAACAGATGTTCTTTGTTTTCTCAACACCTTTGTACTTTACAATGCATCAAATTAAATTTACAAAAGTGATTTTACATACATGAAAAGAATATTATATGCAAGTAAAGTGTCGACTTTATTATATCGAATAACTTTTGTGAAAATATGGGTTTAATAATGTTCTAATTGTCATTCAGCATATACAAACATAAAAGAAAAAGTGATCATACTAAATTGTAAATGATTAAAAACATGGTTTAAATTATTAAAAACTTTTTGTTGATCAAATGGGTAAAACTTGACAATTTTGTTTGACATGAACTGCTGTTGATTAATGAGATTTCAATGTCTTCTATAATAAAGCTATATATATATATAACTTTTCATCTTTGATACACACACTTGCATCACAGCAGCGCAATACATGTTGCAAAAATACAATGCAATATTCAACCATTTGATCCTGACAGTATTATTAAACATCATCTCTCATTATCCCAGAGCCTTTCATGGCAAAAAAATAAAAACAGTCTTATGTTTTGTAACGTTAGAGCTGCAGCATGCAGCATTGAGCTAGTCCTCAGCATATGGACACAGTTTAAGAGTGTTTTTTTTATCATTTTAATGACTGACAGCTGTCTCATAACGTGTCGTTCATCTCTCATTAATTTCTAGAGCATGTCTTAAAAATAGACAACATAAAAAAAATCACATAATCCAAGAACTAATGATGCCCTGGTATCTAATGCTAGCTGTTAGCATTTGGAGTCGTCGCTCGTTTTCATCCATCTATAATCATAAACATCATCCACACTCACATTAAGCACTGTAATAGTCCACAGGCCCATCTCTGGAGCGGCGGTAGCTCCATTTAATGATGAAGTGATGAGGAGAAATGGGACAAAAAAGAGCAAACGGCTGCTGTTCTGTATCCACCGGCGGCTACTGTTGGCCATGTTTACTGTCCAGAGACGCGCGCGCGCGCGCACACACACACACCTGTGCGCGTGACACGTCATCCCGTGCGGTCAAAAATCGCGTTAATTAATTATTTAACTGTCATTCGTGTTAAAATGTAAATGCCGTCGCTACAACATTTCTATAGACCGCTAAGCGCTGGACATCATTTAGGGGCTATAGAAGTATACTTGTTTTGTGCCTCCTGTGAAGCTGAGCGAAGAAAAAAAATAAATCTTCTTATGCAACTGACTTTTTTTTTTTGACTGGTAATTTTCTAAAATCTTTTTATCCATGTCGGAGCTTTTGTGCACTCACTTTTCATTATTATATATATTTTTAACATTTTATACATGTACATTTAATCATTTAGCAGATGCTTTTATCCAAAGTGGTTTACAAATGAGTGCTGTGACAAGTCTGTAATTATAACTGATCATTAATTATTGCAAAGTCATCAAAACTGGCTCATGGCATCAGAACTACCCAAAATCAAAATGATCGTACAAACTCGTTTATTTATTTTATTCTATTTTATTATTATTATTATTAGATATTTCAATGTATTTGGAAGTCACATCAAATATTAATTAGCGTAATTAAAAAGACGAACAATGGCTTATCTCTCTTTGTTATATAGCCTAACATTGCATTGACTGAATATGTATATTTTTGTTGATTAAAACTCAAAAGCCTGTTCTTATAATGATATAGCCTAGTCATGGATACCATGATCAAATAAATAGTCATTTAAATATATATATAGCAACACAATATATATATTTAGCAACACATAACCCACTTGGAGCCCAGGGGCGTCGCTAGACCCCTTTTAATGGGGCACATGCCTCAGTATAAATCTCAACTTTAAGTTTTAACAGTTTACTTACCAAATAGGCCACAACAGGTCAACAAAAGTCGCCAAGATAGTAAAACACGTGCTCAAAAAATCTCTTATCACATCGGGTAGGTGTAGAGAGGTCCTATATTGTCCCATTTAATAATTTGAATTAAAATTATAATTTACACTCAATGTTATTATTGCATACTGTTTTATAATGCTCTACAATACTGTAAGGTGCGGATAATTGCCACTATTGAAATTAGTATAAATAGCAGAAATTCCTGCTATTTTAACATAGTGTAAATATAATCTATAGTTAGTGTAAATAACATATCGCTAAGAAAATAGCCTACTGCTATTTTCACATGTAAATAGCATCTAAGATTAATAAATGCTGTTGAAGTGTTGTTCATTCTTAGTTCTTATGTTAGCCTAATTAATGAAGTCTTTCCAAAATATTGTTCAAATTGTTACTACCTTTCGTTATTATTTTGGAATAAAATGTAAAAACTGCATAAAACACTTGTATAATGTATAATAATTATTTAAAATATTAAATAAAATAAAAAATAATGTTAATAAAATACAAAATAGAATTATTTTTGTTCTCTCTTTTTATATAACGTTTATGCGAAATGTGAAAATATTAAGTGTAACAGGCACATGACTTTATATATAGAGCACCAAACTAAAGTAAGTCTCTAAATAATATCGATCATCTTATTTTGATCATTATTGGCTCCTGTTTTTTGTGTGAAGCAGGAAGGAGAGATGGTGAGTTTGAGGGAGGACTTGATAAACAAACTAATGTGCATCAGACGGGTCTCGGACATTAGAGGAAAAAGTCTCAGGAAAACATGTCAAGTCTGTAGAATTGCATTGTTGCTGAGAAAAACATTTATGATTCTGTACTTTCAGATATGAAATTAATATTTAATTCACTAACTCTAACTTGTGCCAAACATGATATTAGGGTTTTCAGCCATAGTCCAATGGAAGGGCAATTGGTATTTTTTCAGCACAGGGCAATAGAACATCTTGCCTGTAATAGACACAGATCCACCAATTTTCTTTCTTTAGTGGACAAAGAGCAATCGTCTTCATACATACTCAATACACATAATACAGGACTTAGAGGAACTGGAGAGGAAGTAAATTGAGAAACACAGTGAATCACCCCTTCCCAAAACTTCTGTACCTCCTCACATTCCCACACACAATGGAAACATGTACCTTGAAGCTTATTACATTTAAAACATAGATCAGGAATATTACATTTATTTAATCTTACAGGGGTTATATACGTTCTCATTATATTGTAAAAGTCTTAACCGAGAGTTCAAAGTTTGTGTTTGTGTATTTAAACAAATTGTATTCCAGTCATCTACTGAGATATCGGCACTTTAATTTCAACATTTTAAATCTAGTTGTACTTTAGATATCAGTCAGGCATCTCTGCCATAAAATGGATGTTTTTGACTGATGTTCCAGTTCTTTATTGACTTTCTTACAGTCTCAAAGGGAGAAAATGGAGGAATATGATTACAACTGTATGACAACTACTCCGAAGCTGTGTATGAAGACATTGTGGAGCTGTGTTCGATGCGCAGACAGAGCATTGAGAACTTCCTCCAGTTGTTTGTTCACCCTATCATTTATTTAGTTGGTTTCATCGGCAATGCCCTTGTGATCGATGTTCGCTCTCTACAAGCGAACCAAGTCCATGACTGATGTGTGTCATCGCTGGAATCCTGTTCATTGCGGCCCTGCCTTTGATGATCTACAGTGAGCAGCACGGGTGGCCCATGGGGAACTTGTCTTGCAAGCTGATGCGTGGCATCTACAGCATGAACCTCTACAGCGGCATGCTGCTCCTGGTTTGCATCAGTGGAGATCACAGCCTTGCTATCATACCGATCAGCCACCTGGTCTGCTTACTCACTTTGCTCCTGTCCCTTCCCACCTTCATGTTTTATGAGCGTTACCAACCTGGCCCAACTGAATCCAGCTTTTGGAACATTATTGTGTTGTGTTTTGGAACATATACAGTGAAGACGTCCCATATGAGTGCTTTTTCAAATTTCAGTCACATATGATAACTGTGGTGCCCAGCTCTCAGCTTGCGTTGGGTTTCTTCTTGCCGCTGTTGTTCATGGGATTCTGTGCATATAGTCCTCACTGTGCACGGCAAAAAATGCTTTTCTTTCTTAGATTTTGTGTCTTGTTTTCAGCCAAAATATCTACAAATTCTTAAATCAAGAAAGATTTTATACACAAGTAAAGATTATTGTCTTGTTTTCATAAAGAACAAGTCAAAATGAAGTGAGTTTTTTGCTTGAAATGAGCAAAATAATCTGCCAATGTTTTTTTGTTGGAAATAAGATTATTTTGCTTACCCCATTGGCAGATTATTTATCTTATTCTAAGCAAAAACTCACTTAAATTTGACTTGTTTTTTCTGAAAACAAGACCATTTTTACTTGTCTAGAAAATCCTTCTTTATTTAAGAATTTTTAGATATTTTGGCTGGAAACAAGACAAAAAATCTAAGTATATAGGAAAAGCATTTTTTGCGGTGTGGTCTTTGTGTTTGTGGTCTGCCATATGCTTTACAATATAACACTGTTGTATTATATCATCGACATGCTTTAAGTGCAGGAATGAGGAGTCTGGTTTTTTAATTTTTTTTATAAATGAGAAAAAATATTACAACACAGTAAGAAATAATGAAATGAGAACCAATGCTTCTTTTATTCCCCAAGGTCAACTCTATCTTACCATTTTTTTCACCTTTTAGGTTTATTTATGTGCTGGAATGTACGGAAGCGTATTGCATTCACTTGAGGAAAAAAAAATCTACTCAGTTTTTCTGAATTAACGAGTTAATTATCTCAGAATTACGAGATAATTAAGTCATTAATTCAGAAAAACAGAGCAAAAACTTTTTTTTTCATTAAAAATTATCTCGTAATTCTGAGATAATTAACTCGTTAATTCAGAAAAACAGAGCAAAAACTTTTTTTAATGAAAAATTATCTCGTAATTCTGAGATAATTAACTCGTTAATTCAGAAAAACAGAGCAAAAACTTTTTTTAATGAAAAATTATCTCGTAATTCTGAGATAATTAACTCGTTAATTCAGAAAAACAGAGCAAAAACTTTTTTTAATGAAAAATTATCTCGTAATTCTGAGATAATTAACTCGTTAATTCAGAAAAACACAGCAAAAACTTTTTTTAATGAAAAATTATCTCGTAATTCTGAGATAAGTCGTTAATTCAGAAAAACAGAGCAAAAACTTTTTTTAATGAAAAATTATCTCGTAATTCTGAGATAATTAAGTCGTTAATTCAGAAAAACAGAGCAAAAACTTTTTTTTTCATTAAAAATTATCTCGTAATTCTGAGATAATTAACTCGTTAATTCAGAAAAACAGAGTAGATTTTTTTTCCTCAAGTGAATGCAATACATGGAATGTTTTTAAATTTATTTCCGTTTTTTTTATTTCAATACGTCTATAGGACGTTTCTTATCAGATGTCAAACAGACGTTTATTAGATGTCTTTAAGATATTTATGATTTAGAATATACGTATTGTAAATAATTTGATTCAGATCAGGACTTCGGAGCACGTATAGCCAATCGTTTCTGATTTCTTTTTATTAAACCATACGAAAGATTTCCATGCATTTTGTCCCGATGGAGAAATCGCTTACGAACTTGTACGACAGCAACAACAAAATTACACTTTTTCAAAATGTTTAATAGAAGATTTGATCTAAACATGCATTACAATTTTTTATATTTATATTTACCTTTTTGTCTTTCATTTTTTTGATAATTAATTCCAACACAGTAGTAGTAGTAGTAGTGGAAACAAACACGTTTCCTTCATTTAATTGCAACTTAATCAGATTTTACTGACTTGAAATGTTGTCTGCATACGTTTTCAAGCTTTGCACTTACATTATGATACTTATTGCTTACTAAACTCACAGTAAATGACAGATTTCAACTGGTATTGACACTGAAATCATAAGCAAATGTTTCCGGGTAATAGATTTTAATATTAAATTAAATATGAACAAATGGCTCATTCAGAGTATTACTAGACCAAGTTAACATTTCATATAACATTTATAACAAACTTTATTTTGTTAGCAGTATTTAAAAAGATATTGCTCATAATGGCATTAATTGTACACTCTCAACCTCAAATTAATGCAGATATCATTGTACCTCAATCAAAAGACTTCACTCGTTTAAACACTTCTGTATATTTCTCTAAAGATTCTGCTTTTCTTCATGTCAGTTTGACTTCCAAGTTAAAATGTAAAAACTATATATAAAAACACCTTGTTCTTTATATTTACAAAATGCATTTCTAATATACAAATTGGATTCTATGCAAAAACAGTTCACAAAAAAGCTTAAAATCACAATATACTGCAGCTTAATCTTACAACTCCTGAAGACCATTACATTATATACTTAACTTCATCACTTCAGAAAAAACAAGACTTGTTTTCTAACATTTGTAGCATCACAGTTTTGTGGTCTGTACTTCAACATGCATTAAGGCAAAAACTACACCATGGTAAAGCTTTCAAGACAGGGCCCACCAGGTGAGTTTAGGGTCCACCGTGTTTCTGTGCAACTGTGAAATGCTGTATGAGGGCAAACAAACGAGATTTATTTTTTTTGCTGACATTTTGCAAGACATGAAGTCAGGTATTTGTTGCCATAGAAATTTGCATACACTGCTGTTAAAATGTTTGAAGTTGTAAGATTTTTTAATTATTTTGAAATGTCTCTTCTGCTCATCAAGACTGCATTTATTTGACCAAAATACAGTAAAACAGTAATATTATGAAATGTTACTCAACAATGGACCCTCTGCAGTGAATTGGTGCTGTCAGAATTATATTCCAAACATCACAATAATACGGTGGCCGAGAGAGCTCAACGCGCTGCAAATAAAAAAAACAACTTCTTCAGTTTGACAACACACGCGCTACAAATGCTCACAACACAACCAAATAAACGCGCTGCAAATCAAATTCTTTATTTGGTTGTGTTATGAGTATTTGCAGCACCTGCTTTCTTGATTTGCTGGTGCTTTTTCTATTTGCATGTGTTTTCTGAAGCTGCAGAGCATTGAGCTCTCTCGGCCACCATACAATAATCCACAAGTACTATGACATGTCTGTCATTAACAAATCGATAAAGAGGTTTTTAACTTCAAATCATTGCTTCTGTCTAAAATACGAATCCATAATAATCCTTTCCCCAGTAAAAATGTTGTCTGGTCTGAATCAGGAGAGAAATACGCACTGATCAAGCACTGTTTATGAGCTAAAACAGCCCCAAACTGATCTAAACAAATATGCCTTAATGATGGATTTGTTTCTTACAAACACACAGCTTTTCTCTTCTCTAGATGTTAATTGATGGACTGGAGTGGTGTGGATTATTGTGATGTTTTTATCAGCTGTTTGGACTCTCATTCTGACGGCACCCATTCACTGCAGAGCATCCATTGGTGAGCAACTGATGCAATGCTACATATCTCCAGATCTGTTTTGTTGAAGAACAAAACTCATCTACATCTTGAAAGGCCTGAGGGTGGGTAAATTTTCATTTTTGGGTGAACTATTCCTTTAACTCAACCAATGGTGTGAGTTTGGCACTGTTTGTCCAACAATGGCAGATAGGTGTTCAAGAAACCTGTTTGAATAAAATCATTATTAATTCAGTTTTTTGACAAAATATGCCCTCCAAAAGTTTGGAAACGCCCTAGAAAAGTGGGGTTTTGGACAATATTGGCATGAATCCTTTTTAATTTGTGATAATTTTTCACTGATAAGGAACAACACAAACTACGAAAACATTTTATTACATAGACAGTTTGTGCATAGAAAAATTTTCGATTCATCAAAATATCCACCATTTGCAGCTATTACAGCTCTGCATAATCTGGGCATCCGAGCTGTCAGTTCATTCAAACATTGACTTTGAATTGGCAATCAATTGTTGAAGCTACAGTATTGAGTGTGCTGACCCAAAAATCTCTGGGCCAAGTTTAAACCAGTAACCAGGCATCAGAGCTGGCAGAGGGGCATGTCTGACTTTGACATGTATATATTGCCATTATTATGTATTATTGCTGGTCTTCAATGATAATGTCAAGTTACTTTAATGTATTTGCACCGAAAAATGATAAGGATTTCTCCAAAACCACACTTTGCCAGGGGTGTTTCCAAACTTTTGGAGGGCAGTGTACTTTAGTTGGATACCACAAAAGAAGTCAACTTCCAATCAGAGCAAACGTGTGGTGTCACTCGATGTTTGCTGCGTCGCCGTCACGTCCCTGACCGTTTCTTCGCTGTCCTGTTCTGAGAGTCTGTGATTCAACAGTGGCGTATCTACAGTGCTTCTCGTCGCATGATCCCCGGAGGAAATGACGACAACGTACCGGTCGTCCTCTGCGTCTGTGCTCTCGTGAACGTCCGCCATCACTACTGACGTGTCCGTGGTTTGGCGACTGCAGGAGGGTGAGGATGTGAGCACAGGGCCCTCCGCCGCCACGCTGGGTAACTCCTCTTCCTCCTCTTCCTCCTCGGGGAAGCTGGTGTTGATGTAAATGATGTCTCTTCTGCTGGAAACCGCAGGAAGCTTCCCTGCCAGACTCTCCAGCCTCTTCCTAACCTGTGTGAAGTCGGGTCGGTCCACCGGATCAGCTCTCCAGCAGCTGAACATGATGTCATACCTGAAACACAAAAGCACAGGACATGTTATGAGAGTCAAATGTACTGAAAAACATTAACCCTGTAAAGCCTGCTGTACCATATTTGATAAGCAAAGGCCTCGAAATTACCAACATGTTCAAAACTTTCCTGAAACCTATTGCACACAATTTACTACATGCATTCTGTCATCTGATGGATCATTTAGAGTTTTTTAGCCAGTAAAAGATCTTTAAGTACTACAAAATATATAACTGTATATACATGCAAGTATTTTCAAAATATATACCAAAAACTTTTATTTTGGATGCAATTAATCATTTGACAGCACTACTTTAGAGTAATGAATGTGTTTTTAAAAAGTATAGGGTCACTTTCGATTTTGTTGAATTATGTTAACATTTTTGTAGTGGATTTGAGTTTTAAGACAAAACAGTTTTAAAACAAACTCACAGTTCATCCAGACAGCCGCTCGGTTGTTTCAGCCGGTTTCCCTCAAGGAGATAATCGTAAATCTCATGGTTTTGTACGCCAGGGTACGGGGTCATTCCTCGAGTGGCTATTTCCCACATGGTCACTGCAAACGCCCACTAAAAAGGACATTAAGAGATAACAAACATCAACAACTGCTGTAGACCTTCTGCAAAACAAACCACCAAAAACAGTTCAACAGTTTAAGGTCAGTATGATCTTAATATTTTTATTCAGAATGGATTCCTTAAAATGTGACCCTGAAGCACAAAACCAGTCATAAATAGCACAGGTATATTTGTAGCAATAGCCAAAAATACATTGCATGGGTCAAAATTATAGATTTTTCTTTTATGCCAAAAATCATTAGGATATTAAGTAAAGATCATGTTCCATGAAGATATTTAGTCAATTTATTACTGTAAATATATCAAAACTTCATTTTTGATTAGTAATATGCATTGCTAAGAACTTAATTTGGACAATTTTAAAGGCGATTTTCTCAATATTTAGATTTTTTTGCACCCTCAGATTCCAGATTTTCTAATAGTTGCATCTCAGCCAAATATTGTCCGATCATAACAAACCATACATTAATGGAAACTTATTTATTCAGATTTCATGTGATGTATGTATAAATCTAATCTAATCTATAAATTGACCCTTATGACTGTTTTTTTGCAATTTGTGGTCCAGGGTCACAAATGATCAAAAGTGGCAGTAAGAAAATTTGTGTTACAAAAGATTTATATTTCAAATAAATGCTGTTCTTTTGAACTTTTTATTCATCAAAGAATCCTGAAAAAAAAGATAAAGCAGCACAACTGTTGTCAACATTGATAATAATAAGAATATTTCTTGAGCAGGAAATGAGCATATTAGAATGATTTCTGAAGGATCATGTGATGCTAAAGACTGGAGTAATGATGCTGGAAATTCAGCTTTGATCACAGGAATAAATGACAATTTGCAATATATTAGAAAGCAGTTATTTTAAGTTGAAATAATATTTCGGAATATTAGTTTTTACTGTATTTTTGATTAAATAAATGCAGCCTTGGTGAGCTTAAAGGGTCATACAAAAAGTATTCTCGTAGCTTTGTAAAATTACGGTTGAACCCCTGTTACATGGATTATTTTACCGATCTCCTTGCTACGTTTCTGGACGTTGATGGTGTTGAGTCCATTGCTGTCTATAGGAGGGTCAGACAGCTCTCAGAATGCATCAAAAATATCTTAATTTGTGTTCCGAAGATGAACGGAGGTCTTACGGGTTTGGAACGACATGAGGGTGAGTGACAGAGTTTTCATTTTAGGGTGGATAACCCTTTAAGACACAAACTTTTGAATGGTAGTTTATGTAAAATATAATGAACTACAAAGTTAACTGATCAGTTGTAGAGACTGATAAATTTGGATGAAACTGAACAATGAAGATGGCTGTGATGACGGTTCCTACCACATCACTTTTCACCGTGAAGACTCTGTCAGCGAGGCTTTCCACAGCGATCCATTTGACAGGCATCTTGGCTATCCGGCCCTGTCTGTAATAGTCACCGCTGTAGATTTTCTTTGACAGACCAAAATCAGCGACACACACGCTCATATCATCACGTAACCTGAATGAAATAAAATGGAAATTGCTTAAAACAAACACAGAGACTTCAAAAGTTCAAATAAACAGTTACAAAATCCCCTTAACCGTTATAAGATACAAGCATTTCTGCTCACCAAGGCTGCATTTATTTGATTAAAAACACAATAAATCGAAAAATAATGTGAAATATTATTGCAAATTAAACTGACTGTATCCTATGTGGATACATTGTAAAATGTAATTTATTTCTGTGATGCAAAGCTGAATTTCAGCATCATTACTCCAGTCCTCAGTGTCACATGATCCTTCAGAAATCATTCTAATTTTATTAATATCTTTATTTTTTGGTGCTTCCCTGACTAAAGTGTATAGAAGACTGTAAGTTCAGGACACGTACATGCAGTTGCGTGCTGCCAGGTCTCGGTGGAGGAAGTTTCTGCCGCTGAGATACTCCATTCCCAGAGCGATGTCAATCATGAACTTCAGGAGCATTTGTGTAGGTAGATACTGGAAATACAACACAACATCCTATTAGACCGTCATAGTACTATTTTGTAGACAAGCAGTATTGCTGTTCTTTGCCATCTTACCACAGGATCTTCACTGAGACGGGAGAGGAGGAGGAAGCTGTGCAGGTCTCCATACTTCATGAAGGGAAGCACAACCATCGGTTTGGGAAAGTGGCCTGAAACAACCTCTAAACAAACACCTGTGTGAACAAAACAACATTAGAGAAAAAGATTTACAATAAGGGATAATGAGCATTCAGGCATGTTTCTTACCCAACAGTCTGATGACGTTAGGATGGTGAAAATCCTTCATGCAAGCAGCTTCATTCAGAAACTCTTCAATCTCTCTCTGGGAGAAGTTATCCACTGAAAGAGGCAGAAATCAATCATTTATTTGATTCTCTTTTGGCATATCTAGTTATACAGATATTTCATTAAATATAAGTTTATAAGATCCTTGTAAAGATCGGGTAGCTCTCAGATTAGTTCATGCTACTTGAGGCAAGTGTTGAATGTGTGGCTAATACAGTATATTAAAATAAGATCAGCTCTAAAAACACACAACAAAGAATATAACAAAATCCTAAAACAGTGTTTTTATCAATATCCAGAGTAAAAACGCTCCACCATTGAGTCACGAAAGATGCATAGTAATATTTATTATTTATGACAATTTACAACACTTTTGTATTAGATGTTGATTTGAGTTTAAGGAACACTCACAATTGATTATAGTGAATTTATTTAAATGAAGTTCTTTACATAAATTAATAAGATTCTCTCATAAGTAAAAAAAAATAAATGAAAATCAACCTAAAACAAATCTCTAGGTGCAAATATGGTAATAACTAAAATTGTAATGAATGCAAAAATAAAATAAAACAAGAAATAATAATTGAAAAAAAATGTAAAAAAAAAAAAATATTTTTGTAAATAATTCTATATAAAATGTGAAACTTTAAAAATAATAAATAGTAATAAAATTTTTCAAAATAATGTAAAATAAAAAATACTTAAAATGTACATATTCTTAAAACAACAATGACAATAATAATAATAAATGTAATAATAAACTTTTTGAATAAAATACCTAAACAGAAAAAAAAATTAACTCACGTTTCATGGTCTTGACGGCAACTTTTTCCGAGGTTCCATCAGGTTGTTTGAGATGCCCCTCCATCACGGATCCAAACTCCCCTGTAAGAGAAACGTCAGGTCATTACGTTCATCTGACATGAGCTGCAACACAACACTAATCCACACCAGACTGTGTCCTCACCTTCTCCCAGGACTTTACCGATGGACAGCAGGTTCCTCATGATCATCACGTCCTGGAGTTTGGCCTGAAGCTCACTGCTAATGCCCAGACTGGCAACTAAGAGAATGAAGAAATATGTCATAATCTATAACACATACTTTTTTGGAAACTGGATACAGGCAAGTGATAAAAACACTAATAATGCACGACATACGTGTGATTTCGATGGCTGAGCGGTTGTAGGATCTCTGAGGTCTGTACTCAACGTTTGGAGTGAGTTTATCATCAGGTCCAAACAAACACCTGTAGAGGGCGCCAGTGATGCACATTTATACATAAACAGACATGACAACCACACAGCAATACACAGTCCAAAAACAAACATGTTGTGATTTTCCTACTTAGTATTATCTTTTTCTTTTCCAGTACAAAACTCTAAACCTTCCCCTTAATCAAGATCCATTAACTTGAAACGTAAAATGACATGATATTTCCCTTTTCAATTAATATGATATTTCTTGCCCCACTGGCAGAAATGTTTCCGTTTTAAACTTAAACTTTTGATAATTTTTTGATTTATATACATATGTCTAATGTCATTTTGCTTGTATCTTTGATTTAAGAATATTTAGATATTTTTTACTGGAAAACAAGACAAAAACACTAAATGAGAAAATAAGTTTTTGCAGTGTAACCAGTACAATGCAGCAAGCTTCCCCAAAAAAAATAAAAAGTGCTAGTCGACTGACGTAAATCAAGCAAATATATTAGCACAAAAACAACAATAACAAAGCAAAAACCACGAAACTTCATGCTGGTCTAAACCGCTCTTTTCAGCAAAGGAGAAGGTATTACAGACTACAAAAAAATGACTAGAAATCCACTGACTCTTAAAATGCAACAGAAATGAACTGTGCTGAACTGAAGGATTTCAAACTTTGTGAATGTGTTGCCTTAACTAGACATTGTCATTATAATGGCTAAGCAGACATTTCATTAACCCTGGCTTGTCCACATATGAACACTAATTTTCCTGTCTGTCTTCAATGCAGATTAGATTTATTTTCGCCACATTTGCAGCAATTTTAGATGCAGCCTAAAGGACCTTGAACAGTTCAAATTTGGTTAGTAACGTAGTGGATCTTTAACCACAAAGCCAGCACAACCCCCACTGCAAACTATGGTTACAGTCAGCCAGAAGTTATTAAAGGATTCCAGAGAATGAAGGAGGAGATGTTGTTAGTCTCACTTGCAAACAACCAGATGTAATCTGAAACTCCTTTCTCAGCGCTGCTTTGGCCAACTCTGTCCTCCATCATTTTGTTTTACTAAGAAGCCATGCTGTTTTTACAGACCAACTTTCCCCCTACTTTTCTTCCCGAAGCCTTCAATTTCTTGCCCCAAGTACATTAAGATGAACATACTCCGGCCTCTAAAATAGCCCTTGTTTTTCAGATTTGGTCTTGGAATGAAAAGACGTCTGAAAATCACACAGCACAGTGAGATTTAACAACAATTACAGCATTTAAATCTGGAGTGATAAAATTAAGTGCTTGCATTGCGAAATACCTTTAAGAACACCTCAGAAAAACTGAATAACAAGAAAAAAAATACACACAGACACTGAAGAAAGTAATTAAATGCAAGTGCATTTGCAACCCAAAGAAACAGACGGAAAAAAGACAGGACTTGATTTTAATTGACTATTGAGAGTTATCAATTTTAGAATTTATTAGACTTAAAAAACTAAATTCTAATTTAAGTGAACTTAAAACAATCTTCGCATAAACCCATTATAATAAATGTCATATTTACCTGTGCCCTTCAGCAGAAATATACAGAAACTGAAGTTATCAAACACTAAATTCTATAAAACTATAAAAGTAATTTTTTCCTCTTTTTTCTTTTGTCCTTTGATTAATAGACATCACAGCAGCTGGTTATTAGGTTAATTTGGCTGTTATTTCTTTAAGAGCTACCGCTGCTGAACGTGAGGCGGATGCATCATATTTTCTCTCAACTCTTTTTACCTTTTCTAACCCACTTCAGGTCTTAAAGTCTCTATTAATGAGCTGACGAGTTGAATCGGGTGTTAGATGAGTGAGACAGTGCTGAGCTGCTCCAGGACAGTTGTGAAAACCATTTCAGAGACATGTTCTTAAATGTGACTCATATAAAATATATTACATGCATGCACAGTTTTAAGCCTGCAGGCTACAGCGCGCGCTGTGAGCACAGTACAGTTTCCACACTCGTTTGACTCGCGCCTGCCGCTGAAGTGAAGTTAGCTCGCCAGTGATGTGTTCGTAAAGACGTTCTGCGACTGAATACATGCACTTCTTGTCAAGAGAAAAAGTGAGGGGTGGCCAACCCTAAGCCCCGCCCCTGCGTTAATGGCGTTAAATATTTTTAACGCATTAAACTGAAAAAAATAATCGCCTGCATTAACGCGCCAATTTTGACAACGTACACATATATACATATCCACACATACATACACACACACACACACACACACACACACACACACACACATATATATATATATATATATATATATATATATATACACACATACAGTACATATCCACACACACACACACATATACAGTACATATCCACACACACACACACATATATATCCACACACACACACACACATACAGTACATATCCACACACACACATATATACACACACACACACACACACACACACATATATACACATATCCACACACATATATATATACACATATATATATATATACACACACACACACAATATTTATTTATTACTTATTTTTTGATGAATCATGCACAATAAGACCAGGAACTAATCAAATAAACAATTTTGATTTCACGTGACTAAGAAAAGAAGAAATGACAAACAACTTACTGCAAATAAGAGCAGTTGTGCAACCACATGGCCACGAGTATCACTATCATCAAGAGACAGAAACTGCAAACAACTCCAAGAATGATGTACGCGGAGTCGGGACGACTGGGAATCGGAGTCGAGGATGGAGACAAAGGCAATTCTGAAAGCAAAATACACATGCATTAATAAACAACAGCATTAACAAATAGGTTGGCATATGTGCTTTTAATTAAGGTCAGTATAATACTAAACCTCTAAAATGTATTGGCCAATGTTTTATTATCCTCTATGTATTGTACTCCTGTTGAATCTCACTAATGGCTTTTTATCCCATAGCTCAGTTCAGCAGTTTCAGGTTTTTATATGGTAACTTTATATGGTTTATATGGTAAGAGTGATTTAACTTCAGCTGTTTAACTGCGTAAGCATTTGGTTGTTTCGCAAACAAAAATCCCTCTTGACTGCTTCAAGGCTATTTGTATTTAATTGACTGCATATTTAAAGAGGTTTTTAAACTTTATAATCAACTGGAAATATTTCTTAGGAGAATCTACGCATGTATGCACTGCAATTCATTTGCAAATCAAGACGAGTTCAACAGGATGCCTTCCTGAGTAAAGCAGTAATTCAGGGTTCCTGCTGTGCTTTTGCGTATCAAAAAATATATTGTATTAAAAACTGACTCCAGGAACTGCATTAGTGCCATGGGCTAGACTGTTAAGATGGTAATTGCAGGAAAGCTGTTATTTTTCTTGTCTAGACTTGCCAAAAATATGAATGCATTTAAAGGACATTTTATAAGTAATAATAAATAAATAAATAAAAATTACATAATAAAAATGGAATGAAAGTAAAATTTAAATAATTATATAAAATTATAATATATTTAATATAATGTACATTATATAAAAATCTATAAATATACATTTGATAAAATATAAATAATATATTAAACAAACAAACAAATAAATCCACCGCACATATCAGTTACGTGGGACAATAGTCAAAATAATAAAAAAAATATAATACTATAAAATTATTATGTAAACTAATATACAATAATATCAATGATATAATATAAATTACATAAAATATTAATTAAATAAAAAAATAAATCCACAGTGGACATCAGTTACCTTGGACAATAGTCAATTATACAGAAAATTATTAAGAAATACATACAATAAATAAAAAAATATATATATATATATATATATATATATATATATATATATATATATATATATACACACACACACACACACACAGTATCTCACAGAAGTGAGTACACCCCTCACATTTTTGTAATTATTTTATATCTTTTCATGTGACAACACTGAAGACCCCCGGTTTAGACATTAATGGCTGTGTGTTGACTTATTTTGAGGGGAGAGCAAATTTATACTGTTATACAAGCTGTACACTCACTACTTTACATTGTAGCAAAGTGTCATTTCTTTTTGTAGGTAGGGGAGGGAATGCCCAGCTCTCTCTCCACCCTCAATACCACGACTGAGGTGAGACCCTTGAGCAAGGCACCGAACCCCCAACTGCTCAGGGTGTGTGTTCACGGTGTGTGTGTGTTCACTTCTCACTGCTGTGTGTGTGTGCACTTGGATGGGTTAAATGCAGAGCACAAATTCCGGATATGGGTCACCATACTTGGCCACACGTCATGTCCTTTCCTTTCCTATATATACGTGTGTGTAGTTGATGTATCAATGCGTCCTCTGGTGTGACGGAAAAATGTAAAAAATAAAATAAAAACCTTTAACAATACAGATAAACCTCACTCATGCTATTTGTAACTAAGAATGAAGATACATTTTTCAAGTTAGTTTTTTCTACATTTTTGCTGTCACACCATAGGACAATTTTGATTTGTCAACTACCCATATACATATGTTTTTATCCACTTCAAATGTTGACTAGTGTGTGTGTGTGTGTGTGTGTGTGTGTGTGTGTGTGTGTGTATATATATATATATATATATATATAATATAGTGCTGTCAAAATTAGCACGTTAATTTTTTCAGTTTAACGTGTTCAAATTATTTAAAGCCGTTAACGCAGGGGTGGGGCCTAGGTTTGGACACCCCACTCATAACTACTAATTCTGTCTCTATTTTCTTGACAAGAAGTGCATTTATTCAGTCGCAGAACGTCTTTACGAGCACATCAAACAGGAGACGTTTCAGATGCGCGCTTCAGCTTCACTTCAGCGTCAGGTGTGCTCGCAGCGTGTGCTCTTCAATACATGCACAAAGGTGCCGGCACGCACATAGCCTGTATCATTTCATATCAAATCGTGAAAGAAACTACGAGCATGCAATGTCGTGATCAGTTAAGTCACGAAGTTAACAAAAATGTTGATTAAAGCTGCCATAAAAATGTGCATATATGTTATATATGAGTTACATTAAGAAATGGTTTTCAAAACTGTCCTGGAGAATCCTAGCACTGTCTCCCTCATCTAACACACTCGATTCAACTCGTCAGCTTCGTAGAGATTGAAATGGGTCCGACCTGAAATGGGCCAGAAAAGGTAGAGTTGAGAGAAAATACGATGCTCAGATCGCGTCACGTTCATCTCTTAAAGAAATAGCAGCCAAAAACAACCTAATAAACAGCTGCTGTGATGTCTGTTCATCAAAAAAAAAAAAAAAAAAAAAAAAAAAAAGAGGAAATCAATAACTTTTATAGTTTTAAGGATTCATGTGTATTTAGTTTAGAATTTAGTGTTTGATAACTTTATTTCAAATGTGAAATTATTGCAATATAAAAGTATATTTAAAAACTTTGTTTTTTTTAATTGCGATTAATAAAAAAAAAAGTGTGATTAATTAGTTCCTTTTTTTTAATCGATTGACAGCACTAATATATATAGTTTCACTGCTTCGCAATATTTTGTTACATCATTCTAATACTTAAACCCAGGGGAAGGTTCTTGCATCTACTCACCAGCGTCTGGTACAAAGAGCCAGTAGCGAGATCGTTTGGTCCCACAGCCGCTCTGAGTGCAGGCCACCACCTCCACACTGTACGTGGTGTTGAACACCTGCAGGGTCACCGCGGCCTCTGTGGTGATGCTGTGAATCTAAAACACACATTTTCACACAGACTTTACATATATATATAACCTGCAGAGCAAAACGAGAATATTTTTAATCATTGTATGGTCAAAAGTCTAGCACAGACTGGTGTGAATCTCCATGCTGGTTCAAGCTGGTTTATACTAGTTTGGTATTCAGACTGAAGCAACTCAAGTTTACTTTATCCATACATGTGACCCTGGACACAAAACCAGTCTTAAGTCGCTGGGGTATATTTATAACAATAGCCAAAAACACATTGTATGGGTCAAAATTATCAATTATTATTTTATGCCAAAAAACATTAGGATATTAAGTAAATCATGTTCCATGAAGATATTTAGTGAATTTCCTACCGTAAATATATCAAAACTTAATTTTTGATTAGTAATATGCATTGCTAAGAATTTCATCTGGACAACTTTAAAGGTGATTTTCTCAATATTTAGATTTTTTTGCACCCTCAGATTCCAGATTTTCAAATAGTTGTATCTCAGCCAAATATTGTCCTATCATAACAAACCATACATCAATGGAAAGATTATTTATTCAGCTTTCAGATGATAGAGAAATGTCAATTTCGAAAAATTGACACTTATGACTGGTTTTGTGGTCCAGGGTCACATATTTCCATATATATATATATATATATATATTTTCTTTTTTAAATCATGCAGAAATGCGAGTATCAAATATGATCATCAGGCTTTTGAGGAATGTTTATTTGTTCATCTCTCAATCATCATTGTACTGCATTGTATTATATGTTTTGATCAACTGAGCATTTAAATATATTTTTACTAAGTATTATTGGGAGATATAGATTGACAACTGGTATTCATATTCATTTTATGTAAGTATGTGCTATACTGTTACACAGATCTCATAGATTTACATTGCAAGCTATAAGAAACTGCACCGAACTGCATACTCAGTCTGGGCCTTTGAATAAAATTGTGCTTTTTCCTTCTCAAGATCCATATTCTCACTAGATCATATTATATGAGCCATAAAAGCTTGATGTACCAAATATGACACTCCAAAAAATGAAACATTTGTTTCATTTCTGCTATATTTTGTTTAAATGTTAACTATTTTATTTCGACTATTATTTCATGTCAGGCTTTACGGGGTTAAACTAGTTACATAGCATCATGAGTTAAACATCACAGCAGCATTTTCAAATTCTATAGGCCACTCAAGTCATTCTTCCTCTTTTCTATCCAAGTTTTTCAATATTACACAAAAAAAATGTCATATTAAGGAAATAGTTTAGTATTATTACAGGAAAGAAAATCTTTTTGTGTGAAATCACACCAAAAACAATGTAAAAACAAAACTTAAAGGCTGGATGGAAAAAGAGAAAGAAAAAGAGAAGCTGTTGTTGGTGAGCCATGTGCTTGCAGGATGCATGAAGTTTAACACACACACACAGAGATGCATGTGACACATCCATGCTGCTGGTTGCGTGAAGCTGCTGTTGTCACTCCTGTTCCCAAAATCTCTCTGACATGCTGACACTTACACGAGTCAGCGAGTCTTCACATGCTGTTTTTACATCCACAAAATAAAAAAACACAAAAACAAGAAGTGAGTTGTTCTAGGGGCCCTGAGAAGTACGCACGGTGAGGTTTAAGGGTGTGTGCGACTCATTTCTGCATGTAAATATCTGCTCTGCCTCTGCTCAGAGATTTACAATTACATTTGTTTTCCTAGTCAATCATCACCTGAATGTCCTCCAGGTGTCTCAGGATGAACTTTTTATAGATTATCTTATTTAATTCATGCACATTTCTGTTGGCCATGCATGAGAAGCAACACAACAGATTAAGGTTAAATAAATGCTAGAAAGAGAAACAAACCAAAAAGAAAAACTCAATCCTGGCCCAGCCACTGCGATAAGCCCCTTCTGGTCGTCTAGCTCACATAATGGCTTCCTGCTTTTTACAGGTCCTTAAGTTTTTCAATCCTTGCCCTCCATTTGTTGAGGGAATCCAGGATTACTGTGAGAAAAGCAAACTCAGCAGTTATATTTAAACCCAGCCTAAAACAACATTCCTTTCAAACTCGCCAAGAAACCGATTGACTAAAACTCACTCATTTACTGAAATAAACCTGATCATCTCCTGCAGTGCATTACTGTCTCAACCATCGAAGGATCTGCAGTGCACTTAATAAATACATATTTATTTGGACTTCTTCAAGGGTTTAGGGTCTAAACCAAAATACATTATTATTATTATTATTATTTAAATCAGCATAACTGAACTATCCCAGGAACTGGATTAGAATTGCCATGTGAAAAACAAAACAAAACAAAAATGTATTTTTATTTTGGGGTAAAAAAATGACCCTGTACCAGAGTTATCATTATTATTGTTAAAATAGCGATTATAAATATTTTTGTTAATTAAAATAAAGGTTCTAAAAAATATAATATAATTCTTAGATGGAAAAACTAAACCAAAACAATTAAACTAAACAATCAAAATGAAACTAAACAACTTTATTTAAATCAGCATAAATTAACTATTGCAGGAAGTGGATTAGAACTGCCATGTGCAAAACAAAACTAAACAAAATAAAAAATATAATTAATTTTTATTTTGGGGTGAAAAATGACCCTGCACCAGTGTTATCATTATTATTGTTAACTAAAAATAGCACATTTTTATTAATTACAGTAAAGGTGCAAAAAGAATAATATAATTATTATAATTATTTAATAATTACTAAAACTAAATGAAAATTAGAAATTGAAGCACTAAAATTTCTAACTGGAAACAAATAAAACTAATACTAAAACTGAAATTAAAAAAGAACCTAAAAAGTAATATTAAATAGAATAATATTAATAAAGAGAAAGAATAATAAAATAAAATGGACAAAAGCGCAAAGAAAAAAAAAATACTAATTAAAGCTAATTCAAAGTATTAACAAAACTATAATAGTATAAAAATAATACTAAAGAAACACTGCTCTTGAAAAATGTACGAGTATAAAACTAGCAGACTTTTATGTGTACATTCTTGCAAGTTTCTGTGACAAAGTGTTTGCCAAAAACCCAAACATAAATGTAGGTCAAAATCATTCACTATGCCGTGAGCAGATGTTACTTGAACTAATTGGTCATTTTGTTAAAGGGAAAGCAACAGGTGTCGTTCTGAGAGCAGCTGTGAGTGTGAATGCATGACACTCATTTCCAGTTACTGTTGTGTTCACAGAGTGAGATCACACAGGTCCGTCACGGCAGATTGTTAATCGCAGACATTGATGCGTCAGGTCATTCAGTGGTGAATCATGCCAGACGGACAATAACAAAGGACTTCTCCACACACTGTCGGTTTCCTGCTACCAGGACAGAAACAGGAAGTACACATTGTCTAAAATGCCATGCTGTAACTAAACCACTCCCACATGATCAGTCACTGGCCACACAGGGCATTGAGAGGTGAGTAGAAGCACATGTTCTGTGTAATAAACAACTGCAGCTTCTTTTTTTTTTATATGTTACACACCTGACCTTGAAAACTTTCTATTATAGTTGCCCAAACAACCCAATCTGGGCTAAAAAAATATATATAGTCATTATTTTTCCAATTGCACTTGTGGTGGAGAAATGACATAATTCTCCTTTACACAAATAGTTCACCCAAAAATGAGCATTTGCTGAAAACATACATCATCCTAAGGCCATCCAAATGTAGTTTCTTCATCATATTTGGAGAAATGTAGCATTGCATCACTTGTTCAGCAGTGAATGGGTGCCGTCAGAACGAGAGTCCAAACAGCTGATAAAAACATCACAATAATCCACACCACTCCAGTCCATCAGGGGTGAGTACTTTTTAAGCAAATTTTCATTTTTAGATGAATTATTGCATTAACAAAACATTGCAAACTGATCAGCAAAGATAAAAGCATAACATCAAAATGAAGACATTTGCAGCTGAACTCAAGCTGGCTGGCATGCCCGAGGAAACTGTAAAAATTAATGATCTCAGACTGTCACTTTCATCTTAGAAACAAGAGCAGCTGTTTCATTGCTAATTTCCTCGCAGCTGGTGAAAGTGACTTGTTATGATCTCAGATCCAAAGAAGAACCAAGTCTGTTGAGCAATACTGAGCAAAACACTGCTTTCAGCAACCTGGGAGAAGTTGATAAACTGTGCAATAAAAATAAATGGTTACATACAGGATATCTAGATACTATAAATCCGTTTAGGTGATTTTGCTCTTATTTTGAGAGCCACTAGATTTTTTAATTATTTTCCATCAAACAGAACAGATGCGAAGATGTTTACTTCCGTTGCATCCAGTGTTATTTTAGTTTCACTGGTATTTTTGCTTTATATTTTAAATTAATTTTATTTGTATATTTTCTGTTTGAGTTATTTTGTTGAGTTTTATTTAATTTGTTTTTAAAATTAAGTTTTAGTTTTAGGTTTAGTTTACTTTTAGGAACAAAAAAATCTGAATCATACTCTCTTTTCCTTTAAAGGGGACCTGTTATGCAAAAATCACCTTTATAAGGCGTTTGAACACCTTATAAAAGTGTGGCCGCAGTGTGTGAAATCAACCAGCCTATAATGTTAAAAATCCACCTACTCATTTTTTTATAAATCCAATAAATCATGAGCAGTCTCTCCAAAAGAGCTGTTTCAGATTCTGCCTCGGTTCACGTCACCGAGGGGAAAAAGTTCCGCCCTTTTGTGACGCTCTCTGCTCTATTAGCATAAACCCAGCCCTGAGTGAGAAGCTGTGGTCCGCCATTACTGGAGATATATGCAATGTTAGAACCAAAGAGGCTTTACAAGTGTAGTGTTCATAGGCGTAATTTATGGGTGGGACGGGTGGGACATGTCCCCACCACTTTTTACCAGGCTCGATATTGTCCCCACCACTTTTAAAAAGTAACTGAAAAATAGATTGCGTAAGGTATATATTAAAGGAAAAGCACCATCTACAAATCGTCACTCTTCATAATCTAATTCATTCATTTAACACATTTTTCCGCCGGTCAGACGCTTTTCAACGTCCTCAAAGATGAATATTAAGTCTCGTTGTGAAACTATCGCGAGATACGCGATATGCGTCATGGGACATGTAGTTTCCTTTCCCTATAATTAGTCTACAGATCCTGTACCTTTCTTTTTACGATGTTCGTATTGTTTGGATACTGTTTCAAGGTTGAAATATTTTATTTGAGATTTTTGAGAAGATTAATTGGACAATATCTCTGGTCCACAAGTCAAATCATCACTCACTGTAGTCATCAAGTGATCAAGTGATGACTAGAAGGTGGACCACGGTTCTTCTTCAACCACGCAGCGAGGGAAGTTCACTTGAGGCATCGTTAAAAAGTCACAAGTCACGGTTATTATTACAAGTCATGATTAAGTGTTATAGGAAAAATTAAGTTAAGTAAATAATTCATTTTGGGATCTAAATGTTTGCATTTGCAATCATAAGCAATATATTGGCATTTGTCCATCATTGAAGGCTGAATAATAGTAAAAGCACTTTTAGGCAACAGGACAATTCTATGTTATGACTGGGATTTTCATTAAATTAAATCACAGCGCGCTCCAGTGGCCGCCAGAAAACATGATTAGCGACAGACAGTTCACGTAAGTTAAATATAATATGTTTTCGTGTTAAGCAAAGTAACTTACTGTGCGTGGCTGCTTCGCTAAAAAGCTTCTTATATCACTTCCACACTTTCTTTTGGACATTTTGTTGATGTTTTAACATTTATGCTATAGGTAGCAATATTTACCGTTAACTAGCCTTTACATGTGGGGTGGGGGAGGAAAAATAGAGCTTTTATAAAAACGTCATAAAAAAAAGATTCGTTAAAACAATTTCATTTATTTAATTATTTAATTAATAAAGGTAGTTTAACCATTTTAAACACAAATAAACTCTCACTCATGTTTTACACAAGGTTTTGCGTAGTTCAGGATTGGTTAAATTATTTGATTGGATGAGGAAAATTTTGTGGGCTTGTCTTGACTCTTGACGTAATGTTGATTAGAAAATATGCAAGTAATTCAAAGTAGAATGAATCGTAATACACACACACACACGTACACAATTGTGCAATTAATGAATACGCTGCAGCTGAGCTGACCATGAAATGGCAAGTTCACCATATTTATCTTGCGTATTTTGATTGATATTAGCTACCCTGGATGTGTTGTGATAAGCAAAACGTAACATTCACATTGTGAATGTTACGTTTTGCTTATTCGGATGTTTATAGACATATTTGTGAATGTGATGCATGTGTACATCAAAGTGAAAATTAAGTGCATTTCCAACTCTGAACTCAGTCCCCAAGTAAATTCGGTTAAATAAACAAATAGCAAAACGAGTTGTGCGGTGTCCCCACCACTTTTCAAACCAAAGTTACGCCGCTGGTAGTGTTTAGGAGTCGCCATAATCTCCCCTCATCTGAGCCGAGGACACTGTGGTTACATTTCATTTTCGAAGAAAATATCCCAGAAAAAAAAATTGGTAACCTCCCCTATATGTTTATTACGGAAGCGTATTGCATTCACTTGAGGAAAAAAAATCTACTCCGTTTATCTGAATTAACGAGTTAATTATCTCAGAATTACGAGATAATTTTTAATGAACAAAAAAGTTTTTGCTCTGTTTTTCTGAATTAATGACTTAATTATCTCGCAATTCTGAGATTATTAAGTCGTTAATTCAGAAAAACAGAGCAAAAACTTTTTTTAATGAAAAATGATCTCGTAATTCTGAGATAATTAAGTCATTAATTCAGAAAAACAGAGCAAAAACTTTTTTTAATGAAAAATGATCTCGTAATTCTGAGATAATTAAGTCATTAATTCAGAAAAACAGAGCAAAAACTTTTTTTAATGAAAAATTATCTCGTAATTCTGAGATAATTAAGTCGTTAATTCAGAAAAACAGAGCAAAAACTTTTTTTAATGAAAAATGATCTCGTAATTCTGAGATAATTAAGTCATTAATTCAGAAAAACAGAGCAAAAA
This sequence comes from Barbus barbus, assembly GCF_936440315.1. NCBI lineage: Eukaryota > Metazoa > Chordata > Actinopteri > Cypriniformes > Cyprinidae > Barbus > Barbus barbus. Next base: position 28,027,649 of record NC_136746.1, on the reverse strand, counting down.
CTTTTTTAATGAAAAATGATCTCGTAATTCTGAGATAATTAAGTCATTAATTCAGAAAAACAGAGCAAAAACTTTTTTTAATGAAAAATTATCTCGTAATTCTGAGATAATTAAGTCATTAATTCAGAAAAACAGAGCAAAAACTTTTTTTAATGAAAAATTATCTCGTAATTCTGAGATAATTAAGTCGTTAATTCAGAAAAACAGAGCAAAAACTTTTTTTAATGAAAAATGATCTCGTAATTCTGAGATAATTAAGTCATTAATTCAGAAAAACAGAGCAAAAACTTTTTTTAATGAAAAATTATCTCGTAATTCTGAGATAATTAAGTCGTTAATTCAGAAAAACAGAGTAGATTTTTTTTTCCTCAAGTGAATGCAATACGCTTCCGTAGTTTATGACTCAATACCAACGCTTCGTGCGTGAATGTCAGCTCCAGACAAAGGAGCTGTTTTTATCCCGCCGTTCTCCCCGTCTGTGTAATTCATAAACGCGAATTTATTATGCACAGTATAATCAGATGACTGACTTTAAAACAGAGTATGTTTTCTGTAAATATAACAGGCTTGTACTAAAAGGGGAATGTTTATTTGCAAAGGCTAGCACTGCTAATGCGGAGCTGGAGCTCTTGAAGCTCCGCCCTCTTCTCCGGGAGCAACAACTCATTTGCATTAAAGCAACATGCTCAAAATCAGCGCATTTGGGCTCATACTCTAAAAGTGGCAATTTTAACAAGCTATAAAAAAATTATTCTGAGCTAAAACGTCACATATACGCTCTGGGGACATCAGAGACTTATTTTACATCTTGTAAAAAGGGGCATAATAGGTCCTTTTTAATTCATGTTGATATCAAAGAGATTCTTTTAAGTATCTTAAAATATTTAACAAATTTAATGACATTTCTTGTAAACGCTACATACAAGCTGTGACGACATTGAGATTCTAAGGATTTTTCAGCTGATTTCTAAATAAAAACAGACATGGTGCAAAGAGAGAAAAAGAAAGATGATTTTGTTTCTCAGTGATCGATGAAAGTCAGTTTTGTTAGTACACAAAACACACTTGGCAAACCAATTACTAACCTTGCTTGTATGTGTTCCGTGTTTAATAGTGACATCATATCCTTGCAAGATTCCATTCAACTTATCAGGGGGCAGAGCTTCCCATCGGATCATCAACATGGAATTGTTCAGGTGAACAGTCAAGTTTTGGGGAGCTTCTGATGGAACTGGAAAATATGGAACAAATTTGATGGAACAATAAAAATTAAAATTACAGGGTTTGAAAATGAGTGAGGTCTGGGGCGGGGTTAAGAATTGTGCTTTAATAACCCCTGTAAATACAACCCATTATATACACTAAACACTTTCAAAGAGACAGACATGTAGATGTTTGTGAAAGATGCTTTTATCTATTATACCACATTTATTGCATCAAAATTTGTTAATACTATGGAATGAATAATTTTGTCCGTTGTTTATTATTCATGCAACTATTCATATTACTGTTATAGTTTTCATTAATAACCGCTGCCATATAGATGATAACTTTATCTAGCACTCTTATGAATGTTTTTAGCATGATTTTGTGAAAATCTAGCTACAATAGAGAATGAAACAGCATAGACTTCTTTGATTTAATTCTGTAACCTACTTGTTCTAGATTTGTGTACTAGTGTTAAATGCGACTGTTTTTGATAGCATTGATAATGTTTCTGTCAGATAATATCATGATGATTTTTGCCTTACCATATGTGGTATCCTGTCAACAATAACCTGTCCGTTTTTTTTTTTTTATTACTGTCAGTTTCAGTGCCAGCAATAGTGTTTCTAGATATTGTTATGAAAACCGAAATTAGTTCAAATCTTTTGTTAATAAGATAAAGACATCGCTAAACCCTAAACTGCGAATTCTCTCTTTATTATATTTGTTAAGTGTCAAATTAAGTAGAAAAGACAAGTCTAAATAATAGTTGTATCTGGCAACACGCAAATCATTCGCAACTCTCTCAAGCCTCGTTCACTTTCATACCACGGACGCTACACATTTAAGCAAACTGTTTAACTGAATTATACATGCAGACACTCATATGAGGAGTTTTGAACGGCAAATTAGTCATTCAGAGAACAAATTTACCGAGGTCCGGACCTCATAGCTGGCTACGGCTATGATTACATAATTTCATTCCAGATAAATCATCTCTTGAGCAGCATGCAAAATATGGACCAAAAAGGACTACTTTAATAACAAAAAATGACCTTACATAATTTTATATAAGAAGGCCATTTCTTCTTAATTGCTTGCTAATTATTTTATTGTTAAAAATAAAAGGGCCTTCATAAAATAAAATAATAAAATAATATATTATAATAAAATAAAATGCATGGAAATAATGGTTCCAAAAATCTTAAAGAAAAAAGTCATTTCGAGAAATTAATATATATTAGACTTAGAAGTGTTTTAGAACTGAAATAATTTATAATTTTAAGCACTAAAATAGTAACAAACTAGAAACAAACAAAACATAATAATTAGGGCCGGGACTCGATTAAAAAAATTAATCTAATTAATTAGAGGCTTTGTAATTAATTAATCGAAATTAATCGCATTTTAATCGCATATAAATATTTGACCTGAGAACAGTGAGAAGTAAGTTTTTTTATATGGATTTTTAAATTTCCCATCCACAGGGCCAACCAAAGCGGTCTCATCAGCTTCTTTGTCCATGTTCACTGTGATTTGTTTTTGGCTGTTTCTCAATATGCGTTCTTCAGCGATCTTGCGTCCTTGTGTTCTCGTTCTACGTCATCATTAACCGCCGAAGTTCAGTTCCAATTCTCAAGAATGCAAGTATAGAGGATGCATGAAAGTGCCCGGATATGTTCTTGAAACTGAGGATGCATCGAGTGCAGACTTGAGAGAATCGAGCCGTTAGAAATCCCAGAAAACGCTGTGGGCGGCCGGTGTACGGAAGCCTGTAAGCTTTAAAGTCGCTCTCACAAATACTTAACGGCTCTTCAAGTTGAAATTTGATATGCATGTTAAGAAGCTATGTAGAACAATCAAAACAAATCTGAATTGTTTTTACATGATTAGACCATATATATCCTTGAAAGCAGCCAAGTTATACATGCATGCAATTATTTTATCACATTTATCTCACTGTGTGACTGTCTGGAGTCAGGTTTCTCAACTGACTATTAAACCTGTCAGATCCCTATATAAACAAACACTAAAAGTTTTGGATAAGAAACCAACCAGATGGCATCACTGTAGCATTTTACAAAAATATAGTTTGCTTAGTTTTGAAAATTTTATAAATTCATCTTTTATTAAAATGTTTTTTAAATGTTTAAATAATCTTGCGCCAAAAGTTATATGCAAATTAATATCAAAACAGAGTAGTAAGGGGATCGCTACAAGAGGTGCAACTACACAGAACTGTATAATACCACAGAGAAAAACTAAATTTGCACAATCTACATTTTCAGTTCAAGGTACGTTGTTATGGAACAGCCTGTCAGCTGAATTGAAAATGGAAACACAGTTGAATATTTTTCAAACAAAACTGAAAAAGTGGTTCAAATAAAAGCAGATATGTGAACATTGACGGTGGTACATAGTTTTAGTTGTTTATTTTATTTTATTTCATTTGTGTGTTTTTTTTTTTGTTTTTTTTAGCCCAACCAGGGACTGGGGCTGCAAATTAGCCTCCGGCTAGAAGCCTATATGTAGAGCATCGGCTGCATGAAATTGTAGCAATGTTATACTGCATTGTCCCTGTTAAATAAAAATAAAAAAGTAAACATTTATCGTTTTGTTTTGGTTAATTTTAATAAAGTTATAAGACCCGGAGAAAGTCTGCATTTTTATTGGCATATTAAAATTAATCTTAACAGTAAAACATATAACGCTGTAAAATAAAACACAATACAATTATATGAAAGTAATATCTATAATAGTATGAAATGTTTTAATAAGTTATGACATTTTGTAATATTGATTGTTCATTGGCCGTTTCTTATGCTGAGACTATGCGGTCAGTTAAGCAGGAACGCAGTAAGTTACATCTCAGTTCTCATAAGTGTGCGTTCTGTGTTCTCGCGTTCTTCCGAGTTCGTTCTTCCAAGGAAGCTCTCTCTCGCGCACTCTCCCCGTGTTCGCTTGACTTTTGTCAAGCCCGGCGCCTCATAGGCAAGACCGGTCTCCACGAGAACGCAAGTCCGTTCTTTGCGTCTTTTGTCTGAACGCTAGTAGGTGCTCCAGTATAATCGGTCCGCCGAAACTCATCCAGTGAGAAACGTTCCGCGGTGCAAAAATAAGTGCGATTAAAATGCGTTAAAAAAATTTAACGCGTTATTTTTGTGTAATTAATTAATCTAAATTAACGCGTTAAAGTCCCAGCCCTAATAATAATATAAAAATAAATAAAAGAATAAGAGAAAAGAATAATAACTAAATTAAAGCTATATTGCTAAAGTAGTAACTCAATTTCAGATTGTATTAAGTTATAAGTATGGTATGACAAACCACAGTGCTTATCAGTGACTGAAAATATCCTTCACTGTTCCTTTAGGAATACAGAAGAAATCCTTCACGGACACAACCCATAGGAAAAGCATTTCTAACAACCAGGTCACTCCCATTCCCATTTGGCATTCGAAAATCTCTTGGATATGAGAGACATAATTACAGGCTACAGTAATTGTCTTCTAGTTTCTATTATTAGCAAAATGGTACTTCTCATATCGACTCTTACGCACTCAACTTAATCTTCCATTTCCATTTCAACATTGATAACCAGAAATATTTCCCGAGAAGCAAATCAGAACATTAAGAGTGAACATTGTAAAAAATCCAACTTGTTCTACCAACCAATGTAAAGTAATTTTTAGTAGGAAAAGTTACATTTTTTTGTGTGAACTGAACAAAAATACTCTCCCAACTTTTCAAATTGAGTCATCTGAACAAACAAGTTTACATTGAACAATATTGCACACGTTCCCAGCATGCATTGCAGCTTGAAAACATTTGATGTTAATTATTATGAAAATATTATCATTGTTTTAAATGTTGCTGGCTTAATTTATGCAGCTGCTGCTGTCACTGTTAGTTAGCTGTCATGTGGATCCGAGTTCATATTTTTACTGATTTAAAATGTGTTGATCGTGTGCTGAGGTACTGTATATGTGCATCTCATTGCAACTTGTTTAATACATTTGTTTAACAGCATAAATGGTTGCCTTTAGTTTTAAGAGGCAAATACTACCCATATTATGTAGGCTTTGAAAATAACCATAAATCTACAGGAAAGAGGATTGTTAAATGCTAAAAATCTTTGGTTGATCTGACAGATCTTCTAACACTCAGACTGACTTTTATTCATTAGATGAACTAAAGTTTTTAAGTTGTCGGTTGCTAGTTGAGTTAACTTAAGTGTGATAGGTTGCTTTATTTTTTTTTTTTGTTAGGTCAATTTTTTTATTTATTTTTTACAGTGAAGGATCATGTGACACTGCTGAAAATTCAGCTTTTCATCACAGGAATAAATGATATTTCACAATATTACAGATTTTATTGTATTTTTGATCAAATAAATGCACCCTTGGTGAGCATAAGAAACGCATTTTTAAAATATTTAAACCGTTTCAATGGTAGTTTTATTTACAAAGAATGTGGGAAGTCGCTCCAGGAATGTGAAGGACTCACCGCCCTCTGTGGTGTTGCTCTGGACCCAGGCGCTGGGCGGCGACGGGCCGATCTCATTGGTGCAGGACACACTCATGTTGTACCAGGTCATGGCCTTGAGGTTGCTGATTTCATACTGGAACGGAGGCACGTGTGCGGGGTGTGCGGCAGTGGGGCTTCCTGGCTCCAAAAGCTCTCGCACCTGGAACAGATGAAGGATAACACATTTAGTATTTGTTACAGAAATGACAAGTCATCATTCAATCAAAGATTTTAGCAGTTTCTTCTAGTTTGGAAAGTGTGGTGTTATATTACCATGTGGTGCACATTAAAATGGGTGTAAAATCTTATACTGAAGGAGAAACCTGAGTCATAACTATTTCTTTAACGGTGAAAATTTGAGTTGAAAACTCTGAGTACCAAACATCAAGATCCTGAACTGAACACTATGTTCCTGAGGGGCTTCATCAATGCAGTGGCCTTGTACAAGTAGTGTTCATTCTTTAGTCCTTTTTACCGTGATGTAGCATGTGCTGAGAGGAGAGAAGCCGTCGTGTCCCGGCGCCCAGCTTATGAGGAGTTTGTTGGCCTCACGTTTTATTACTGTGACCTTTGACACTTTGTCAGGAAGCTCTGAAAAATTAATCAAGGATTTAAAACTACATGAGGCTTGAGAAAAAGATTCTCGGACAGTGCTGTTATTGTTAAAACGCCCCTATTATGGATTTTTGAAAATTACCTTTCATGCAGTGTGTAACACAGCTTGAATGCAGTGAACAAAGCAGTGAATGAAAATATCCTGCAAAGTTTTAAATCTGAAAGTACATCGTGTATAAAGTTATTGTCTCTCAAAAGAAAGAGTCGACTCGAGTCGTTTTTAAAACGAACCCCAAGTCGTTTAATGTTGATGTCAACATGAAACATTAGCATATTGCCCGCCCACTTGTTGGTCTTTTCTCTTTGGTCTAAATGAAAATGCTAATTAATTTTTTGCCACTAGGTGCTCACCGAGCTCACCTTTATCAGGCATTACAGGCGAGATGAAATGGAAATGAGACCAATCACCGCAGATTAGCGTCACACAAAGAAGGGGAAAAATGAATCGTTAAAGGAATTGTTTGGGAGTCGTTGAGCAAATAAGCTAAAACTAAATGCTTATTATAAGACAATGAAAGTGTTTTTGACCTTGCATGCATGTCAACCTGTTGTTGGGGACTCCCAAAACCAAAATATGAACCTTTCATAACTCATAATAGGGGCACTTTAACTAAAACTATTTTTTTTTTTTTTTTTACTGAAATGAAACAGAAATAAAATAGAATTATGAAGAACTTGGACTTAAAAATCTTAAATGAAAATCAGAAAAGTTGTCTTAGCGACTAACAGAAATAAAATAAGTTTAACAAATAAAATTACTACAGCTAAAATGAAAATAAAAATAAATAAAATTTTACATGGAAACATTTTAAAAACTAAAATTTAAATAAACAATGAAAATATTAAAAATATATCACATAAATGACAATATGATAAAAAATCCACTGTTCTCAGATTGGCTTTACCTTTGATATTGACGTGAGCTTCTCTGGACACTGTGAGGCCTCTCTCATTGTGAGCTTCACAGCTGTACTGAGTGGGCGCATCAACACCTGCACAGAACAAAAACTAAAACATTTTCAATCTCACTTCAATATGCAGATACTAAAAGTACTGTCTGATTTTTTGTTGTTTTTTTACTTCCTCAAGAATGAAAGACCACGCTTTTCTGACTTGTTTGACTGGCCCAACATGTGAATTTCTAGCTCAACCAATAGCGTTGAATTTGGGGAGGAACAACCCATGTGGTTGGAATATGGAAGCCTGTTCAGGAAGAATCGGTGATGCTTGCTAACTTATTATTACTGTTTTAAGTATTTTACACTATTGTTCAAAAGTTTAGGGACAGTGTGATTTTTTTTAAACAATTTAAATTCTGCATTAAATCTCATAATTGACAGCAAGCACATTTATAAATGTTACAAAAGATGTCTGTTTCAAATAAATGCTGTTTTTTTAACTTTCCATTAAAAGGATGCTGAAATGAAGGTATCATGGTTTGTGCTAAAATAGTAAGCAGTGCAACTGTTTTCAACATTGATAATAATCAGAAATGTTTCTTGAGCAGCAAATCAGTATATTAGAATAATTTCTGAAGGATCATGTGACACTAAAGAGACTGGAGTCATTTTTAAATGTATTCAAATAGAAAATACAAAATATTGTTTTTTTTCCCTGTATATTTAAATGAATAAATGCAGCCTTGGTGAGCATCATAAGAGACTTTTTAAAAACATCTTACCACACAAACACATACTGTACACACTAGCAGCGTACAATTTTGACTGAGTTTTGCACAATTAACTGTAAATATATAATACAAAATCCATTTGGTGCCTCCAATGGTGTTTAAAATCAAAATAATAGAGTCTGTGACATAATCATCGCCACAGGCTTCGCATCAATCGTGAAGGTCGAGCACAAGCAGGCCTGCGTAACTTTCACTGCCAGCGTGTCGCACAGTACGAGTCTTTCAGTGCCACTCCACGCCAACCCTCCAGTCCCACTCGGACACAAGCCCAGCCATAATATCCCTTTTGTGCGAGTGCATTTCAGAGCCGCTGTCACAAAGGACACATTGCTTCCCCCAGTGGAGCTGACAGGAAGCTACTTGTTTGGTTGTTGACATGTTTCTTAGTATCAAACGTGTCTATCCCCGATTGTCAGAGGGACAGACCTTGCCTTCGTTTGCAAGCGACTCAACTATGCTAATGAAACAGCGTCTGGAAAAAGATGCACATTTAAGTCATAGATTCAATGTAGGAATGATTGCGGGTTCGGTTTGGACACGGAAAAGCAAGGTTTCTGGAATATAAACTTTCCTAAATGATACCTAATTTGCTGAAACCAGCTCACAGGGATGTTTTGCATTAATTACTCTTGTGGTAAACCTCCCTTAAGAAGATAAGAGGACTTTTTCTTCTTTACCAAGAGAAGATTTAGTTAAAAAAGCAAGGTACAATACAACATTCAAATATATTTGAAATAAACCGCCTAATTAATCGCAAAGAGTTACCATATGAACATGGTTTGAGAAACTATTTTTAGGCTGAAACGGCACAGAAACGTCATCAGCCAAAGCCCAGATCAGAGAAGGAATGTTTTGCGATGTTAAATTCATATTTTTTTGCTTTAGTTCTTCAGAAAAATTACCAATCATCTGACTCCATACAAAAGGAGTCTCTCCTATGGAAGCCCGTTTCTGCCACTGAATAAAAAATTAAAAAGGTAATTGAGACTTAATCTCACAATTCTGAATGAAAAGTCAGAACTGCAAGAAAAGAGTCAGAATTGTGATATTACTCGCAATCGTGAGGAAAAAAGTTTGTATCTCACAATTTTGACTTTATAAATCATAATTCTGACTTTATAAATCGCAATTGCGAGTTTATACCATGCAATTCTGAGAAAAAAGTCAGAATTGTGAGGTCAAAAGTCACAATAACCTTTTTTTTTTTTCTGTGGCGGAAACGGGCTTCCATACTCTATAATCAAACTGACTAAATGTAGCAAAGTGACAAAAAAAAAAAATCTCTGAGTTTTGGTTACCAAAAAAACATGCAAGTAAGCTGTACAGATTGTGAGTCTGTACGGGTGCCAGAAAGCGTTTGCTACATTTCTGATGGCCTGTAATTATGGGGTTTGGAGAACAGCCATGTTAGCAGGCCCTGCATACGGAGGTCGCTCTGGTGTAGTGTTCACTATAGCACTAACAAACAACGCTTTTTAAGCATGTACCATGGTAACTCCAATATTTAAAGTACCCTGGATTACAAAGCTATAAACTGCCAAACAACATCCCAGCAGCTAGGGCTGCACGATTAATCAAAATAAAACAGCTTGCTGCAATTTAATTAAATAAGTGGACTGTATGTGAAGTGTATTTCATTGTATACTTTAACACGAGAGCAGCTCATGATCCGGTGTCTTCAGCACTGTAGAGCGGCTTGGGTCGCAGTAAATGCTGCTTCACGCAAACTTACATCTGCATCTGTTCTGAGTTTGGGTTATCTACAGTATAACTTGCATTTGAAAACGCAACATGCGCCAACCATCTTGCCAAACTTATAATGACAAGCCCTCATAAACCAGCTGTTGACAAGAAGAAAGAACTGCCTAGCAATGCCTTCACAACTACAAAACATCTTAATTTCAGTTTTTGAATAAGTAGGGACTTGTGTGGAATCTGAAATTTTGGCTAGTCAGCTTAGTTATTAGGAGAGAGCGATTCGTCTTTTATATTTTACATTTCAGTTTTAGTAGCCAGTGCATATATGCTCTGAATGATTAAGCATTCGCAGTGGCTGAGGTGTCATAATGGCTTCACCGAACTCAGCATGTATGTGCACTTTCTGAAATCTGAGCAGTAATTACTGGCCAGTCCTCACATGGGAAACTGTCATATCCAGCTCTAACTAGTTCCCTCTTAATGGAAACACACATCACAGCATCCAGAGAGAGAAAGAAAGTGTTTGTGTGTGCATTACGTAATGCAGCCATTGTGAGCCCGACAGGACAGTGAGCCCGAGTTCAACATGGAAAATCAGAGGCATTCTGTGTTCGCATTGTTTGAAACAATTCCAGTAAGAAAATGGCACTTTAAAAGGAGAAGTTGAGCAGAATGTGGATTTACCACAACCTTAGAGAGCCTTTTTGTGTCCTCCATACACGAGAGGTGAAAAATGCACTTATTCCACCCAGAAATGGGCATATCTGATCTGATCTTTAAACAGTGAATTGATGCTTTTAAACGAGCTGTCAGATTCAGGGCCTGATAAAAGCCATTATAACTTTGTTAATGACCATAAAAAAACCTGCAGGATGGAAACACCAAGATGTGCATAAATTCAAAAAAATGTGCATTAAAAACTTGTGCACTCAATTGAAGGGGATATTTTTTTTTATCTGATAAGAAAACATAGTCATGCGACTTTTTGGGCGGCATTACTGGACTAACCAGCAGAGCGATCTTGTTGAACAGCATCTGAAATGTTGTTTTGGTCATTCTGAAATGCCTGAAGCAAAGACTGTCATCAAAGTGGTTCGGTATGATTACCTCCCAGAACCATCTTACTCGACTGCATTCCCAAACAGCAGGCAACTGCCTCCGTTATAAGAGAACATGACCATGTTTATTGTGTTTTTCGCCTGAAAGTGACCTTTTTCTTGGAGATATTTCGCACTAGTTTATTAGGCAGTTAGGATTTTGTTCTCTTCGTTTTGCTGGATGGAAACAGCCCTTTTTTCGCAAATGATTTATGTGATGTTGCAATTTCACCCAAGTTAAATTCAGAACTTTGGATGGAAACAGGTTAGCTATTTTATCACTGCATTTGAATAACTAGCATCTCAGGTCTGTAAAAATGCACCAATCACAAAAAAAACATGAAGAAATGCCATGATTTTGTTCCTCAAATTCACATTTTGGAAGCTTAATACTTTTAATTTGCCACACCACATGAAGTTCTTGCTAAAGCCAACTGTGGACACTGATTCTGGAGCTGAAAAATGGAAAAACACCTAACTTTACAAGAAAAGCATACCACAGGAGGAAATTTAATTCATTAAAACCATAATATAAGAAACAGTTCCATATCAAAACACCATTGTACCATTTCATATCCCTGTACCATGGTATTACCACAGTACTTTTTTGAGCAATGACATATGCTTGATATACAGTATATGCCATTTTAGTGACTATTTACCAATTAATATATACCAATTAATTTGAACTATATTAAATATAGATAAAATTGTGTATTTAAATATGTATATTTCTTTATATAACTGCCTAACAATAACCTAGCAACCACCAAAAACAGCATGGCAACTATCTAGCAATCCAGCAGTAATCACCCAGAACACCACAGCGACCAAGCGACACTCTAAATATACTTCAAACGAAATCGAAGAACGAACTGATATGACGTCATTTCGAAATCATGGCCGATACGAAGTTCGTTTTGAGTTTGTTTCTTCAGTTCGATACAGCTCACCAAAGCAAACTTTCTGGGGGAGTTCGTTTTGGCTCCTAAACACCTTTGAGCTACCATTGGTCCGTGGCGATTACACAATCGGTGGGTGGGTTCTGGAGCTCGGCCTCGCTTCGTTTCTCATTCAACAAAGGTCAGGCAGGGGAACAACATCTCCAAGTCACTAGCAACATAAATACACTGTGTCGAATAGCTGAGCTGCCACAAATATATCCGCATCCGTACAATCGCTTGCAGAGAGACTTTAAAGATTCAGAGAAAGTATTTAATTCCTAGAAAGAAATTGCAACTAAACTTGGTGTCGATGACCCGGAGTTATGCAAAAAGCGACGTAGAGAAACATCAGATGCAAGTTTTCCAAAGCCATGAAAAGAATGAAAGGAAAGAGTAAAGATATAATGTAGCAAGTACCAAATACATGCGTTTCAAATAAATGTTACACCATATTGCTGCTGCTGTTGTTCAATAAGCGAATTTAAAAGGTATACAATAAATGAAATGCCAAAAGAACGTACAACAATAAACCTTTGTTTGTACCAAACCATGACGACAACATAAAATATAATAAAGTGTAATTTAACCAGTTTAATAAAAGCCTAGATACAGCATCATTGCATCGTTGTTGTGTTTAGGGCATTCGCGCGAGCCTCGCGACACGTTTACACTAATCTACAGCCCGTCGCTCAGTTCTTTTTGCCCCAAACAAAGAGAAAACGAACTTCGTTTGAAGTATATCGGGGCCTTACCATCTTTAGCAACCATTCAGAACACTACAACAAAACTAACAACTCCTTAGCAACCACTCAGAACACCCTAGCAACCAACCAAAACAGTACGTAAGTAACGTACACCAGAAAAAACGTATTTAAACAAAGTTTTTTCACTCAGAAACTACTACATTTTACAACTAATTACAAAGACACAGCAAGTAATATAATAAATTAAAGGTGAAATTTTGAAGTAGAAATACTTAGGCCTAGTATGTTATTGTAAAACATACTTCATGTGTGTTTTATTTTACATCTTCGTAAACTAATTATTTACAGTGTTGAAAACAATCTACAGGACGTTCTGGTGCTTTGAAGAGTTCAAAAGCTTCACTTTTAGTTTCTTTAAAAGATCACAGAACCAAGAGGCTTATCTGAAGAACCTATAATGCAACTTCAAGAACTTTTTTAATCTTCAAAGGACCATAAACAACAGTACATACAACTAAAACAGCTCCTGATGAGACGATTATTATTGTTGAACAGACAGTGCTGCAAAGAGCTCTCGGCTCCAGCCAGCTAAAGTTTGATCTGTCCATTCTTTACGAGGCTCTGCAGGAACGCCGGGGTCCCTGAATGAGGCTTTTGTGTGTGTAATATCAGCATTGGTTCAGTAAACTTTAACCATAAAACTCCTGCTTTCACAATAACTCAGGTTTACGCCTGTTGCCAAGAAACCGATTACCATACCTAGGAGATTAACCTCAAAAAACTTCTAAGCACTTGCTGAAACTGCGACCTTGCTAGGGTATATATGGACAGGGCATTGTAATGTGGTTGCTAGGGTGCTTTGGGTGGTTGCTAGGCGGATTTGCTGAATCAAAAGAGTGAATGGGAATTCGAAAATAATGAATCAATCTGAAAACAACAAGCCATCTCTTTTTAACAAGATATGCGTTTTAAGGTAGCATAGCATGGGATGAGATGCATGCAGAGTTTAATGAGTTGCTGTTGTGATAAAACAGAAGTTGCAACAGATCTTTTCTGTCACATGGAAATGCATGGTCCAGCATACGTTACTAGCTGGGTTATTATAGTTAACTCAAACTAAAACCATAAAACAAATGTTTTTGTTAACTGAAAAATAAAATAAAATAAGTTCTAGTGCTGTCAAATGATTAATCGCATACAAAATAAAAAATTTTGTTTACATAATATATGTGTGTATACTGTGTATATCTATTATGTATATATAAATACAAACACATGCATGTATATATTTATGAAAAATGTTATGTTGATGAACGGTTTACAATAAGACTGATAACATGCTTTCAAAACATGCATTGGGTGAATTTCCCTTTTATCAATCAAATCAACTGAAATAGATTTAATTATTCCTCTTGATATGATCAAAAAAGGAAAATATCCACAGTTTGAAGCACTGCAGTCATGTGATTCTCGTTGTAATCAGTGTAATCTGACTGCTCAGTTATCAGGGTCAACTGTTTGTCATCAGTAGATGATTTTATCCCACTGTCCTTACAGTAAAAAACACACAGAAGTGACTCTGAAGACCATGGCTGATTAATTAGAGGTAATGTAAAAACATTTCCAAATCCATAGAATTGTGAGGCGACACTAAACGCACAACCCAGCTTCATCAGCTTCCTGCAAGCTCAGATAAGGTTCACAATATCTGTTATGTGCACATTTTCCATAACTGCAGAAAACAAAATGTGCTGGATGATCTCAGCCGGGGAACTGCGAGGGAATACATGACCCTGCTTGGAATGTGAAACAGATTACTTTCCAGAAAACTGGAAATTATAATCACTTTAGAGAGCTAGGCAATAAAAATAGACTTAAGGGGTTTCATGACATCATCTGTTTGGAAAGTAAATGCATAAGAGAGAAGCAGAGTTCAGATTCATGCTGCTGCACGCTGCTATTAACATAAGGCTACTCAATGCAACTAAAACAAAAACTACTAACAAATTTGTTTCATTGTTTCATCATAAAATAAAAAATTTTAAATATATGTATTAGATTAAAAAAACTAACTTAAAATAGTTAAATGAAAAGTAGAAATGTTGCACTGATAACTATCTAAAACAAGTTAAGTTATTAAAAATGAACAAAAAATGAAATAAAAATAAAGCTAAATATAGATATTAAAAACAAAAATATGACATGTCAAATACATGTATTAGGTGAAAAACGAAATGTAAAAAAAATTACTAAAACTGAAATAGACCTAAATATAAATATAAAAAAACATGCAAAATATAAATATTACTGAAAAAAACTAAATTAAAATAGTTAACTGAAAATCAGAATTGTTGCATTAACAAATAATTGAAATAAGTACAAAAATTAGTAAATCTAAAAATAAAGCTAAATATAAATATTAAACAATTACAAAAACATTTACCAAAATTATTAAAACTTTAACTGAATTTAAAATGAAAACTGTAAATATAAAAAAGCCCATTCAAATTATTAACAAATATAATAATAGTATATAAATAAAATAAAAATGTTTGAAACCAATCAAATTTTTTATGTGGTCTAATGCAATTTATTAACACTTAAATATGCTACAAATCAAAAGACTTTTTTTTAATAATAGAAAAGACAACCCTTTTGAATTACTTTATGTCCACAAACACATGCTAGTCTTCACTCAACACTCAGAACGTAATCAAACTCTGATTTCTATTGTTCAAAGTTTTGCCGACTGTTTTCCAGCAATAAGGATGTCCAGATTTACCAGAGGAACAGTTCATTGTGTTTTTTGTCATCCGTAACACAGTGTCCTGAAGGATCATTCACTTTCAACAGACACTTGGGAAAGTACAACCTTGTGGTAGAACTTCCAATTCTCTAAAAAATGATCATGTGGACAACAAATCTATTACCGTAACCTAACAAAAATCTGCCACTTGGCTCAAATTGTGTGGCTATAAATTCTTTCTGAATTCATTTTTTTAGGCCTTTTGTCTCTGCTATCTGACAACAAGATGCGCCAAGAAGCATAACAAAAGCCCACATGCTCTTACCTTCAATGGTGATGGAAGACTTGCTGCGCTCTGCAAAACTCTTGCCTTTGTGAAGCCACTTAATGGTCACAGGGTTGGGAGGACCGACCGCCTCACAGGTCAGCGTGAAGGGAGTGTTTCTCGTGATGTTCACGTCACTCGGCTGTATGATGAAGGTCGGCAGGCCTGGACGAGAGTAAAATGTGGCAAAACATCAAATGTCTAAAATGCATAACCAAAGGTTTGTGTCACCAAGCTGAAGGCTTACTTACCTTCCACCTCTATAATGATGGGATTTGACTCAATGATCTTGTTACTGACACTAAGCCTGCAGTGATATTCTCCAGCATCTGCTCTCTGGACACTTTTAATGCTGAAAGATGATGTCAAAGGAAATAAATCAAAAACATGTTGCATTAAAGAAAAATGACTGAAATAGTGCAGATATAATATTCATAGACTGATGCAATAGCAAATGAATCATGCATAACATTGCTGAAATTAAACAAACCATTAGACTTCATTTAAATTTGATAATTTCACAGACACTTCTACACTCTAAAAAAAAAATAGTGCTATATAGCACTACAAGTGGTTCTTTGGTTTATAATCATAGTGGAACCACTTTTGGTGATGTATAGCACCAAATCTTATTGCTTCAGTGGTTCTTTGGCATGACTGAGGGGATATATAGCACCGGTACCATATACAGAACCTGTTAAGCTCCTCTATGGTTCTTCAGTGCTTCTTCAGTGGTTCTTTGGCATGACTGAGGGGATATATAGCACCGGTACCATATACAGAACCTGTTAAGCTCCTCTATGGTTCTTCAGTGGTTCTTCAGTGGTTCTTTGGCATGACTGAGGGGATATATAGCACCGCTACCATATACAGAATCTGTTAAGCTCCTCTATGGTTCTTCAGTGGTTCTTTGGCATGACTGAGGGGATATATAGCACCGCTACCATATACAGAACCTGTTAAGCTCCTCTATGGTTCTTCAGTGGTTCTTTGGCATGACTGAGGGGATATATAGCACCGCTACCATATACAGAACCTGTTAAGCTCCTCTATGGTTCTTCAGTGGTTCTTTGGCATGACTGAGGGGATATATAGCACCGCTACCATATACAGAATCTGTTAAGCTCCTCTATGGTTCTTCAGTGGTTCTTTGGCATGACTGAGGGGATATATAGCACCGCTACCATATACAGAATCTGTTAAGCTCCTCTATGGTTCTTCAGTGGTTCTTTGGCATGACTGAGGGGATATATAGCACCGCTACCATATACAGAACCTGTTAAGCTCCTCTATGTATACAGAATCTGTTAAGCTCCTCTATGGTTCTTCAGTGGTTCTTTGGCATGACTGAGGGGATATATAGCACCGCTACCATATACAGAACCTGTTAAGCTCCTCTATGGTTCTTCAGTGGTTCTTTGGCATGACTGAGGGGATATATAGCACCGCTACCATATACAGAATCTGTTAAGCTCCTCTATGGTTCTTCAGTGGTTCTTTGGGGTGATTAAGGTGCTATATAGCACCACTGCTGTACAAAGAACCAGTTAAGCCCCTTTAAAGGTTCTTTACGAGCAACTTTTCAAAGCAGCCGGTAATATTACTGTAGAAGAGCATAAAAATTAATATTGGTATTAATTTTGAGATTTAAATATTAAATAATTTATTTACATTACATTTATTCAAATTAATATAATTTTTATTACTGATAATTTTATTTAAAAAATTTAATAAAATAAAATATTATTTTTAAATAAAATAAATAAGGTGTTCTAAAAGGGGGTTAGATTGCCTTTACATTAAAAAAATAAAATAAAAAAACTGTCATGATGGGAGCTGGTAATATTAGTGCAGAAGAGCATATGTGAAAAGAAGAAAACGAATTAATGTATTTACAATTTTTAATAAAAAAATAGTATTAAAGGTATTTTATATTACTTTTTATTTTTATTGTTAGCCATCTTTTTTATTTAAAAATGTTAGTGTTCTAGAAAAAAATGTGTCTTCAAGCCTTTTATAGATTTTCTTTATATTGACAAAAAAAAAAAAACTAACACAACATCATCTGTTAATCTGTAAAATAGGCAGGTTCAATAATCTCCAAACATATTCAGACAGATATTAGTCAGTATTGGTCCTAATTACCTTATAGTGGACAGCAGGGTGACCGTCCCTTGAGTGTAGACCTCTGTCTGCATGCCATCAGGGATCTCCTTACCGTTCCTAAACCACAGAATATTCAGGTCCTGGTTGACATCATTGATGTCGATGGAGCAGTTGAATTTGACCTCTGCTCCCTCTGACCGCTGGATTGTGCCCACGGTGGGTTTGAAGCGCAGCTTCTGGATCTCCTCCTGTGACAGATGTACGCTGGGGGCTCGTGCCGGGACAATCAGTGGGTCTGTCGCCTGCGTTGGCCAGAAAGATCGGCCCTGTCTCCCCCAATGAGGCGAACCTCCCTGGTGAACAACAGCGAGGGGATGTTTCCAACTGGCAGCTGCTTGAGGAAATTAGTGATTTTGTAAATATACATATGTCATTACTTCACTAAACTAACCTACATTTATCATAATATAATATATATATTAAATGTATTACAATAATAACTTGTAAACAATAACTTAAGAGTAAAAGTAATATTTATTATTTACACACACACACACACACACACACAAATTATATATAAAGATATGCATTTCTTTTACATTTTTTAAAATGCTAAAACATCTTTTTAAAATTGTTTATAAGTGTGAATAAATTTGGTTTGTTCTGTTTATT
This sequence comes from Barbus barbus, assembly GCF_936440315.1. NCBI lineage: Eukaryota > Metazoa > Chordata > Actinopteri > Cypriniformes > Cyprinidae > Barbus > Barbus barbus. The sequence goes on along the minus strand of NC_136746.1, from coordinate 28,009,319 downwards.
GATGCAATTTTAATAAATGCATAGCACACACACACACACATATATATATATATATATTAGTGCTGTCAAAGGATTAATCGCGATTAATCAAATCCAAAATAAAAGTTTTGTTTACATAATGTTTGTGTACTGTGTATATTTATCATGTATACATAAATACACACACATGCATGTATATATTTTAGAAAAAAAATTATGTTTATATATGAAATATATTGATTTATAATATAAATTATATGAATATAAACAGACATGTACATATTTTCTAAATATATACTGTATTGTGTGTATTTATATATATACATAATAAATATACACAGTACACACATATATTATGTAAACAAAAATTTTTATTTTGGATGCGATTAATCACGATTACTCATTTGACAGCACTAATATATATATATTTTGAATGGTATATTGTTTTATAATTATTATTTATATATTTGCTAAATTAAAAAAAAAAAACAGCATGATGGCATCTTCACTTTTAAACTTTGGCATTGGACATGATACCATAATAACACCAGTATTATTAATAATACAGCATTATACTATTTCCCATGGCAACACCAAGCATCTTTTGGATTCCCATGTAAATACATACATGTAGTCATTGAGTACCACGTTATATCAAGCTATGTTGTTTGTGGTACGGCCACACTACTTTTCACTAAAGGAAATACTTGTTATTTTGACATTTTCTATTGAGTGACTCAGGTCTGGCTTCAGAAACGCAGTGGAAAACCAGCATCCTGTTCTCCAGGAGCAAAGGGAAATTCTTTCTCTGATGGAATCTGTTATCAGAGAAAGCATACACAGCTTTTATTGAGAGAGCCTTTCATATATATACTATCTCTGGATTCAAGGAAGATCTTGCACACTCGTATTATCTCAGGCACAATTAAATGATCAGTTGCTTGATCATTTATTAATTAAATGATCATCAATGCTTTAGTCATAGAAATCTATTTTGTCATTAACCCAAGAGCTAGACTGGGACTAACACATGTTTCACTGCAATGGCAATTCAATTTTAACACTAACCACTTCCACTTCTTTATTAGAGGATATTATAAACCACTCCAGGTTTTACAGAAAATTCCAAGTCTTATAAACCAGTTTTCACAATGCCAATGAGCACTGACAAAACTTCAGATACATAAATGGACATCCAGACTGAAAAGTCTATATATGTCCCTGGAGCACAAAACCAGTCTGAAGTCGCCGGGGTATATTTGTAGCAGTAGCCAAAAATACACTGTACGGGCCAAAACTATCCATTTTGCTTTTATGCCAAAAATCATTAGGCTATTAAGTAAAGATCATGTTCCATGAAGATATTTAGTAAATTTCCTATCATAAATATATTAAAACTTAATTTTTGATTAGTAATATGCATTGCTAAGAACTTTATTTGGACGACTTTAAAGGCGATTTTCTCAATATTTTGAGATTTTCAATAGTTGTATCGTTCAAAAATGTTCGATATCGATACCGATACCTTGAGTTCGATACTGAAAAAAATGATATGTTGAATTTACTAATTTTTTTTAAGGTAAGTGGTTGCAATCAATTTATTTTAGCTACATTTACATAAACAAATTTAACTGTAAGTTAGTCAACTAAATTTGTTTATGTAAATGTAGCTAAAATAAATTGATTGCAACCACTTACCTTAAAAAAAATTAGTAAATTCAACATATCATTTTTTTCAGTATACTGGTTCCTGAACGATACTAGGAACAAAATATAGCCAACACAATAAATCAGTACAAATAATTTTAATAAAGCTCAAATAGTTTTCAGTTTACACTAGTGCGTGCTCGTTTTAAAACGCATAGCTCAGACAAAATCATCATTTCTATTCATTTATTCTAGGTTGTTAAAGACTTCAAGAAATTTAAAATCATAAGTGGATGTTTTATTTTCTTTCACCATATGTTTTATTGTTATTAAATTCTATGTTGTAGTATGTCTAATTATTTGAATGCATAAAAACTACTTAGTTTATTCAAATTTATTCTTAAAACAACCTTATGAAATGTTTTCTTTTTCCTCAGAAATTCTGTGTTCTGTATCTGGTTTTCAAATGAAGGCATAAAACATTAATTTAATTTTTCTTTTAAATTATTGAAAATAAAACTTTATTTATTTTGGCAAACTAAATTTTACTATTAAAATTAAAACATGGAAGAAATGTTGTGTGGTTATTAATTAAAAAATAAGAGTTTTAATAGTAGCCTAGTAGTAGCAGTATGTACACTCTGCTGAAACATATTAATATATTTCTGCCGCAGTGTCTTCCGAGTTAATCCGAACTTTTATTTTGACGGGTTTCCGGGAATACCTTTACAGGTCTGTGTGTATATGATATGACGCAAGTTTTACTCAAATAAAATGCTCATGAAGTGACTCTCAGAGCAGTTCTAGAGCTGTTGTTCATGTCCTCATTTAGTGAGACGGCAGATGCTGAAATGTCACGCGAGCTTCAGTCTGTGTCAAGTAAGCGAAACTGCGCGAGATAGAGAGCAGACTGCTCCGTACGCTTTCGAATCGCTCTCGCGGAGGTCAAACACTGATCAATCAGCACCGCGTCACTTCTAGTCAAACACACCTAGTTCTGCAGGATTATTGGCTCACTGACGGTGATGAGATTAACCCCTTAGGTATCGAAATTTGGTACCGAGACGTTTTTCGATACTCGGTGGTATCGAGGCAATTCGGTCGGTGCCTAAAAAGTATCGAACTCATACCCAGCCCTAATAGTAATACAAAAATGCAGCATAAAACAATATTTAATCAACTTTTTTCCAAAGTTTTGCTTGAATGTATCAAAGTGAGTCTGGAATAAAATATTTTTTAATAAATGTAAAAAATTTAAATATTACATCACTAATTTCGTTTTTGACTCAATTTATCAAGTCCAACCTTTTCATATAGCCTAATAAAATTTATTTTTGATATTTAACAAATCCGTCAGCAACAGTTCTGTATAGCAAATTATTAGGAACATTTACTGTCACTTAAGTCTCATGATTTACAGCAGGAACTAAATAGTCACAGATCAGCACTATTTAGTTTCTAAGCCTTTAGGGCAGATTATTATTATTACAGCACTGTAATGCTCTAAACTTGACTGTGAATTAAACTCCAACAATTTTTAATGATTTTATCACCTTCTAAAACTTGAGATCTGCAATGCATGTCTGAAAATGCAATGCATGTCATATTATTAAACAATTAAAAAATAATTCACCAATTCAAGTACATAAGTAACCAATCTAAATGAGGTTTTCTATGTAGAAACAGAAGTTTTGTGTTGATTGCTGCGCACAAATGGATTCCACATGACAAAAACAAAGCAACATCTCTTTAAAGACGACACAAATCTGATCACATGCACATGCTTTTAACAGCACTAACAGACTCAAAAACATCAGAATAACTTTAAGAAACTCGCACATCTTACCAGTTGCGACTCGGACTGACTGTGAAAACAATCCGACGAGCAGCAACATCGCAAAGATAAACCCCATAACGCTCTCTTTTCTTTTCCCTTTCGTCTGAGTGTGTCAGATGAGTAAACGCATGAAGCAGAGAATGTGCAGATCAAATAACATCTTCTCTGCTCTTTTCTCTGGGTCATTTAACACAAGCAGGAATGCGCGTGTCTCGCAGCTCACTCCACGGACTGCACGCGCGCGCTCCCTCGCACGACGTCACACCAGCAGTCTGGGCCGCGCGCTTCTTTTCTCATTGTAAACATAACATAGAATATATAAGAAATGTATTTATTTTATAGGCAAAATGTTATATCGATAAATGTCAATTTTCTTCAACACTACCCAAATTACATAATTTGCTTTGTGACTTTTAGTACCTGATTACAACACTTTTTCAAACATTTAAAAGAAATTTTTTTTCAAAACTTTACACACAAATCCAAAAATTGCACACAGAAAATGCAAAATGCCTCACATCTCTTGCAAAATGAAGCACTGCATTCAAAATATTACAAATGCATCTCAAAAGCAGACATTTGCAAACACCTTCGCCATAATATTAATTCCTGTAATGTTTTGATTTGCAATATATATATATATATATATATATATATACATGAAGAGTTCAGATGCAAAAGTCTCTAAGTGCCGACTGAAATATTCTTCTAAAATGAGCATTTTTATCAGGCTCCTATATTTTTGTTCAGCTATTTCACTTTAATTGCATAGAAAAGGACCTATATATTTCCATTAGAGTAAAATTACTGAACCTAAACATAGGAGCCTGAAAAAATGCTCATTTTAGAAGAATATTTCAGATGTTACTAAGAGGATTTTGCATCTGAACTCTTCATATGTGTGTGTGTGTGTGTGTGTATATATATTTGTGTGTGTGTTAGATATTTGTGTGTTACATAGAGAATTGTGTATTGGTTTTGAAAAAAGTGTTTTCTGAAATTGAAAATTGAGTCAAAGCACGAGATTTAGTGTATGGTGTTGCGTGGTTTTGCAGATTTGGTGCATGGTTTTGCAGATTTGGTGTATGGTTTTGCAGATTTGGTGTATGGTTTTGCAGATTTGGTGTATGGTTTTGCAGATTTAGTGTATGGTTTTGCAGATTTGGTGTATGGTTTTGCAGATTTGGTGTATGGTTTTGCAGATTTGGTGTATGGTTTTGCAGATTTAGTGTATGGTTTTGCAGATTTGGTGTATGGTTTTGCAGATTTGGTGTATGGTTTTGCAGATTTGGTGTATGGTTTTGCAGATTTGGTGTATGGTTTTGCAGATTTAGTGTATGGTTTTGCAGATTTGGTGTATGGTTTTGCAGATTTAGTGTATGGTTTTGCAGATTTGGTGTATGGTTTTGCAGATTTGGTGTATGGTTTTGCAGATTTAGTGTATGGTTTTGCAGATTTGGTGTATGGTTTTGCAGATTTGGTGTATGGTTTTGCAGATTTAGTGTATGGTTTTGCAGATTTAGTGTATGGTTTTGCAGATTTGGTGTATGGTTTTGCAGATTTGGTGTATGGTTTTGCAGATTTAGTGTATGGTTTTGCAGATTTGGTGTATGGTTTTGCAGATTTAGTGTATGGTTTTGCAGATTTAGTGTATGGTTTTGCAGATTTGGTGTATGGTTTTGCAGATTTGGTGTATGGTTTTGCAGATTTGGTGTATGGTTTTGCAGATTTAGTGTATGGTTTTGCAGATTTGGTGTATGGTTTTGCAGATTTAGTGTATGGTTTTGCAGATTTGGTGTATGGTTTTGCAGATTTGGTGTATGGTTTTGCAGATTTGGTGTATGGTTTTGCAGATTTGGTGTATGGTTTTGCAGATTTGGTGTATGGTTTTGCAGATTTGGTGTATGGTTTTGCAGATTTGGTGTATGGTTTTGCAGATTTGGTGTATGGTTTTGCAGATTTGGTGTATGGTTTTGCAGATTTGGTGTATGGTTTTGCAGATTTGGTGTATGGTTTTGCAGATTTGGTGTATGGTTCTGGTGTTGGAGTGTCAGGTTTCAGAAAGTAAAGATGTTGTGTGTAAGCGGTGGAAAAAACTGTTCAAACATTAACAACAAAAAGACTGTCAAATTTGTGAAACTGTATAATGATCTGTTGAATGTTATGAGTTACTGCCTCTATACCTTTTGTTTTACTTTTTTTTAATACTTTTACTTTAACTTTTAATGTCTTCCTGTATTATTTCTTTTATTTATACTGTCATCCAATGTTGTATTTAATTATTGTAGTTATTCTTGTTTATACCTGTAATAAAAAAATGTTTTTTTTAATTTTTAAATGTTTACTATTCATTAATAATTTTATAATTAATATTCTGCTGTTGATTTTGAATGACTAACTGTAGAAAAATACATTTTATTTTATTGTTTGTGTTATTGGACAGTGTTGTTGACATTTTAACTTTTTCCTCTATTTCCTTCAATTCAGACATTATTTAGGCCTAAAAAGGTTTTCTAAAAAAGTTTTGTGAAGGTATTTTAAAACAATACGTGAAAAAATGCTGCACCATAAAAGCGAAAATGAATGAAAGAATGAATAAATAAATAAATACCTGACTTGCCTACTAGACAGTGTCAAAAATACGCCGTATAGTTTAGGAATTCAATTACATAATAAAAGACTACATACATTTTGCTTAAATTTTATTAGACTTCAAATAGCCTACTACATAGTAACTAAAAAACGTCCTTCATTTGTAATGTTTTCAATACAATAGATTTGTCCACAAAGAGGCGCTATTCCATGGAACACAACAACAGCTCAGACAATCAGACTGAATATGTTCTTAAGTTCAAACATCAGCGATAGTAACTACTTAAGTTATAACTTAGATACATAACTTAAATAAGGAAACTCCTTTCACATTAAAATACCTTAAACTGACAAATTCAGCTTTTTACAGCTATTATGTAAAATGATAATCAGGTTGAATTCAGACAACAAAAGGCAAAAATGCTCTTGTTACGTGAACAGCTTCTGAAAATGACCAAAGCTTGCCAATTGAATTCACGGTAAACAAAAGACCTAAAGAGACCTAGAAGATCTAGATCTAGATGTATAAATTGTCACATGATGTGGCTTGCTGCTTTTTGATGCATTTACTCACTAAATAGCCTTTCTGGGCACTAGTTCAGCTCTCTCAAAAGTGTCTTCTGAATTCTAAGTCAATGCACAGAGATAAGAGTGAAAATGAGTTGCATTGTCCTCTGAAAAGCATATCATCTTCCCAGATTAGACTGAACAAAGTTCAAGGACAGAACGGCAAGAAAATAATGGAATTAAATGAGTCTGAATGTCTGTTTCTCTAGACTCTTTGAATCTTTGGTCGAGGTGTCAGATGGGGAAAGCTGGACATCCACACGATAGCGCGAGGAGCTTTGGAGTTCGCATTGGAGCCGGAGCTGCTCTTGCTTCGGTTGATGTTCTCCGAGCAGTAATTCTTCATTCGGTACAAGTTGGCTTTGCTCTCGCAGCAGCCCATGGAGCTCAGAAGGATGCATGCGTCCTTTCTGAAGGCCCTGGTGAAGATGGCGTAGAGGAAAGGGTTTGCGCAGGAGTTGATGGGGTAGAAAAGCACAAGGAGGATCTTAGAGTTGGTCACCGTGATTAACGGGACTTTGAAGGCCGCAGAGATGGCGAAAAACGAAATGGGTGCCATGCACAGAAAATCGGTGAAGATCAGCACAGCCATGCGTTTGGCGATTTTGGCATCGGCGGCGCGTCCGGGGAACTCGGGGTTGCGAACGGCGGTGTAAATGCACACGTAGCAGCCGCAAATCACCAGGAAAGCTCCAACATTGAACAGCAGGAGGAGTATAATATAAGCCTGGGATAAAGGCGTCTCGATGTCCATTGGCAAACACATGCTGACTTTGTTGTAGCTGCTGACGCCCATTAAGGGGAGGAGAGCCATTCCTAGACAAAGCACCCATCCGGCAACCATTATCGAAGAAGCGTGCCTCAATCCCAGACGGCGTTCCAGCCGGAGAGCGTGTGTGATCGTGTGCCAGCGCTCAACGGTAATGGTAGATAGCGTATAGACGGATAGTTCACCGCCAAACACCGACAGAAACCCGGCGATCTCACATCCCACTCCGGTTTGCCACTCGATAGCGTGCTGACTGTAATGCCCTCGTGTCCTGAGATCCACGGTGGCGATCATGAGCAGATACACGCCGATGCAGAGGTCGGCGAAGGCCAGGTGGCACATGAGGAATTTGGGGACGGTCAGTTTGCAGCGGCTGGTGAATAACACAAGCAACACCGTCAGGTTGCCGGCGATGGCCAGGATGTTGATGAACCAAATGGCCACCCGCAAAAAGTCGAATCCGGCGATGTCCTCGCAGGGGTTGAAAGCGTCAGCCTCAGGGCTGCACTGGAGGGCCGGTCGGGGCTGACATAGGTTCAGCTCGGGGTAATAGAAGTCCATGCTGCCAAAAGTGTCCTCGACTGACGTGGATCCAGCAATGTCAGATGCAAGAGGACCATCCAGCGTTAGAGAATCATCAGATGGACTGGAAACGAGTACAGGGAGAAAACGGTCAATGTCACAGCTTGTTGAAAAATACTATGCAATACCTAATGCCTAAGTAGTTGTACTGTATACATGGGGTTATTATTGTTAAATAGAGCTAAAAGCATAAAAACATTTCCGCTAGAGTGCTTAAAAAAAAAAGTTAACTTCAGCTATTTGCCAAGGCAACATATTTTATTTCATTTAGTTTATCTTGATTTACTAAAGTAAAACTAAAACCATAAAAACACATTTTTGTTACTGAAATAAAATATTTTATTTCAGCTAACTGCCAAAGTAATGTTCCTCATTTTTATTTAGTTTACTAAAATTACTAAAACAGAAATAAAAATTAATTAACACTCTAGACATATTTAAAACCAAAACTAATAAAATGACAAAAACACAACAAAATTGCTTTAATTAAATTGAATTTTAAAAAGTGTAAAACATTAATAAAACTATAATTGTATATTAATTATACTAAAATAACACTGAAAGGTTCTCGTGTCATTTTTAATTAATTTAAGAGTTTAATTAATTAATTTATTATTGATCTATTATTAAAGAGCTATAAAATTCATATCAATTGCATATCCTAGATAATCAGGTCTCTGAAGAATCTGACTTAAATAAAATATAAAAAACTAAATTTATTTTAGATAGTTGCCAAGAAAGTGAAGTACTAAAATAACTAAAATTACAACTTACAAATTAATTGTTAAAGTTTTCATTTTTAGAATTTTATGAAACATACGAAGCACATTGTAACAGATTTCATTTAAAAAGATTTACTAACTGTAATAAAAACAGGAAAAAGGTGAATACGTCTTGTATTATACCGTAATCAGCAGAAAAACTGCCAAAAACAATCATTTCTGTCTTCCTCTGAGCCAGATCATAACTATTTGTTCAATACTCAGCCCATTTTCACATGTGTGAATGATTTTGAAGACGTTATTTCATGTCTAATCATGATTGCCACTTTTTCCACTCCTTTGCAGATTTTAAGTTAAATTATAGATTTTGTATACTCCTTTTTGACATTAAAACTGAATCTTTTGACATTTTACTGCCTTTTCTTATTTTTCGTAAATGAAGCTGATTATATATATATATATATATATAGGGGTTGGACACTGAAGCTGAAACACCTGGTTTTACACCACAATAATTTATTAATATGGTGTAGGGCCTCCTTTTGCGGCCAACACAGCATCAGTTTGTCTTGAGAATGACAGATACAAGTCATGCACAGTAGCCAGAGGGATTTTGAGCAGAACAGTGGCCAGGTCACTACGTGATGCTGGTGGAGGAAAACATTTCCTGACTTGCTCCTCCAAAACACCCCAAAATGGCTCAATAATATTCAGATCTGGTGACTGTACAGGCCATGGTAGATGTTCAACTTCCCTTTCATGTTCATCAAACCACTCTGTCACCAGTCTTGCTATGCATTGGTGCATTATCATCCTGATACACGGCACCACCTTCAGGGTACAGTGTTTGAACCATTGGGTGCACATGGCACAAGGGAATGCCATGATATTGCAGCCCAAACCATCACTGTTCCACCCCCATGCTTCACTCTGGGCATGCAACCGTCCAGGTGGTAAGCCTCTTTGGGGCTTCTCCACACCATAACTTTCTCAGATGTGGCAAAGACAGTGAAGGTGGACTCATCATCATGAGAACAATACATGTTTCACATTGTCCACAGCCCAAGATTTCCACTGCTGGCAACATTGAAACCAACGTTTTGGTGGAAACAGGAGAGTTGAGGTGCACATTTAATTCTCCAGTGAGTTGGGCAGCTGTGTTTTTATGTTTTTTGGATACAATCCAGGTGAGCACAAGGACATCCCTTTCAGACAGCTTCCTCTTGTATCGACAGTTACTGCTGTTGGATGTGGTTTGTCCTTCATATGCTGACATTACCCTGGATACCGTGGCTCTCGAAGCTCGATGCACCACAAAGACTTGCTTTCCTGGTCACAGATGCGCCAGCGAGACCTCCAACACTATATTGGCCAGTGTTTCAGTTTCATTGTCCAACCTCTGTATATATATCATATGAAACATATATTTAATTTGAACATGTTTCATGTTTATTTTGTGAAAAAACTGTACGTGATGGAACGTTTTTATTAATTTGTTTTGAACTCAGCATCAAATTAAAGTATTATTAAATATTTGGTAATATTAGGCCTTTTTTGCAGATTAGCAGATTTTCTTTTTTCAGTCAGAAAACAAACTTTAGTCGTACTTAGCTGGCGAATTGTTGTCACCACAGAATGATGATCCATTTCCTAATGCAGTGATAACAGATCCCTCCCTATATAAGAATGAGAAAAATATTTCAGACATAATGAAAGCTACGACATGAAGGCATTGAATTATGCTGACGATCCTGTGCTTTGGATTTGAACAGTGAATGATAATATCAAAAATGAATGTCGGGCACTCTTATTGGAGCTCTGTTGGTAATCTTATTAGGT